>NC_041389.1:564927907-564966720 GCF_002162155.2 Triticum dicoccoides | reverse complement strand
GCGCTCGCCCCCGACCCCGGCGCGCTCGCCCCCGACCCGTCGGCCCTCGCCTCCCTCCTCTCCCCTCCCGGCCATCGTCGGGCCTGCCTCCTCGCCCCTGCACCCTCTATAAACCCCCCTCTCTCTCTGCTAGGGTTCTTCGGTTAATTTACTTAGGTTTTAGTTAGGGCAGTATGTTAATTAGGTTATCTATTTAGTTATGAATTTAGCTAGGTTTTAAAATTAGCTGAATTTATATGCAAATTTGAACTGGACATGTGATATGTGCATATGTCATGTTTTGGACATGTCATGTTTGGAAAATGATCCGAGTGGCCTATGTTACGCCGGAATGTTGATTCATTTCCGTTCCGGTGAATTTCAGGCGCTCGATATGTCCATTTTTTAGCAAAGGTCATGCCGAAATTTCCCGTGAATAAAGGCATGATTTTGTGCCACATAGTTGGCATATCGAGTGCTGGCACATAGATTTCTTTTTATGTCATCGCCTCGGAAGCCGTGGCTACCTCGGTAAAAGGCCCATACGGGATAAGGAGGACGCGGAACGTGAAGCCGCGGGTCTCCCAGACCCCTTCGCGAAGTTGACCAACCCCTTGGAGCATGACTTCATCAGGGCCCGCTACAAGTGGGACAAGGAGAAAAAGGTTTTTTACACGGACAAGATCACGAGGAAATTGATTAGACTACTGGAGAAGCAACACCAGCTTGCAGCCGAAAGCCCTACTTCTCCGATGAGGCCCAAGTGGGACACCCCTCTCAACCCGGCCTTGAACGAACTTAAGGGACTCCCTTTGGATCAGCGGCCGCAATATGGTCGTGTGCACGACGCTGGAGACGGCGCCACATGGAAGGTGATTTACAACGAGGGCCCGGAGGCCAAGAAGCTGAAAAAGAAGTTTAGTCAGGCGGACATCGACGCGAAGGTGAAGCTTGCGGTCGAGAAAAAATCAGCTAAGGACGCGAAAAAAGCAGCCGAGGACAAATATGAGTTGCTACAGCAGGCAGTCAATGCAGCTGTAACTGCCTGCAGAAATGATTTTGCTACTAACTTGGTTCCAGTTATCATCAACTGGGCGAAGGAAAATCCAGACAAGACGGTACATGATTTCCCGTTGCCCAGTTTCGTCGGGAGCAACTCCATGAACAACAACACCATCGCACCATCACTTGCTCACGCAACCGGGCCTCCTCTCGCAGCCGCTCCCGCTCATAGCAGCCCGTGCTCAGTCTCAGGCGCGCTAGGTGGGCCTTCGTATTTGGCTGAGCTCGACGCCGTCACGGTAATTACATGTCACACCAACATATATATATATAATATTCCATTTTTGTTGCCTTTCGGTTGTTTGATGCCATAGACATATGTGTTTGCAGGCAAAAGAAACCCCGTGCACCATACTCTACTTGATCAAAGGCGAGAAGGTGGACATGGGAAAGGGGATGATAATGGACCCCTCTCAACGCACGTTCCACAACCAGCCGATCCCCGCTGGGCACTTCAGGGTTAGCTTGACCAGTGTGAAATCGGGGCACGAGGATTTGCCTCCTCTAGTACAGCATGTGGGAGCGGACGACGAGACCCCGCCGCGGATTGGAAGCTGCAAGAATTGGGTGCTGCTATGGCCGAAGAATCTTATTCATCTGGAGCCGGCCGAGAGCACACCAATAACTACCACACATCAACAAGCATGTACGGAGACCACCACCCCGCCTACGCAATTACCAGCTCATGTAGTGCCGGGTGAGAGCGGGGGACGACATGATGAAGGGGGTGCAATAGTACTGGCTGATGTAATTTCTCCTGTAGAGCAGAGAATGGATGATGAGACGGAGGTCGACCCTATGGATTACCTCAATACAAACACGTATGACTGTGAGATAGATATGATGAGTCAACCATATGACGAATCGGGCTATCAGCTTGCTAATGAGGATATGGATGATATGCCCGGGCAGGGTCATACCATGGATTGCAAAAAGTCTCTCTTCATGAAATCCTCACAGGACACGCCTGAAGATGCCGCCTCAACACAGGCTCAACTAGCCGGGCGCGAGGGTCATACAGTACTTAGCCCAGGAACACTGGGGCAGGGGTTAAGGAAGGGTCTGGAAGGTGTGCCCAAGAAAAAGGAGAGGAAGAGATCGGGGAAGGTAACTGCCTCCAAACAACACAGAGCACATAGCAGCCAGACGATGCATTCTGAAGAGCGTGTACCCATGAAAGGTGCGGTCATGTTCCATCTCATGGGCGAGCCGATGCTACCGCCGAAACCGCTGGAGGCACTATCAGGGGATCTCAGGAGACTGCATGACCATGTGCTGTCGACTGAGAAAAGCCTACTAGCCTCAAAGGATCCAGGATATCCGACATACGCGGCTCGTGTGCCTGAGGGGAAGTGCTACGTCGATACACGACCCGCGGAGGTGTTCTTCCTGCGGTTTGACCATATCTTTGAGATGTTTCTAACAAGGCGGCTTGATTTTACTATCGTCCGCCTTTTTGCGCTACATATGAGCTCCGTCATGAAGAGAGAAGAAGTCTCACAAATCTGTGTGGCGGATCCGTACTACATGCACGAGTCTTTCTTGAGTCTCGGCGACTTTGAGCGTGAAACTGCTAGGGAGTACCTCAAAACTTCATGTTACAGAATAAGGACCAGGAAATTGTCCTCGTGCCTTATCATCCAAAGTAAGTCTATTCCGGACAACCCTTTCGTACATTTCAATCATTCCTTCTCTCTCATATGGGGAATAATTTGAGGTGTCTTTTCCCCGCAGCAACTGGCGTGCCGTCCTTTTCGTTCTTTACCCGCAAGTCTCCCACGCCATGTATTTTGACCCTTCCAGAGACTATGAGAAAAAAGACTACACCCACATAATGAATATTCTAGATGATGCTCTCCAAGGCTTCAGCTTTAGAGGTGGCCACGTGCAGATCAAGAAACAAAGGAACAAGAAGATTGGTTTCGCGCATAAAACTAATTTCTCCTGCATCCATGTCCCAAAACCAAGCAAGAAGGATGGATTCTACATCTTCCATCTCATGATTCAGTTCAACACGGATCACCAAAAGCTTCGCATTAACAGCAGAAATGATGATCATATCCACAAGTGGCTAGAATCTCATGGAGAAGCGGATTATAAACTTAGAGATGATTTCTTTCGCATCCAAAGCGACATTGCGACGATCATCATGAAAGAAGTCGTCGATGAGAAGGGGATGTTCCACCACGGCCCTATATCGCGAGCTGATGTTCGAACTCGCATAGGCATGCAACGTCTAGACCTCACGCCGTTCAAGAAGTTAGGGTTCGTCCTCGATGATATGGAAGGATGGAACTTCTAGTGATTTATGATGCCGATGATGATGATATGTGTCTGTTGAACTTGTATACTTTTTGTAGCGATAAAACTTTGTGATGTCCACGGTCCCTGCCAAACTTGCGTAACGCTACTTTGTTAGTTTGCATACGATGACCTGTGTACCTCTAGTTAATTAATTTGCGTACTGTATGTTGCATCTAGTTGCTAACCCTTTCTTTTTCGGTGTTGCTCTAGTATATTTTGTTGCATATATATGATTGTACATCCTCTTCATGAACATGCATCTCTAACAGGTACCTAGTTTCTTGATGGCGAGATGGAATTGTTATGTCATGTACAAAGGGAAGGTTCCGGGGGTGTACAACGAGTGGCATGAGTGTCAGGCGCAAGTGAATGGGTTCACGGGCGCCAGCCATAAAGGCTTCAAAAGCAGACAAGAAGGAGAAACTAGTTACTTGAGGTTCACGCTAGCGCGAGAGAGGACTCGTAACCGCCACCTCATGTACTGCATAGTTTTGCTCTCACTCATAGTGATAGCACTTCTTGCGTATACCTTTGTTTAGATGGATGATGTTATTGTAGTTGCAAGTATTCGAGACTTGCATGTATCGCTATTTTCGAGATGATGACAAGATATCACTTTGTGTTGGATGATGATTATGATGAGACTATTTGTATGTACATGCTATGATTACATTTGTGGTCTCATAGGCATTTGTATGTGTATCATGATGACATTTCTATGTGCTAAAGATTCTTCTATAAAGCCTGTTCAAATACAAAACAAATATGCCAAAAAAACCTACTTAAATTAGCAGTAGTGAGTGTATAAAAGTTAGCAGCAGCGCCGCGATAGCAGTAGCGCGTCCAGGCAAAGCGCGCTAGAGCTACTAGCAGTAGCGAGCTTCCGCTAACAGCGCTGCTGCTACACTTGTGTAGCAGTAGCGCCGGTGAGCACGCGCTACTGCTATCTGTTAGCTGTAGCGCCTTATTAGTAGCGCCTATCCCCGCGCTACTGATACATCTAAAACCCGTGCTGCTGCTAGCCTTTTCCCTAGTAGTGCATGCGCGTTTAGTGTTGATGCACAAAATCTTAATGCAAAAGAATGTCACTTTATATTGCCCCTTGCAGGTGAACCTTTATTATGTAGTCCGTCGCTTTTATTGCATCCACAACAAGTTCGTACAAAGCTTATTTCTCTACACTAATAAGTCATGCATATTTAGAGAGCAATTTTTATTCCTTGCACCGATGACAACTTACTTGAAGGATCTTACTCAATCCATAGGTAGATATGGTGGACTCTCGTGGCAAAACTAGTTTAAGGGTATTTGGAAACACAAGTAGTATTTCTACTTAGTGCTGAGAATTTGGCTAGCATGAGGGGGAAAAGCAATCTCAACACGGTAGAGGAATCATGACAACATACTTTATCTCATATGTAAGAAAACATAACTCATTATGTTGTCTTCCTTGTCCAACATCAACTCTTTAGCATGTCATATTTTAATGAGTGCTCCCAATCATAAAAGATGTCAATGATAATGTATATATATATATATGTGATACCTCACTTTCCTTATTACTTCCTATTAATTGCAACGATGACCAAAGCTATATTTGCCAACTCCCAACAACTTTAAATCATCATACTCTTTCTATGTGAAATCATTACTTTCAATAAGATCAATATGAACTCTTGACACTTTTTTATTCTTTTTCTTCTAATTACCCAAGATCATGGCAAAATACTCAAGCCCTTGACTCAACACTAATCTTTATTATATAGCTCACGGACTCGATTACAAAGAAGGATCATAAAGCAAAACTCAAAACTAGATCATGCCATGACTTTATTCTACTAAATCAAGATACTACTAATAGGATCGCACTAAGAAAAACGGTAAAGATAGGAGTTGTGATGGTGATATGATACCAGGGCACCTCCCCCAAGCTTGGCAGTTGCCAAGGGGAGTGCCCATACCCATGTGATTATGTCTCCTTCCTTGTTGGCGGTGGAGGCGTTGATGGTGATGCAAGCCTGTCGTCCATCTTCCACGGCATAGGCTCACCATCATAGAAGGATGATCGAGTCTCCGGAATCCTCAAATCTGCAGCCAAACTCATCCTTTTGAATCTATATTCATACTCACAGTTTTGGTTTTGTAGATCATAGATTTGGGCTTGGAGGTGCTCGATCTTCTCATGTAGCTTATATATGGCTTCCTCGGTCTTCTTGGCATCCGGCTCATAGTTGTTAGTGAACTCCGCGAGCATCTTGTGGGTAGTGTTGATTCCACGCTCCACCATACCCTGGCACTTGAAAACTTGTTGCTCCATTGCTTCGAGCCTCAACTCCACGCTTCCGGTTCCCGTTGGTCCCTCAACATCGCGGATGTGCAGCAACCCATCACGCATCTCGATCATTTGAGGGTGTCGCAGCACCTCTGCGAGGTAAGGGTTGATAACCTTCTCAAAGAACTTGTCCTTGGAAGCACTTGGGGTCGTCATGATGATCTAGACCTGTCAGAAAAACAGCTCGAAACAAGAACAGGGGAGATTTGCGTGGTACGAGAGTCAAAACCTCCGGGAGTATATATAATGAATTTTTACCGACCAAAATACGTATCGTGCAAGGAAACGGAGTCCGGAGGGCACACAAGGTGCTCACGATGTAGGGGGGCACGCCCAGGGGGGTAGGGCGCGCCCTCCACCCTCGTGGAGGCCTCGTGTCCTCCCCGGACTGCTACTTATTTTTCTTTTTTTCTAAATATTCCAAAACGGAGAAATATTGCCTTAAAAATTGTTTTGGAGTCGGTTTACTTACCGTACCACATACCTATTCCTTTTCGGAGTGTGGAACATTCTGGAAAGTGTCCTTTATGTATTCCTCTGGGGTTACGGTTTCAATAATATTAGTTTCAACATTTATGGGATTACCTGAAATATAGTGTTTGATCCTTTGACCGTAAACCACCTTAGGATTTGTGCCTGCGAAGTTGTTGATTTTTATGGCACCGGAACGATAGACATCCTCGATAACGTAAGGACCTTCCCATTTGGAGAGAAGTTTTCCTGCAAAAAATCTTAAACGAGAGTTGTATAGAAATACATAATCACCTACATTAAACTCACGCTTTTGTATCCTTTTGTCATGCCACCTTTTAACTTTTTCCTTAAACAACTTGGCATTTTCATAAGCTTGGGTTCTCCACTCATCAAGTGAGCTAATATCAAATAACCTCTTCTCACCGGCAAGTTTGAAATCATAGTTGAGCTCCTTAATAGCCCAATATGCCTTATGTTCTAGTTTGAGAGGTAAATGACATGCTTTTCCATAAACCATTTTATGCGGAGACATACCCTTAGGATTTTTATATGCAGTTCTATAGGTCCATAATGCATCATCAAGTTTTTTGGACCAATTCTTCCTGGACCTATTGACAATCTTTTGTAAAATTAATTTGAGCTCTCTATTGCTCAATTCTACCTGACCACTAGACCGCGGGTGATATGGAGATGCAATCCTATGATTAACGTCGTATTTAGCAAGCATCTTACGGAAAGCACCATGAATAAAGTGTGAACCACCATCAGTCATTAAGTATCTAGGGACTCCAAACCTCGGAAAAATAACTTCCTTAAGCATTTTAATAAAAGTGTTATGATCATCACTACTAGTTGAATAGCTTCTACCCACTTAGTAATGTAATCAACAGCAACTAGAATATGAGTGTAACCATTAGAGGCAGGAAAAGGTCCCATATAATCAAAGCCCCAAACATCAAATGGCTCAATAACAAGTGAATAATTCATAGGCATTTCTTGATGTCTACTAATATTGCCAATTCTTTGACATTCATCGCAAGATAAAACAAACTTACGGGCATCCTTGAAGAGAGTAGGCCAATAAAAACCGGATTGCAATACCTTATGTGCAGTTCTATCTCCAGCGTGGTGTCCTCCATAAGCTTCGGAGTGACACTTGCATAGGATATGTTCCTATTCATGCTCAGGTACACAACGTCTAATAACACCATCTACTCCTTTATAAAGATGTGGGTCATCCCAAAAGTAATGTGCAAGTCAAAGAAAAACTTTTTCTTTTGCTGGTATGTGAAGCTAGGTGGTATAAATTTAGCAACAATATAATTAGCATAATCAGCATACCATGGAGTGCTACGAGAAGTGCTTATGACATTTAATTGCTCATCAGGAAAGCTATCATCAATAGGTAGTGGGTCATCAAGAACATTCTCTAGCCTAGACAAGTTGTCTGCAACGGGGTTCTCAGCTCCCTTTATATCAACAATATGTAAATCAAATTCTTGAAGCAAGAGAGCCCATCTAATGAGTCTAGGTTTTGCATCTTTCTTTTCCATAAGATATTTAATAGCAGCATGATCTGTATGGATACTTACTCTAGAATCAACAATATAGGGTCTGAATTTATCACAAGCAAATACAAACGCTAAAAGTTCCTTTTCGGTAGTAGCATAATTTCTTTGAGCATTGTCTAGAGTCTTACTAGCATAATGGATAACATTCAATTTCTTATCAACTCTTTGCCCTAGAACAGCACCTACAGCATAATCACTAGCATCACACATGATTTCAAATGGTAAACTCCAATCAGGTGGCTGAACAAACAGGTGCAGAGACTAATGCTTTCTTAAGTATTTCAAATGCTTCTACACAATCATCATCAAAGACAAATGGTACATCTTTTTGTAATAAATTAGTCAGAGGCCGAGAGATTTTTGAGAAGTCCTTGATGAACCTCCTATAAAATCCGGCATGACCAAGGAAACTTCTTATACCTTTGATGTCCTTGGGACATGGCATATTTTCAATAGCATCAAGCTTGGCTTTATCAACTTCAATACCTCTTTCAGAAACTTTGTGCCCCAAGACAATACCTTCATTAACCATAAAGTGGCACTTTTCCCAATTCAAGACAAGATTAGTTTCTTCACATCTCTGCAAAACTCGAGCGAGATTGCTCCAGCAATCATCAAAAGAGGAGCCATAGACGGAAAAGTCATCCATGAAAGCCTCACAAATTTTCTCACAGAAGTTAGAGAATATAGGCATCATGCATCTTTGAAAGGTAGCAGGTGCATTACATAAACCAAAAGGCATACATCTATAAGCAAAAGTACCAAAAGGGCATGTAAAAGTAGTCTTTGATTGATCTTTAGCTGACACAGGTATTTGAGAAAAAATAGAATAACCATCTAGAAAGCAATACTGTGTATGTTTGCATAGTCTTTCTAGCATTTGATCCAGCATGCATCTAGAGTATTAAGTTAAAAACAGAGTAATGCCTTAAGCAAGATGACATGATGTAGAGGAATAAATTCATGCAATATGATAAATACCACATCTTGTTATCCTCGATGGCAACAATACAATACGTGCCTTGCTGCCCCTTCTGTCACTGGGTAAGGACACCGCAAGATTGAACCCAAAGCCATGCACTTCTCCCATTGCAAGAACTACCAATCTAGTTGGCCAAACCAAACGGATAATTCGAAGAGACTTGCAAAGATAACTCAATCATACATAAAAGAATTCAGAGAACATTCAAATATTGTTCATAGATAAGCTGGATCATAAACCCACAATTCATCGGTCTCAACAAACACACCGCAAAAAGAAGATTACATCGAATAGATCTCCACGAGAGAGGGGGAGAACATTGTATTGAGATCCAAAAAGAGAGAAGAAGCCATCTAGCTACTAGCTATGGACCGGAAGGTCTGAAGTAAACTACTCACACTTCATCAGAGGGGCTATGGTGATGATGTAGAAGCCCTCCATGGTAGATGCCCCCTCTGGCGGAGCTCCAGAACAGGCCCCAAGATGGGATCTCGTGGATACAGAAAGTTGCGGCGGTGGAATTAGGTTTTTGGCTCCTCTTCTGATCGTTCGGGGATACGTAGGTATATATAGGAGGAAGGAGTACGTCGGTGGAGCTCCGAGGGGCCCACGAGGTAGGGGGCGTGCCCAGGGGGCGCCCTCCACCCTCGTGACCGCCTCTGGCGCTTCTTGGAGTATGGTCCAAGTCTCCTGGGTCACGTTCGGTTGGAAAATATGATCCCAAAGGTTTCATTCCGTTTGGACTCCATTTGATATTCTGTTTCTTCGAAATACTGAAAAAGGCAAAAAACAGCAATTCTGGGCTGGGCCTCCGGTTAATAGGTTAGTCCCAAAAATAATATAAATGTGGAAAATTAATCCCATTATAGTCCAAAACAATAGATAAAGTAGCATGGAGCAATCAAAAATTATAGATACGTTGGAGACGTATCAGGCATCCCCAAGCTTAATTCCTACTCGTCCTCGAGTAGGTAAATGATAAAAAGAGAATTTTTGATGCGGAGTGATACTTTGGCATAATTTCATTGTAAATCTTCTTAATCATGGTATGAATATTCAGATCCGAAAGATTCAAGACAAAAGTTCATATTGACATAAAAATAATAATACTTTAAGCATACTAACAAAGCAATTATGTCTTCTCAAAATAACATGGCCAAAGAAAGTTATCCCTACAAAATCATATAGTCTGGCTATGCTCCATCTTCCCCACACAAAGTATTTAAATCATGCACAACCCCGATGACAAGCCAAGCAATTGTTTCATACTTTGACATTTTCAAAACTTTTTCAATCTTCACGCAATACATGAGCGTGAGCCATGGATATATCACTATATGTGGAATAGAACGGTGGTTGTGGAGAAGACGAAAAGAGGGAAGATATTCTCACATCAACTAGGCGTATCAACGGGCTATGGAGATGCCCATCGATAGACATCAATGTTTGTGAGTAGGGATTGCCATGCAACGGATGCACTAGAGCTATAAGTATATGAAATCTCAACAAAAGAAACTAAGTGGGTGTGCATCCAACTCGCTTGCTCACGAAGACCTAGGGCATTTTGAGGAAGCCCATCATTGGAATATACAAGCCAAGTTCTATAATGAAAAATTCCCACTAGTATATGAAAGTGACGAAATGAGAGACTCTCTATCATGAAGATCATGGTGCTACTTTGAAGCACAAGTGTGGTAAGAGGATAGTAGCATTGTCCCTTCTCTCTTTTTCTCTCATTTTTTTTATTTGGGCCTTTTCGCTTTTTTATGGCCTCTTTTTTTCCGTCCGGAGTCGCATCCCGACTTGTGGGGGAATCATAGACTCCATCATCCTTTCCTCACTTGGGACAATGCTCTAATAATTATGATCATCACACTTTTATTTTTCTTACAACTCAACAATTACAACTCGATACTTAGAACAAAATATGACTCTATATGAATGCCTCTGGCGGTGTACCAGGATATGCAATGAAACATGAGTGACATGTATGAAAGAATTATGAAAGGTGGCTTTTGCCACAAATACGATGTCAACTACATGATCATGCTAGCAATATGACAATGATGGAGCGTGTCATAATAAACGGAACGGTGGAAAGTTGCATGGCAATATATCTCGGAATGGCTATGGAAATGCCATGATAGGTAGGTATGGTGGCTGTTTTGAGGAAGGTTTATGGTGGGTGTATGATACCGGCGAAAAGTGCGCGGTATTAGAGAGACTAGCAATGGTGGAAGGATGGGAAAAAGTGTGTATAATCCATGGACTCAACATTAGTCATAAAGAACTCATATACTTATTGCAAAAATCTAGAAGTTATCAAAGCAAAGTATTACGTGCATGCTCCTAGGGGGATAGATTAGTAGGACAAGACCATTGCTCGTCCCCGACTGCCACTCATAAGGAAGACAATCAATAAATAAATCATGCTCCGAGTTCATCACATAACGGTTCACCATACATGCATGCTACGGGAATCACAAACTTCAACACAAGTATTCTTTAAATTCACAACTACTCAACTAGCATGACTCTAATATTATCACCTTCATATCTCAAAACAATTATCAAGCATCAAACTTATCTTAGTATTCAACGCACTCAAAAGAAAGTTTCACATATCTTGAATACCAAGTATATTAACATTAAGCAAATTACCATGCTATTAACGACTCTCAAAATAATCTAAGTGAAGCATGATAGATCAAGTTTCTTTAAAACAAATCCACCACCGTGCTCTAAAAGATCTAAGTAAAGCACTAGAGCAAAAATTATCACGCTCAAAAGATATAAGTGAAGCACTATGAGCAAACTATCAAGCTCAAAAGATATAAGTGAAGCACATAGAGTATTCTAACAAATTTCAATTCATGTATGGCTCTCTCAAAAGGTGTGTACATCAAGGATGATTGTGGTAAACTAACAAGCAAAGACGCAAATAATACAAGACGCTCCAAGCAAAACACATATCATGTTGGTGAATAAAAATATAGCTCCAAGTAAATTACCGATGGAAATGGACGAAAGAGGGGATGCCTTCCGGGGCATCCCCAAGCTTTGACTTTTTGGTGTCCTTGGACTATCTTGGGGGTGCCATGGGCATCCCCAAGCTTAGGCTCTTTCCACTCCTTGTTCCATAATTCACAAAAGAATTCACCCAAAACTTGAAAACTTCACAACACAAAACTCAATAGAAATCTCGTGAGCTCCGTTAGAGAAAGAAAACAAAAGACTACTTTAAGGTACTGTAATGAACTTATTCTTTATTTATATTGGTGTTAAACCTACTGTATTCCAACTTCTCTATGGATTATAAACTATTTTACCAGCCATAGATTCATCAAAATAAGCAAACAACACACGCAAAACAGAATCTGTCAAAAACAGAACAGTCTGTAGTAATCTGTAACTAACGCAAACTTCTGGAACCCAAAAAATTCTACCAAACTTAGAGGACCTGGGCAATTTTTTTATTGATCAGCAGTGAAAAAAATCAACGCAAAATCACGTTCCTGTGATTTTCAACAATTCGGGCACTAAGCGCAAAGATTCTGGAAATTACAGCAAGATCAAATAACTATCTTCCAAGAAGATCTAATAGGTTTAACTTGGCACAAACACTAATTAAAAGATAAAACCACATCTAAACAGAATCTAGATGGATTATTTATTCCTAAACAGAAGCAAAAACAAAAAAACACAAAATAAAATTGGGTTGCCTCACAACAAGCGGTATCATTTAACGCCGCTAGCTAGGCATGAAAGCAAGGATAGATCTAGGTAGTGCCGTCTTTGGTACTTGGAGAGGAGGATCTCCTTTCTATGGCATTCATTCTTCTATTTAAGTTAAGCACATGGACATTAATGGAAGAAGTAAGATTAAGCACATTACGGAAATTTGCCTCTAAACTAGACTTCATCTCTTTAATAATTTCATTTTGATAAAAGCACAAGAGAGTAGTTGATTCAACCTTATCATTCATGGGGTGCCCAAATATAGTTTTCATTCTTTCATAGGTATCTATCGCATCCCCTTCAAGAAAACCTTCTTAAAAGATGGAATCTAAAACTTGTTTCAAGGAACCAGGCAAGCCAACATAAAAACTTTTTAGGTAAATTTCAATTTGATATTGTGGTACATAACTAGCCCGAATCCTTAGTAACCTATCCCAAGCATCTTTTAAAGACTCATCAAGCAAATAGCAAAAAATTCCAGAGTCATTCTCATCAAATTATTCAAGCTCTCATTGGAGACCCCGGTGGGTCTTTCTATAGCATCATTATTTATGAGCTTAGAAAGGATAGAGGGGTTGTCCAAGGCACTAGAGCTCGGGAGAAAACACATAGTTCTTTTTGATTCGGCCATGGCAACGGGAAGGCAAACGGGAAAAAGAGGAGGAGATCGGGAAAGAGAGGGCGAATAAAACGACAAGGGTGAAGTGGGGGAGAGGAAAACGAGAGGTAAATGGCAGATAATGTAATGCGAGAGATAGGGATTGTGATGGGTACTTGGTATGTTGACTTTTGCTTAAGCCTCCCCGACAACGGCGCCAGAAATCCTTCTTGCTACGTCTCGATCTTGCGTTGGTTTTCCCCGAAGAGGAGAGGATGATGCAGCACAGTAGCGTAAGTATTTCCCTCAGTTTTTGAGAACCAAGGTATCAATCCAGTAGGAGGTCACGTGGAAGTCCCTCGTACCTGCACAAAACGATAGCTACTCGCAACCAACGCGATTAGGGGTTGTCAATCCCTTCACGGTCACTTACGAGAGTGAGATCTGATAGAGATAATATTTTTGGTATTTTTGGTATAAAGATGCAAAGTAAAAAGTAAAAGCAAAGCAAGTAAATAAAGCGATGGAGATTGATATGATGAGAATAGACCCGGGGGCCATAGGTTTCACTAGTGGCTGCTCTCAAGAGCATAGATAATCTACGGTGGGTGAACAAATTACTGTTGAGCAATTGATAGAATTGAGCATAGTTATGAGGTTATCTAGGTATGATCATGTATATAGGCATCACGTCCAAGACAAGTAGATCGAAACGATTCTGCATCTACTACTATTACTCCACTCATCGACCGCTATCCAGCATGCATCTAGAGTATTAAGTTAAAAACAGAGTAACGCCTTAAGCAAGATGACATGATGTAGAGGAATAAATTCTTGCAATATGATAAATACCCAATCTTGTTATCCTCGATGGCAACAATACAATACGTGCCTTGCTGCCCCTTCTGTCACTGGGTAAGGACACCGCAAGATTGAACCCAAAGCCATGAACTTCTCCCATTGCAAGAACTACCAATCTAGTTGGCCAAACCAAACGGATAATTCGAAGAGACTTGCAAAGATAACTCAATCATACATAAAAGAATTCAGAGAACATTCAAATATTGTTCATAGGTAAGCTGGATCATAAACCCACAATTCATCGGTCTCAACAAACACACCGCAAAAAGAAGATTACATCGAATAGATCTCCACGAGAGAGGGGAGAACATTGTATTGAGATCCAAAAAGAGAGAAGAAGCCATCTAGCTACTAGCTATGGACCCGAAGGTCTGAAGTAAACTACTCACACTTCATCGGAGGGGCTATGGTGATGATGTAGAAGCCCTCCGTGGTAGATGCCCCCTCCGGCGGAGCTCCGGAACAGGCACCAAGATGGAATCTCGTGGATACATAAAGTTGCGGCGGTGGAATTAGGTTTTTGGCTCCTCTTCTGATCGTTCGGGGATACATAGGTATATATAGGAGGAAGGAGTACATCGGTGGAGCTCCGAGGGGTCCACGAGGTAGGGGGGTGTGCCTAGGGGGCGCCCTCCACCCTCGTGACCGCCTCTGGCGCTTCTTGGAGTATGGTCCAAGTCTCCTGGGTCACGTTCGGTTGGAAAATACGACCCCGAAGGTTTCATTCCATTTGGACTTCGTTTGATATTCTGTTTCTTCGAAATACTAAAAAGGCAAAAAACAACAATTCTGGGCTGGGCCTCCGGTTAATAGGTTAGTCCCAAAAATAATATAAATGTGGAAAATAAATCCCATTATAGTCCAAAACAATAGATAATGTAGCATGGAGCAATCAAAAATTATAGATACGTTGGAGACGTATCAAGGGGCGCCCCCCACCCTCGTGAGCAGGGTGTGGGCCCCCTGGCCTTCATTTTTGGCAACAATTTTTCTTTATTTATTCTAAGATATTCCGTGGAGTTTCAGGACTCTTGGAGTTGCGCAGAATAGTCCTTCAATATTTGCTCCTTTTTCAGCCCAGAATTCCAGCTGCCGGCATTCTCCCTCTTCATGTAAACCTTGTAAAATAAGAGAGAATAGCCATAAGTATTGTGAAATAACGTGAAATAACAGTCCATAATTGACATAAAAGCATGATGCAAAATGGACGTATCAAGACCCGATGTGTCTAACATGGCGTTAACCAAATCAGTTAGAGTACGGTTCTTTCTTTCGGCCACCCCATTTGACTGAGGTGAGTACGGAGGCGTCCTCTCATGGATTATACCATGTTGCACACAAAAAGCATCAAATTAATTGGAAAAATACTCTCCACCACGGTCGGACCTAAGCCTCTTGATTTTCCGATCAAGTTGGTTTTCCACTTCAGCTTTATAGATCTTTAAAAAGTTCAAAGCCTCATCCTTAGATTTCAGAAGATACACACAGCAATATCTAGTGGAGTCGTCAATTAACGTCATGAAATATTTCTTTCCACCTTTTGTCAAAACACCATTCCTTTCACATCGATTTGAATGTATAAGTTCTAGTGGTGCCAGATTTCTCTTCTCCGCAGTCACGTGAGACTTACGAGGTTGCTTAGCTTGCACACACACTTGACACTTAGATCCCTTGACAATGGTGAAACTAGGGATTAAGTTTAACTTCGCTAGTCGCGACATGCAACCAAAGTTAACATGACAGAGACGTGAATGCCACACATTTGATTCACTATTGTTGCAAATATGATTAACAACTTTATTGCAAACGTCTGATAAAGATAAACAAAACAGGCCTCCTGACTCATAGCCTTTACCAACAAAGGTTCCATACTTGCATATTACAAATTTATTCGACTCAAAGACAAGCTTATAGCCATCTCTACACAGAAGAGATCCGCTAACAAGATTTTTATTGACGGAGGGGACATAATGCACGTTCTTCAGCCGCACGATCTTCCCCGAAGTAAACTTCAGATCGACCGTGCCAACACCACGAATAGAAGCACTTGAACCGTTGCCCATCAGCATAGTTGAAGTCCCTGCGGTCTGATATGACGAAAACATGGAAATATCACCGCATACATGCACATTAGCACCCGTGTCAATCAACCAATCAGGAGAATGACATTCTGAAAGAATAGTGGGAAATATACCATACCCAACATCCTTCATGTCAGTGTCTCCAATGACAACATTAGCGGTCTTGCCACCTTGCCCAGGATGACACTTGTCATAGCGATTGGGGCAACTAGGAGCCCAATGATCAGGATCTCCACACACATGACAAGCACCTTTCTTCTTGTCACTCTTCTTCTTGAAGTTCGTGTGTTGTACAGCCTTGTTCTTCCCATCAAACTTTGCTTTACCATCAAGCTTGCCCTTGTTCTTGAACTTGTGGGACTGGAAGTTTTTCTTCTATACCAGATTGACACTAGATCCTCCCTTAATACCTCGAGCACATGTGTCCTTTGTTCTCGCATTTTCTTCCACATCAAGAGTACCAATGAGATCCGGAACGGAAAACTCCTGTCTCTTATGCTTCAGTAAGGTAGCAAAGTTCCTCCATGAAGGAGGAAGCTTGGTGATGATACCCCCGGCAACAAACTTGTCCGGTAGCATGCAATTGAAGTGCTCAAGTTCTCTACAAAATGACTGTATCTCATGAGCCTGCTCAACCACGGAGCGCTCTTCAGTCATCTTGTAATCATAGAATTGCTCCATGATGTACAGCTCAGTGCCGGCATCCGAGACCCCAAACTTGGCCTCGAGTGTGTCCCACATATCTTTTCCATTGTCAATTGATGCATAAGCATCAACTATGTTCTCACCAAGAACACTCAAGAGAGCAGCCTTAAACAAGGTATCCATTTTCTGAAAAGCTTGTGCCTGTTGGGCATCTTGTTCTCCTTCAGGTTTGCAAGAGTGGCATCATAGCAACTCATGGTTTGAAACCATAAGACCGCTCTCACGCGCCACCTCTTATAGTGGATACCCTCAAACATAGGAGGTCTCATGGAAGCAGCAAAACAACTTGGGGTAAATTCCCTATCATAGGGTTTTTGGATTGTTGGAAATATGAGCAATTTACCGAATGATTTTATTAACAGAAATACTAGATAAAGCATGACTAGTATAGCAGTGATAAAACAAGCCATGCGATTTGAAAAAGAGAAGGTAAATAATATCTGCATATATGAGCTAGAACCGATCATCTCTAGAGCAGACAGTAGATCAAGATGCATATATGAAGCAGAGCCTAACATGTGTAGGGAAAACACTAGAAGAAGGAACTGTTGCAGGACTTCTAACAGGAAAGATAAGAACACGTACTAGACAGCAGCCGGAGCAGACGCACTGGACTTGGGTTCGGTGTCCTCCATGTCTTCGAGGAGGTTGTCGACGTCGGGGAAGTAGTCGTCAGAGTCTGGGGCGTCCATGACGAAGAAGTCACTAGTCGCGCAGAGCGCTCCCCAAAAACCTTATCACCCTTCTCCCGTACAGGACTCAAAAGGTGCGGTTCTGGAGGCCTACTGTCCTGACCTGCGGTGCACGCTGCAAGCCGGGATGAGGAAGAACGTAACAGCAGCGCAGTGCTCAGGAACTTGTGGTGAGAGGAGGAAGAGATTCTGGTGCGTCTCTCTGATAGGAGCGACCTCCATTTTATAGGCGCAAGAGAAGGAGGCGAGAGGCTGCGCCGGGAGCTGAAGGGAACGCGGGAGACGAAACAAATATGCAGCAGCCGAAGAGGGGCGCCGTTCGGATTCAGTGTCCATGGACCGAAAAAATGTTTCGGCTTCTGAGTGACCTTTCGTATACCCGTAGTGCGTGGCAAAAATTTAGACATCTGCTCATTCCCACAACTCGCGGCGCGTCGGGGCGAGGCGGGCGGCGGAGGAGGAGCGTGCATGGATGTCCCTCTTGTTCTCATGCTCATACAGGTGGGGAAAGAACCTCTCTTATAAGGAGGTCCAACTCCCACTCAACTAGCAATGTGGCACTAAACATTAGTATTATCCCTTGCCTTGCACAAATGGGCTAAGTGGGCCTCTAGGATTTATTTAGGAATTTCTGAAATAGTTATTGGGCTGTCCCAAAATAGACTAAATTCCAGCACAACCGTCCCTCGCGACCCATTGCATCCCTGTGCCCACACCTTCTTCCAACATGTTAATCGGCACTGATAGCGCCGACGATAAATCGTCATAGCTCTTGTCACGGCTGCGACGATGGAACCAGTCACGGTTGACTAGAACGGATACCCGTAGCAGCTCGCCGCGAGACTCTAATACATAGCAGCGATCGCGTTTGTACTGCCCATCAACGAGTGTATCCCACGATGACCTGAGCTCTCCTGTGGTGGGTTCATGGTTGTAATGGGCTTGGAAGTCTGGTATCATACTAGCAATGATGATAGTAGTAATGAGAAAACTAAGTTGAAAACTAAGTTGAAAGATGATAGTGGCAATGATATGGACCGGGTCCGTGATCTGAGGTTTATCCTCATTGCTGCACAAAATAATTATGTCCTTAATGCACCGCTAGGTGACAGACCTATTGCAGGAGCAGATGCAGACGTTACGAATGTTTGGGTAAGCTCAATATGATGAATACTTAATAGTTTAGTGCACCATGCATTACGGCTTAGAACCGGGACTTCAAAAACATTTTTGAAACGTCACGGAGCAGATGAGATGTTCCAAGAGCTGAAATTGGTATTTCAGACTCATGTCCGTGTCAAGAGGTATGAGACTTATGATAAGTACTTTGCCTAAAAGATGAAGGAGAATTTCTCAACTAGTGAGCATGTGCTCAGATTGTCTGGATACTACAATCGCTTGAATCAAGTGGGAGCTAATCTTTCAGATAAAATAGTGGTTGACAGAGTTCTCTAGTCACCATCACCAAGTTACTGGAACTTCGGGATTAACTATAGTATGCAAGGGATGACGAAACCGATTCCCGAGCTCTTCGTGATGCTGAAATCGACGAAGGTAGAAATCAAGAAAGAGCATCAAGTGTTGATGATCGACAAGACCACTAGTTTCAAGAAAAAGGGCAAAGGGAAAGAAAGGGAACTTCAAGTAGAATGGAAAGCAAGTTGTCACTCCCGTGAAGAAGCCCAAAGCTGGATCAAAGCCTGAAGTTGTATGCTTCTACTGCAAAGGAAATGGTCACTAGGGGCGAAACTACCACAAATACTTGACGGATAAGAAGGATGGCAAAGTGAACAAACACTACTAGGAAAAGGGCTATAGATAGGATTGATACTAATGGCGCACCAGGTAAGTAGTGCGCCACTACTATATACTAATGGCGCACCAGGTAAGTAGTGCGCCACTACTATATACTAATGGCGCACCGGTCGGTGATGCGCCATTAGTGTGGAAGACACTAATGGCGCACCGGACACACGATGCGCCACTAGTATTAATTTTTTTTTCCATTTTTCCATACATACTAATGGCGCATGAGGTCGAAGTGCGCCATTACTAGTTCTAACTAGTAATGGCGCACCGTGCAGACAGTGCACCATTAGTATATTTTTTTTTACTTTTTTGCAAAACTACTAATGGCGCACCGTGTCAAAGTGCGCCATTACTAGTTTAAACTACTAATGGCGCACTTTTCCATAGTGCACCATTAGTATATTTTTTTACTTTTCTGCAAAACTACTAATGGCGCACCGCCTGCAGGTGCGCCATTAGTAACCAGGGTTACTAATGGCGCATTTGCTGGTGGTGCGCCATTCGTAACCTAGGACCAACAAGATATTTTGGACAGCCCACCTACCCACTCACTTTCCCCACTTCATTCTCTCCACCTCCTCCTCCAAGCTTGTCTCGGCTGCCTCCTCCTCCTCACCTCATTTGCACCATAGATTCATCAAAATTAAGTGGTGAAATTACCTTTTTTTGATAAGTAAGTAAGGGGAAAGCTATCTTCATGATGTAGATCTACTTTTTTTCTCCCTAGCTCGCTCCAACAACGTGCACATGCACTTTTTGTGGCCTAGCTAGATCTATGTATGTTTGTGGTGTTGCATGTGTTTGTGGTGTTGCATATATGTTTGTGTTTGCAGGTACCGGTATTTTAAATGCGATAGTTGCCAATATTTTGCCAGAATGTAGATTCATTTCCGTTTCGGCGAGAATTTTGGCACTATGCATTCTTTTTGGTCCTATTTTTAGGGAAGGTCATGCCAAATTTTTTCTTGGTTCTAAAATATCGTTTTGCTCTACCCCGCAGGCCAACATGGTCCGCACGATGACCGAAGGCATCGTGAATAGGTTTTTGAACTCCGCGAAGGCCGAGATGCTTCAAAAGAACGAGACGGAGATAAGATGTCCGTGTCGAAGATGCAAGCTGAAGAGCCTTATTGCGGACCCGGATTCCGGACAGGTGCGGGACCACCTGCTCTTGCGTGGTTTCATGGATGGCTATCGGTGGCAAGGTGATGAAGATGACTATCGCATCCCCTTCAAGAAAACCTTCTTAAAAGATGGAATCTAAAACTTGTTTGAAGGAAGCGGGCAAGCCAACATAAAAACTTTTTAGGTAAATTTCAATTTGATATTGTGGTACATAACTAGCCCGAATCCTTAGTAACCTATCCCAAGCATCTTTTAAAGACTCATCAAGAAAATAGCAAAAAATTCCAGAGTCATCCTCATCAAATTATTCAAGCTCTCATTGGAGACCCCGGTGGGTCTTTCTATAGCATCATTATTTATGAGCTTAGAAAGGATAGAGGGGTTGTCCAAGGCACTAGAGCTCGGGAGAAAACACATAGTTCTTTTTGATTCGGCCATGGAAACGGGAAGGCAAACGGGAAAAAGCAAACGGGAAAAAGAGGAGGAGATCGGGAAAGAGAGGGCGAATAAAACGACAAGGGTGAAGTGGGGGAGAGGAAAACGAGAGGCAAATGGCAGATAATGTAATGCGGGAGATAGGGATTGTGATGGGTACTTGGTATGTTGACTTTTGCTTAAGCCTCCCCGGCAACGGCGCCAGAAATCCTTCTTGCTACGTCTCGATCTTGCGTTGGTTTTCCCCGAAGAGGAGAGGATGATGCAGCACAGTAGCGTAAGTATTTCCCTCAGTTTTTGAGAACCAAGGTATCAATCCAGTAGGAGGTCATGCGCAAGTCCCTCGTACCTGCACAAAACGATAGCTACTCGCAACCAACGCGATTAGGAGTTGTCAATCCCTTCACGGTCACTTACGAGAGTGAGATCTGATAGAGATAATATTTTTGGTATTTTTGGTATAAATATGCAAAGTAAAAAGTAAAAGCAAAGCAAGTAAATAAAGCGATGGAGATTGATATGATGAGAATAGACCCGGGGGCCATAGGTTTCACTAGTGGCTTCTCTCAAGAGCATAGATATTCTACGGTGGGTGAAAAAATTACTGTTGAGCAATTGATAGAATTGAGCATAGTTATGAGGTTATCTAGGTATGATCATGTATATAGGCATCACGTCCGAGACAAGTAGATCGAAACGATTCTGCATCTACTACTATTACTCCACTCATCGACCGCTATCCAGCATGCATCTAGAGTATTAAATTAAAAACAGAGTAACGCCTTAAGCAAGATGACATGATGTAGAGGAATAAATTCATGCAATATGATAAATACCCCATCTTGTTATCCTCGATGGCAACAATACAATACGTGCCTTGCTGCCCCTTCTGTCACTGGGTAAGGAAACAGCAAGATTGAACCCAAAGCCATGAACTTCTCCCATTGCAAGAACTACCAATCTAGTTGGCCAAACCAAACAGATAATTCGAAGAGACTTGCAAAGATAACTCAATCATACATAAAAGAATTCAGAGAACATTCAAATATTGTTCATAGGTAAGCTGGATCATAAACCCACAATTCATCGGTCTCAACAAACACACCGCAAAAAGAAGATTACATCGAATAGATCTCCACGAGAGAGGGGAGAACATTGTATTGAGATCCAAAAAGAGAGAAGAAGCCATCTAGCTACTAGCTATGGACCCGAAGGTCTGAAGTAAACTACTCACACTTCATCAGAGGGGCTATGGTGATGATGTAGAAGCCCTCCATGGTAGATGCCCCCTCCGGCGGAGCTCCGGAACAGGCCCCAAGATGGAATCTCATGGATATAGAAAGTTGTGGTGGTGGAATTAGGTTTTTGGCTCCTCTTCTGATCGTTCGGGGATACGTAGGTATATATAGGAGGAAGGAGTACGTCGGTGGAGCTCCGAGGGGTCCACGAGGTAGGGGGGCGTGCCCAGGGGGCGCCCTCCACCCTCGTGACCGCCTCTGGCGCTTCTTGGAGTATGGTCCAAGTCTCCTGGGTCACGTTCGGTTGGAAAATACGACCCCGAAGGTTTCATTCCATTTGGACTTCGTTTGATATTCTGTTTCTTCGAAATACTAAAAAGGCAAAAAAAAGCAATTCTGGGCTGGGCCTCCGGTTAATAGGTTAGTCCCAAAAATAATATAAATGTGGAAAATAAATCCCATTATAGTCCAAAACAATAGATAAAGTAGCATGGAGCAATCAAAAATTATAGATACATTGGAGACGTATCAAGGGGCGCCCCCCACCCTCGTGAGCAGGGTGTGGGCCCCCTGGCCTTCATTTTTGGCAACAATTTTTCTTTATTTATTCTAAGATATTCCATGGAGTTTCAGGACTTTTGGAGTTGCGCAGAATAGTCCTTCAATATTTGCTCCTTTTTCCCTCTTCATGTAAACCTTGTAAAATAAGAGAGAATAGCCATAAGTATTGTGACATAACATGAAATAACAGTTCGACATAAAAGCATGATGCAAAATGGACGTATCAAGACCCAATGTGTCTAACATGGCGTTAACCAAATCAGTTAGAGTACGGTTCTTTCTTTCGGCCACCCCATTTGACTGAGGTGAGTACGGAGGCGTCCTCTCATGGATTATACCATGTTGCACACAAAAAGCATCAAATTCATTGGAAAAATACTCTCCACCACGGTCGGACCTAAGCCTCTTGATTTTCCGATCAAGTTGGTTTTCCACTTCAGCTTTATAGATCTTTAAAAAGTTCAAAGCCTCATCCTTAGATTTCAGAAGATACACACGGGAGTATCTAGTGGAGTCGTCAATTAACGTCATGAAATATTTCTTTCCACCTTTTGTCAAAACACCATTCCTTTCACATCGATCAGAATGTATAAGTTCTAGTGGTGCCAGATTTCTCTTCTCCGCAGTCATGTGAGACTTACGAGGTTGCTTAGCTTGCACACACACTTGACACTTAGATCCCTTGACAGTGGTGAAACTAGGGATTAAGTTTAACTTCGCTAGTCGCGACATGCAACCAAAGTTAACATGACAGAGACGTGAATGCCACACATTTGATTCACTATTGTTGCAAATATGATTAACAACTTTATTGCAAATGTCTGATAAAGATAAACGAAACAGGCCTCCTGACTCATAGCCTTTACCAACAAAGGTTCCATACTTCCATATTACAAATTTATTCGACTCAAAGACAAGCTTATAGCCATCTGTACACAGAAGAGATCCGCTAACAAGATTTTTATTGACGGAGGGGACATAATGCATGTTCTTCAGCCGCACGATCTTCCCCGAAGTAAACTTCAGATCGACTGTGCCAACACCACGAATAGAAGCACTTGAACCGTTGCCCATCAGCACAGTTGAAGTCCCTGCGGTCTGATATGACGAAAACATGGAAATATCACCGCATACATGCACATTAGCACCCGTGTCAATCAACCAATCAGGAGAATGACATTCTGAAAGAATAGTGGGAAATATACCATACCCAACATCCTTCATGTCAGTGTCTCCAATGACAACATTAGCGGTCTTGCCACCTTGCCCAGGATGACACTTGTCATAGCGATTGGGGCAACTAGGAGCCCAATGATCAGGATCTCCACACACATGACAAGCACCTTTCTTGTTGCCACTCTTCTTCTTGAAGTTCGTGTGTTGTACAGCCTTGTTCTTCCCATCAAACTTTGCTTTACCATCAAGCTTGCCCTTGTTCTTGAACTTGTGGGACTGGAAGTTTTTCTTCTGTACCAGATTGGCACTAGATCCTCCCTTAATACCTCGAGCACATGTGTCCTTTGTTCTCGCATTTTCTTCCACATCAAGAGTACCAATGAGATCCGGAACAAAAAACTCCTGTCTCTTATGCTTCAGTAAGGTAGCAAAGTTCCTCCATGAAGGAGGAAGCTTGGTGATGATACCCCCGGCAACAAACTTGTCCGGTAGCATGCAATTGAAGTGCTCAAGTTCTCTACAAAATGACTGTATCTCATGAGCCTGCTCAACCACGGAGCGCGCTTCAGTCATCCTGTAATCATAGAATTTCTCCATGATGTACAACTCAGTGCCAGCATCCGAGACCCCAAACTTGGCCTCGAGTGTGTCCCACATATCTTTTCCATTGTCAATTGATGCATAAGCATCAACTATGTTCTCACCAAGAACACTCAAGAGAGCAGCCTTAAACAAGGTATCCATTTTCTGAAAAGCTTGTGCCTGTTGGGCATCTTGTTCTCCTTCAGGTTTGCAAGAGTGGCATCATAGCAACTCATGGTTTGAAACCATAAGACTGCTCTCACGCGCCACCTCTTATAGTGGATACCCTCAAACATAGGAGGTCTCATGGAAGCAGCAAAACAACTTGGGGTAAATTCCCTATTATAAGGTTTTTGGATTGTTGGAAATATGAGCAATTTACTGAATGATTTTATTAACAGAAATACTAGATAAAGCATGACTAGTATAGCAGTGATAAAACAAGCCATGCGATTTGAAAAAGAGAAGGTAAATAATATCTGCATATATGAGCTAGAACCGATCATCTCTAGAGCAGACAGTAGATCAAGATGCATATATGAAGTAGAGCCTAACATGTTTAGGGCAAACACTAGAAGAAGGAACTATTGCAGGACATCTCACAGGAAAGATAAGAACACGTACTAGACAGCAGCCGGAGCAGACGCACTGGACTTGGGGTCGGTGTCCTCCATGTCATCGAGGAGGTTGTCGACGTCGGGGAAGTAGTCGTCAGAGTCTGGGGCGTCCATGACGAAGAAGTCAGTAGTCGCACAGAGCGCTCCCCAAAAACCTTATCACCCTTCTCCCGTACAGGACTCAAAAGGTGCGGTTCTGGAGGCCTACTGTCCTGAGCTGCGGTGCACGCCGCAAGCCGGGATGAGGAAGAACGTAACAGCAGCGCAGTGCTCAGGAACTTGTGGCGAGAGGAGGAAGAGATTCTGGTGCGTCTCTCTGATAGGAGCGACCTCCATTTTATAGGCGCAAGAGAAGGAGGCGAGAGGCTGCGTCAGGAGCTGAAGGGAACGCGGGAGACGAAACGAACATGCAGCAGCCGAAGAGGCGCGCCGTCCGGATTCAGTGTCCATGGACCAAAAAAATGTTTCGGCTTCTGAGTGACCTTTCGTATACCCATAGTGCGTGGCAAAAATTTAGACATCGGCTCATTCCCGCAACTCGCGGCGCGTCAGGGCGAGGCGGGCGGCGGAGGAGGAGCGTGCGTGGATGTCCCTCTTGTTCTCATGCTCATACAGGTGGGGAAAGAACCTCTCTTATAAGGAGGTCGAACTCCCACTCAACTAGCAATGTGGCACTAAACATTAGTATTATCCCTTGCCTTGCACAAATGGGCTAAGTGGGCCTCTAGGATTTATTTAGGAATTTCGGAAATAGTTATTGGGCTGTCCCAAAATAGACTAAATTCCAGCACAACCGTCCCTCGCGACCCATTGCATCCCTGTGCCCACACCTTCTTCCAACATGTTAATCGGCACTGATAGCGCCAACGATAAATCGTCATAGCTCTTGTCACGGCTGCGACGATGGAACCAGTCACGGTTGACTAGAACGGATACCCGTAGCAGCTCACCGCGAGACTCTAATACATAGCAGCGATCGCGTTTGTACTGCCCATCAACGAGTGTATCCCACGATGACCTGAGCTCTCCTGTGGTGGGTTCATGGTTGTAATGGGCTTGGAAGTCTGGTATCATACTAGCAATGATGATAGTAGTAATGAGAAAACTGAGCTGAAAACTAAGTTGAAAGATGATAGTAGCAATGATGCGGACCGGGTCCGTGATCTGAGGTTTATCCTCATTGCTGCACAAAATAATTATGTCCTTAATGCACCGCTAGGTGACAGACCTATTGCAGGAGCAGATGCAGACGTTACGAATGTTTGGGTAAGCTCAATATGATGAATACTTAATAGTTTAGTGCACCATGCATTACGGCTTAGAACCGGGACTTCAAAAACATTTTTGAAATGTCACGGAGCAGATGAGATGTTCCAAGAGCTGAAATTGGTATTTCAGACTCATGTCCGTGTCAAGAGGTATGAGACTTATGATAAGTACTTTGCCTAAAAGATGAAGAAGAATTTCTCAACTAGTGAGCATGTGCTCAGATTGTCTGGATACTACAATCGCTTGAATCAAGTGGGAGCTAATCTTTTAGATAAAATAGTGGTTGACAGAGTTCTCTAGTCACCATCACCAAGTTACTGGAACTTCGGGATTAACTATAGTATGCAAGGGATGACGAAACCGATTCCCGAGCTCTTCGTGATGCTGAAATCGACGAAGGTAGAAATCAAGAAAGAGCATCAAGTGTTGATGATCGACAAGACCACTAGTTTCAAGAAAACGGGCAAAGGGAAAGAAAGGGAACTTCAAGTAGAATGGAAAGCAAGTTGTCACTCCCGTGAAGAAGCCCAAAGCTGGATCAAAGCCTGAAGTTGTATGCTTCTACTGCAAAGGAAATGGTCACTAGGGGCGAAACTACCACAAATACTTGACGGATAAGAAGGATGGCAAAGTGAACAAACACTACTAGGAAAAGGGCTATAGATAGGATTGATACTAATGGCGCACCAGGTAAGTAGTGCGCCACTACTATATACTAATGGCGCACCGATCGGTGATGCGCCATTAGTGTGGAAGACACTAATGGCGCACCGGACACACGATGCGCCACTAGTATTAATTTTTTTTCCATTTTTCCATACATACTAATGGCGCATGAGGTCGAAGTGCGCCATTACTAGTTCTAACTAGTAATGGCGCACCGTGCAGACAGTGCGCCATTAGTATATTTTTTTTACTTTTTTGCAAAACTACTAATGGCGCACCGTGTCAAAGTGCGCCATTACTAGTGTAAACTACTAATGGCGCACTTTTCCATAGTGCGCCATTAGTATATTTTTTTTACTTTTCTGCAAAACTACTAATGGCGCACCGCCTGCAGGTGCGCCATTAGTAACCAGGGTTACTAATGGCGCACTTTTCCATAGTGCGCCATTAGTATATTTTTTTTACTTTTCTGCAAAACTACTAATGGCGCACCGCCTGCAGGTGCGCCATTAGTAACCAGGGTTACTAATGGCGCATTTGCTGGTGGTGCGCCATTCGTAACCTGGGACCAACACGATATTTTGGACAACCCACCTACCCACTCACTTTCCCCACTTCATTCTCTCCACCTCCTCCTCCAAGCTTGTCTCGGCTGCCTCCTCCTCCTCACCTCATTTGCACCATAGATTCATCAAAATTAAGTGGTGAAATTACCTTTTTTTGATAGGTAAGTAAGGGGAAAGCTATCTTCATGATGTAGATCTACTTTTTTTCTCCCTAGCTCGCTCCAACAACGTGCACATGCACTTTTTGTGGCCTAGCTAGATCTATGTATGTTTGTGGTGTTGCATGTGTTTGTGGTGTTGCATATATGTTTGTGTTTGCAGGTACCGGTATTTAAAATGCGATAGTTGCCAATATTTTGCCGGAATGTTGATTCATTTCCGTTTCGGTGAGAATTTGGCACTATGCATTCTTTTTGGTCCTATTTTTAGGGAAGGTCATGCCAAATTTTTTCTTGGTTCTAAACTATCGTTTTGCTCTACCCCGCAGGCCACCATGGTCCGCACGATGACCAAAGGCATCGTGAATAGGTTTTTGAACTCCGCGAAGGCCGAGATGCTTCAAAAGAACGAGATGGAGATAAGATGTCCGTGTCGAAGATGCAAGCTGAAGAGCCTTATTGCGGACCCGGATTCCGGACAGGTGCGGGACCACCTGCTCTTGCGTGGTTTCATGGATGGCTATCGGTGGCAAGGTGATGAAGATGACTATGAAGTCGTCCATGGGGGCCGGGCAAGAAATGAGGAAGGGCAACAAGACAAGTACCACCGCGGCGAGGGCGGGCGAGAAGACGAAGAATCTCCAGGACATGATCACGGCGGTGATGCTGTACACGGTCATCATGTAGAAGATGTCGTACATGATGATGAGGAAGATCAAGACGAAGGGCATGATCATGAAGATGAAGATGCCGGAGCAGACGACGATGGAGGCTAGGTGCAGGACCCTCATATTCAAGAGCTGCTTCTCAAACAGACGGATAACGCAAGAGCTGCCGCCCGAGAGAAAGCCAAGCTGGATCAACTAGAGATAGACGCGGTTACTCCATTGTATGAAGGATGCAGGCCCGAGGATACCCGCCTGAAAGTAACGCTCATGGCTCTGGAGATGAAGGTAAAACACAAAATGACCGACGCATGCTTCGACGAGAACATGTCATTCTGGCACGAACGTCTCCCCAAGGGGAACAAGTGCTCGACCAGTTTCGAGGAGGCGAAGAAAATCGTGTGTCCTCTAGATTTACCGCACGTGAAATACCATGTGTGCATGAACAATTGCATCATTTATCGGGACGAGCACGCGGAGTCTACCATATGTCCGGTGTGCGGCGTCACTTGATACAAGAAGAGGAAGAAAGCTCCTCGAAAATCGGTGTGGTACTTTCCGATCACTCCTCGTCTGCAGCGGTATTTCGCGGACCCTAAGGTAGCAAAGCTCCTGCATTGGCACGCGGATAGGGAGGAGAAGAAGCGGGAAGATGACGGAAATGATCCGGAGATCCCGGGTCTTCGAAAACCGTGTTCATGGGACATCGAAGGTGGCTTCGCGACGATGACCCGTGGAGGAAACGCAAGGATCTGTTCGATGGTGAAACCGAACCCCGAAAACGCCCGTGTACGAGGAGCGGCGAGGAAATAGATGAGTTGTTGAAAAATTGGAAAGACTGCCCACTGCCGGGAAAGAAGCAAAAGGCACCAGAGCCGGGAAAGAAGCGAAAGGCGCCAGAGCCGCTGCTGAAGGTATGGAAAACGAGGTCTGTTTTCTGGGACTTGCCGTACTGGAAGATCCACCGTGTGCCTCACAGCCTTGATGTCATGCATATCACGAAGAACGTGTGCGAGAGTCTCCTTGGTACCCTGCTCAATATGCCAGATAGGACCAAAGATGGGCCAAAAGCAAGGGCAGACTTGAAATCAATGGGCATCAGGCAGGAGCTTCACGCTAATGATGATGATGATGATGATGATGAGGCGAAGCAGGACACAGAAAGTCGTCGCAAAGGCAAAAAGGCCAAGAAGACCGGAAATGACTACCCTCCCGTGTGCTTCACTCTAAGTCAGGAGGAGATCGAGCAGTTTTGCACCTGCCTCCTAGGAGTAAAACTTCTTACGGTTACGCGGGGAAGATAAGCAGATACCTAGACCCAGCGAAGCAGAAGATCAGCGGGATGAAGTCTCACGATTGTCACGTGCTGATGACACAGATACTTTCAGTTGCAATCCGTGGGATCATGGACGTGCACGTCCGTGAAACGCTATTTGGCCTATGCAACTTTTTCGACGTCATCTCTCGAAAGTCGATTGGCGTGAGGCAACTCAGAAGGCTACAGGAAGAGATCGTGGTGATACTATGCGAGCTTGAGATGTACTTCCCGCCCGCATTCTTCAACGTTATGGTGCATCTGCTGGTCCATATCGTGGAGGATATCATCCAACTCGGGCCGATGTTCCTGCACAGCATGATGCCGTTCGAAAGGATGAATGGTGTCATCAAAGGATACGTTCAAAACATGTCACGTCCAGAGGGAAGTATAGCCAGGGGCTTTCTGACCGAAGAGTGCATCTCCTACTGCACGAATTATCTAGGCATCGAGAACCCCGTTGGTCTGCCCATCAATAGGCACCTCGGCAGGCTCGCTGGATGGGGTCACCGCGAGGGTCGCCGCGAAATGCATGTCGACTTCGAGGGTCGACTCGCCGACTTTGAAAGAGCAAACCTAGTCGCGCTACAACACATAGACGTGGTCGATCCTTGGATGGTAGAGCATAAAACCTTTATTGAGAAGACGTACAATGACCGAGGCCAACAGCGGACGGAGGGAGATATAAGCAAAGAGCACAACTCATGTTTCACGCGTTGGTTCAAGCAGAAGCTTCTGTTGTACCCTTTACATGAGGATTCTTCCGCGGAAGAACAACTCATATTCGCCTTGTCACAGGGCGCCGAGCACAACCTGATGACCTATGAGGCGTACGATATCAACGGCTACACATTCTACACCGACAACAAGGACATGAAGAGCGATGGTTATCAGAACTCCGGGGTAACAATGGAATCCTACATCGGCAACGACAAGGACAGATACTACGGAAGGATCGAGGAGATCTGGGAGCTGAGCTACGCTGGAGAGAATGTCCCGATGTTCCGTGTCAGATGGGCCAAGAGCGTCCTAAAAGAAGACCGGTATTTCACCACCATGGTTATACCCGAAGCCAAATCCAAGACCGCGGGCGCAAACGTCACCGCGAAAAATGAGCCATGGGTACTGGCTTCCCAAGTGGACCAATGCTTCTTCATTACCGACCCGCCAAAGCCCAGTCGTGTTGTCGTGAGGAGAGGCAAAAGGAAGATCATCGGAATGGATGGAGTAGCCAATGAGCAAGACTTCGACAAGTACGGCGACCCGAAGATCGAACATGACGACGACGGTGACGTAGCACCACACACCACAAGAAGAAGCAGGACCACCCTACCTAAAGGACGTCCGTTCCACAGAAGAACTCCATTTGCGAAAAAGAAGGGCAAGAAGATTGTGAACAGAAAGCTAGCTAAGATCGATTGTATTTAAATCGTAGTCTTCATTTCTCGATTGTATTTCGAAATTTTGAAATGATATTTCTTCTGTTCTAGTCCTCATGAATATTGAATTATGTTTATTATGGTATTGAATTTCTAACTCACAAAAAGTATTGAATTTGTTAATATTTTGTGATCTCATTAATATTTTAAAAAATTTATGATATTTTTTCAAATATTGTCAAATAAAAAATTTGATGATATTTTTAATATTCATAAATAATTTCAAATAAGAAATTTGATGATATTTTTTCACATTCATAAATGTTTTCAGATTTGATTTGTCATTTTCTAAAAAAATATTAGATGAAACTAAATATTTTTTCACGACCCCCGCACCCATCAACGAATGTAAATGCTCCCTCCCTCCCTCCCTCCTCTACTCATCTCCTGTATATAGTGTAATAATTTTTATCAATAAAAAATAAAAAAAAATAAAAGTTACTAATGGCACACCAGGAGAGGGGGCGCCATTGTTATCAATAAAAAAATTACTTATGGCGCACCCCTCGGTGGTGCGCCATTGCTATGGATGTACTTATGGCGCACTCCTGGGTGGTGCGCCATTGCTAAGCCTTCCCCCACACTAAAATCCCCAATCTCTCACATTTCGCTCTAATCCCTCCCCTGCCTCATCTCACCCGCGCCTGACCACCACCGACCACCACTTCCCCCGTGCTCGCCGTCCCCGGTCGTGCTCGCTTCCCCCGCCGCCCCCAACGCCCCTCACCGTCCCCCCTCCGCCCGCGCCCGCACCCTCGCCGTCCCCCTCCCCCCGCGGCCCCGCCTGCGTCAACCTCCCTCCCGAGCGCGACAGCTAGGGTTCCTAGCCGCCGCCACCGCTGCCGGCCCGCTGCCGCGGCGCGCCCAGCCGGCCGAACCCTTCGCCGCCCCGCCTCCGGTACAGGACCCCAGCAGCGCCTCCCCCCATCAAGCAGCCGCTCCCACCAGTGGCGCCCCCCTCCATGGAGCAGGCGCTCCTGCCCAGCAACGCTGCCGCCCAGAGCTACGTCGGCGACCAGTCCGTAGGCAGGTAGCCACCACTCCTTCGTCCTTCCTCCCTCTTCCCTCATCCCCCCTCCCTCCTTCCTCTTGCATCCTCTGTTCAATTTTTTTCCTGATTTTTTTAGTGGATGAGTACTTGATGTAGATTCGATACTGTGGGAATATAATGATAGTTATTTCTTGCTTGCCGCGTGATTTTTCCAGAGCATGCTCAAGTTTACATGTGAAAGGATTGTGCTTGATAGGTGTTTGTGATAATGCCTCTAAGGGCAAATGTTTACAAATTGTAGGTTGAATATTTTTCATGAGCAAATGTTTTGGTTTAAACATGTTAGCAGTGAAACATGCGATGATTGACAATGTCTGAGAAGGAAAAGATTAAGTTGTTTTATCTGCAATTTGAGAGAGCATGAGCTTTGTGTTGGTTATACTGGCCGAAATTGGGGGAGATAGCTATTAGATCCATGTCTTAGTAGTGGTAAACAATCGTGTAGGTCAATTTTGACTCTGATCTTAAACTACAAGGTTGCAATGTTTTGGCATCAACACTTGTAAGAAAAGAAAAAGCAGGAGAATGAAGATTATATTAAAAATGGTATTAGTAGTGGTAAACAAGCATATAATCCCTCCCAGGTAGTAACAATAACTTTATGCAGGAGAGTGAAAGAAGAAGCATAGGCTTAATTGAGCTGTGGAGTTCTTAAAATTATTTGAATTAGTTTTAGTGCAACACAGGCAACTCAGAGTTTTAAAATGGCATTAAAGGAATTTGTTTTTGGGGTAAATTCTATTATGAAATAATTCCTACTGTTATTTAAAATATAAATGAAATGATTTGGAACACCAAGCAAGAGTTACGTTTCAAGTTGCTGAACCTTTTCATATAAGCTTGCAGGAGATTTAATTGATCATACAGAAAATGAAAAACGAAGGTCATACCGATCCTAGTTGGTATTATTTTCCTCAATTTTAAGTGTTGAATGAACACATAAAGAGAGTGCTAACTGATTTCAATATATCAAGTTTCAGAATAATATATAGGATTGTTGGTTTTTAACCTTGGTTGCCATTGTTTCTATTTGTAACGGTCTCAAGAATGACTCATGCTGTTTGTGCTAACAATCTCTAAGTGAAAGCAACTAGTTGGAGTAGATTTGTGCACACAATACTCCTTCCAAGACAATTTGCTTCCAAGGAGTAGTTTCAGTTTGCTTGCAAGGAGTAGTTTCAGTAAAGTTTCAGCATGGTTTCAGTATAGTTTCAGCATGGTTTCAGTTTGCTTCCAAGGAGTTGTTCTCTGTCTGGTCCAATTCTGAAGAAATAAAAAGTGAATAGTTTGTTTGTGCCCAAGCTAAGTGACATGTACGCGCCAAGTTTTCTGTTATATAATTACCTGTTAGTGCTTAGTTAAACTGCATGATACGGCCGTAGCAGATGTATGGTACTAGGTGTTGTTTTGTTTCTTGCCAATGTATTCAGAGAGCAGATGTGCTACTACAGATTTCTTTTCTTGAAGGCAGCTCACATAAGTTGAGCTACAAGTGAACAACTTGCTGCTATTAGATCTGGAATGGAAGCTCACATAAGTTGAGCTGATTTTTGTCCATATGAAAGCAGAGGACCATATGGTCTGTGGCCTTTTCATCCATATGAAAGTAGAGGCACATTGTGGTGCTAGTTTGCTGGGTTTGTCTCCGACCATCGTGTCATGATGAATTTGTAGGTACCCCGAGAGGCCCTTGAGTTTGTCGGAATGTTGATTAACTTCCGTTCCGGCAAATTAGGGTACTCCATATGTCCTATTTTCAGCAAAGGTCATGCTGAAATTTTCCGTGAATTTTAGCATGACTTTGCTAAACATAGGACATATGGGGTACTTGCGACTAATGCATGGGCCGGGGTATCTTAGTACTTAATTAAGTAGGATCAACTGCCCCTTTATTCTTGCTGCATTAAACCATAGGTGGCAATAGAGCCAAGTGATTAGGCCCAACTTAGAATTCTCCTTAGCATCGATAAACCCTAGATGATAAACCCAACATAGGTGGCAATAGAGCCAAGTGATTAGGCCCAACTTAGAATTCTCCTTAGCATCGATAAACCCTAGATGATAAACCCAACATAGGTGGCAATAGAGCCAAGTAATTAGTGCCAAGTGATTGGGCCCAACCTAGGGTGCCTCGGCAATAAACCCTAAATGATGAAAACTTAACTTGGCTGCCCCGGATGCCTCGGTGTCGATGAGAACCTAAATGATGTACGCTTAGGCTTTTAGGGTGCCTCGGCGTCGACAAACCCTAAATGATGAAATCTTAGGCTTTTAGGGTGCCTCAGCGTTGACAAACCCTAAATGATGAGACCATGATCTTGTTCCTTGACAATAACCAACTTTTTGACCAAACTTTTTTACTATTTAGAGCGAAACATGGCCCACAACGATGAGGCCGGTGGTTTGGGCGGCAAGCAATTCTGGGAGCTGTCCCAGGAGATGGAGGAACAACCTCACACTACTAGGGAAAAGCCTAGCAGCAGCGCGGGTTTTGGGCCTATTAGTAGCGCGGGGGCCGACGCTACTAATAAGGCGCTACAACTAACGTATAGCAGTAGCGCGGGTGCGACCCGCGCTACTACTACGTCCTTTAGCAGTAGTGCGGGTGCCAACCCGCGCTACTACTAATCTCTAATCTCTGATTTATTTAAAAAAAATCGAAAAAAAATTCGATTTTTTTCACTAATTTTCAAATTTCTGAATTATGTTAACCTCAAATCTCTAATCACCCCTCATCGCTGCTCAATTTAATCTCTAATCACCCCTCATCATTCCAAATCATCTAACTTCCCGGACGGTCACCCATCCTCTCACTACTCCAGCCTGAGCACGCTTAACTTCCGGGTTCTATTCTACCTCGTTTCCAAGTCTGCACTTGTTGTTTTCCTGACAATAGGAAGATGTCAATCCTATTAACCTCAGGAATTTAGCTTGAGCATGAAGTCACACATTTCACTGTTTCAGTTTGAAACTATTGTTCTAAAAATTTAGTAACACTAATATTTCTTGAATAATTAGTTTGACCACAGTTTGACCATAGTTTGACCAGATTTGACCACTGTTTGACCATAGTTTGACCAGATATGACCAAAATTCAAAAAATCTAAAATAATTATTTAGTAACACTAATATTCTTGAATAATTAGTTTGACCAGATTTAACAAAAATAAAAAAAACTGATTTTTTTGAATTTTTTTGCCTCCAGATCTAAAAAGCCCTGTAACTTTTTTCTGTTAGGTTTTTGAGGATTTTGAAAATGTTTAACGGGGTTCCCCCCGTTAAATTCGGATATAACTTTTCGAGTAGATGATTTTTCATATAAAAAACTTTTTCATCCGAGTTAGTATGCAAAAGTTATGCCCATTTTTACAAATTCTCGAGAGATTTTGCAAATAAAGTCGAAATTCATATTTGCAAATTTTCCCAACAACTAGACCACATATCACATGGGAAACTTATTTTCTTTTTTTTTGACATTTTCATCATTTTCTTTTATTTTTTTAAAACCGAAAAGGCGATCCAGGGGGGGGGGTAGAGTTTGAGATACCGCCTCATTTTAAGGAGCGCTACTGGTAACATTCTGTGTATAAGATTTTCCCTAGTAGTGTATTGAGATACCGGCGATCGAATCTAGGGCAAGTAACATACCGATGACAAAGGGAACAACGTATATTGTTATGCGGTTTAACCGATAAAGATCTTCGTAGAGTATGTGGGAGCCAATATGAGCATCCAGGTTCCACTATTGGTTACTAGCCGGAGACATGTCTCGATCATGTCTACATAGTTCTGGAACCCGTAGGGTCCGCACGCTTAACGTTCGGTGATGATCGGTATTATGAGTTTATGTGTTTTGATGTACCGAATATAGTTCGGAGTCCCGAATGAGATCGGGGACATGACGAGGAGTCTTGAAATGGTCGAGCCGTAAAGATCGATATATTGGAAGCCTATATTCGGACATCGGAAAGGTTCCGAGTGATTCAGGTATTTTTAGGAGTACCGGAGAGTTACGGGAATTCGCGGGAGAAGTATTGGGCCTTATTGGGCCATACGGGAATAGAGGAGACATGCCAAAGGGAAGGAGGCGCACGGCCCCCCATGGGTCCAAATTGGACTAGGGGAAAGGGGGCGGCGACCAACCTTGCCCTTTCCTACTCCCTCTCTCTTTCCCTCTTTCTTCTCTCCTACTCCGGAAAGGAAATGGGGAATGCTACAGGACTTGAGAGTCCTAGTAGGACTCCCCACAGTTGGCGCGCCCCCTCTAGGGCTGGACTCCTCCTCCTCCCTCTTTTATATGTGGGCTGGGGACACCCCAAAGGGACAACAGATACACAAATTGATCATTGATCTTTTAGCCGTGTGCGGTGCCCCGCTCCAACATAATCCACCTCGGTCATATAGTAGCGGTGCTTAGGCGAAGCCCTGCGTCGGTAGCTTCATCAACCAAGAGATCTACCAAGAGATTTTTACCTGTAACAAAGGGGAGGTCCCGTTTAAATATTTGGGTCTACCAGTTACTGATGTGAGGCTAGGGAACAAATTTTGGAAAGGCATGACCGAGAAGGTAGAAAAAAGATGTGATGGCTGGCAAGGCAGACACCTAAACATGGCTGGAAGAGTGACTCTTGTCCAGGCCTGTTTAACAAATATGCCTATGTATATGATATCCTTTTATCCCCTGCCTGTAGGAGTCAGAAAGAAAGCTGATTTTTACAGAGCTAGATTAGTGTGGCAGGAGAACGAGGACAAGAAGAAATATCATCTAGTTAACTGGAAAACATGTTGTTTACCAAAAGAATTGAGTGGTCTAGGGATTCTAAATCTGGATTATATGAATAAGCCCTTTTAGCCAAATGGTTATGGAAGCTAGAGACAGAGAATGGGATTTGGATAAAAATTCTTTTGAATAAATATGTAAAAGGCAAATGCATATCTGGTATTAAGAAGAAACCTGGAGATTCTCATTTCTGGGGTTCTTTGATGCAGATCAAAGACATTTATTATAAAAATGTCAAGAAAAAGATAGGAGATGACCTAAATACTAGGTTTTGGGAAGATTGGTGGCTGGGATCAAAACCTTTGAAGGAAGCCTATCCCAGCTTATATGAAATTAATCTAAACCATGGCATTTCTGTAGCCCAGGTTATTAAAGGTGATAACCATATCAGGCTCAAATGCATAAGTCTTGCATAGTGCTTGCCATGTTTTGCATCCAAAATAGGTGTAGTCGTCTGAATTGTATAATTTTGCATGGAAAATATAACCATGCTCGGTCTTCAAGTAAACTTTCTTTTCCTCCATACTATGACTGAAACCTATCTTATCCAATACAAAAACTCTTGCATGGCAGGGGATACGCTAGTAGAATAGTAAAAAAAATATAAGTTGAAGCAAATGAAGCAGATGTCATGCTTAATTACGAAAAAAGACTTGTCGTTGTGACTTACTGTATCCACTTCGAAGTTCTCGTCCAGCTTGATGCTGAAGCGCCTATCATCATCTAGGAAGAGTCCGTCGCACAGGCCGCGCTCGTCTTCGCAGTATTTGCAAATACTGAAATCCTTTTCGTCGTCAGACATTTCCTATGTTCATAGTTAAAACATTAATTGAAAATCGATCGAAGACAACTACCAAGATACTCAACACACAAATCTGGGGTACTCGATATTTCCTACATATTCTGGCACTAGTCATGCCAAAATTCACGGAAAAATCCGGCATGACCTTTGCTAAAATAGGACATATCGAGCGCCTGAAATTTGCCGGAACGAAAATGAATCAACACTCCGGCAAAACATAGGCCACTCGGAGGTGTAGCCTGCAAACATGACCGGCCACTTGGATATTGAGCAACACAAGATATACATTTCAAAATATCTTATAGGACTCAAATTAGCATGCATTCAATAAGCAAAAGTAAATCATCTCATGCGTCCGTACATCGTCGAATATTATCACTAATACATCACGAATAGTGTCATACATATAACATCACTAATACAACTAAAACTCTAGCACACGACGTGTATCGGCGCGGGCGGTGGACACCCACAGAGAAGGAACCATCACGAGATCATACCTCCAGTGAGATCCCCGGAGAACCTGCCAGGTATTGGAGAACGGCCTGTGCTCCAACGCAAACAAGTAGCGACGGACGTGCGCATCCTCCTCACTGACACGATGACGCACCACCTCCGTGGAGTCCTCGAGCATCTGGATCATCACTGGCCCACACGACCGCCACCAAAGAAGGTTCGGGTCAACGACAGGCTAGCTCCTCACCAACCTGCGCCCCCCGGTAGGTAGCGCCTCCCAGTACCACCCCGGCGGAGCCCAGTCCCGGACATGGCCGATCTGGTCAAGCAGGTGTCGTCCTCTACCGACTCGACGATGAGGATGCAGGATAGGCATCGTCCACGTCGAGGCGGGAAATAGTGCTTTAACTAAAAAATAGAAACAAGTTCTTACTAACTAGTTCTATTAATTCAACTAGTTCTTACTAAAAATAAACTTACTATAAATAAAAATATTCTAGTACATAATTAGTACCTAGTTCTTACTAACTAATTAGTACCTAGGAACTACTGCCCTAATTACCATCTAAGTAAGTAACTAACTAGCACTAAAAATAGCCTAGGGTTCATACTAACTAGCACTCAATAGCTAGGGTTCATACTAAGCAGAGAATTGGGATCGGAAGGGGAGAGTGCTTACAGAGGGCGGGGAGAGAGATGGGGTCGGGGGAGACGGCGGCACCGA
>NC_041389.1:564922595-564927682 GCF_002162155.2 Triticum dicoccoides | reverse complement strand
GGCGGCGAGTCGGGGTCGGGGGAGACGGCGGCGAGCCGGGGTCGGGGGAGATGATAGCGAGGCAGGGTCGGGGGAGACGGCGGCGAGGCGGAGGCGACGAGGAATAGTAGAGGAGAATTGGGGGATCGAGGAAGCAGAGGGAATCAGGCCGCGCGGGGGGCTAGGTGAAAATAGCTTTAACTGTAGCATGGGGAGGAAAAACGCGCTGCTGCTACAATCCGTAGTACTAGCGCTGTTCGTAGAAGGACGCTACTACTATACCTAGCACGTCGGGAACGGTGTGACAATTATAGTAGTAGTGCTTTCTGTTCCTGCCGCGCTACTGCTAAGCGGGTAACAGTAGCGCGGTTCTGTCAGACGTGCTACTGCTAAGTAGCAGTAGCGCCTCATTTTAACAAGCGCTACTGGTAACATTCTGTGTATAAGATTTTCCCTAGTAGTGTATTGAGATACCGACGATCTAATCTCGGGCAAGTAACATACCGATGACAAAGGGAAGAACGTATATTGTTATGCGGTTTAACCGATAAAGATCTTCGTAGAGTATGTGGGAGCCAATATGAGCATCCAGGTTCCACTATTGGTTACTAGCCGGAGACATGTCTTGATCATGTCTACATAGTTCTGGAACCCGTAGGGTCCGCACGCTTAACGTTCGGTGACGATCGGTATTATGAGTTTATGTGTTTTGATGTATCGAATATAGTTCTGAGTCCCAGATGAGATCGGGGACATGACGAGGAGTCTTGAAATGGTCGAGCCGTAAAGATCGATATATTGGAAGCCTATATTCGAACATCGGAAAGGTTCCGAGTGATTCAGGTATTTTTAGGAGTACCGAAGAGTTACGGGAATTCGCAGGAGAAGTATTGGGCCTTATTGGGCCATACGGGAATAGAGGAGACAGGCCAAAAGGAAGGAGGTGCGCGCCCCCCCACGGGTCCAAATTGGACTAGGGGAAAGGGGGCGGCGACGAACCTTGCCCTTTCCTACTCCCTCTCTCTTTCCCTCTTTCTTCTCTCCTACTCCGGAAAGGAAAAGGGGAATACTACTAGGACTTGAGAGCCCTAGTAGGACTCCCCACAGTTGGCGTGCCCCCTCTAGGGCTGGCCTCCTCCTCCTCCCTCTTTTATATATGGGCAGGGGACACCCCAAAGGGACAATAGATACACAAATTGATCATTGATCTTTTAGCCGTGTGCGGTGCCCCGCTCCAACATAATCCACCTCGGTCATATAGTAGCGGTGCTTAGGCGAAGCCCTACGTCGGTAGCTTCATCAACCAAGAGATCTACCAAGAGATTTTTACCTGTAACAAAGGGGAGGTCCCGTTTAAATATTTGGGTCTACCAGTTACTGATGTGAGGCTAGGGAACAAATTTTGGAAAGGCATGACCGAGAAGGTAGAAAAAAGATGTGATGGCTAGCAAGGCAGACACCTAAACATGGCTGGAAGAGTGACTCTTGTCCAGGCCTGTTTAACAAATATGCCTATGTATATGATATCCTTTTATCCCCTGCCTGTAGGAGTCAGAAAGAAAGCTGATTTTTACAGAGCTAGATTAGTGTGGCAGGAGAACGAGGACAAGAAGAAATATCATCTAGTTAACTGGAAAACATGTTGTTTACCAAAAGAATTGAGTGGTCTAGGGATTCTAAATCTGGATTATATGAATAAAGCCCTTTTAGTCAAATGGTTATGGAAGCTAGAGACAGAGAATGGGATTTGGATAAAAATTCTTTTCAATAAATATGTAAAAGGCAAATGCATATCTGGTATTAAGAAGAAACCTGGAGATTCTCATTTCTGGGGTTCTTTGATGCAGATCAAAGACATTTATTATAAAAATGTCAAGAAAAAGATAGGAGATGACCTAAATACTAGGTTTTGGGAAGATTGGTGGCTGGGATCAAAACCTTTGAAGGAAGCCTATCCCAGCTTATATGAAATTAATCTAAACCATGGCATTTCTGTAGCCCAGGTTATTAACATGGGATGGGGAGGGTTTAGGTTTAGAAGAAGCTTATCTTCACATAAGAGAACTCTTTTGGAGAGCTTGAAAAGCAGATGTGAAGAGGTGAGAGTGCATGAGGGCAAGGATCAGCCGTTGTGGATGCTGACGGCTGATAGACAAATCACTGCGAAATCATTATATCAGCAGCTGGATGTGGGTTTCCCACACAAATTCCTCTGGAAAATAAAAATTCCAGCGAAAATTAAGATGTTCTTGTGGTTGTTTGTCAGAAAAAGTATACTGACTAGAGATAAGCTGGCTAAAAAGGGATGGAAATGGGATCAAAAATGTGTTTTTTGTGGTCAGGATGAATCGATAGATCACCTTTTTTTCTCTTGTTCTGCCGCGAAATTGCTTTGGAGTCTGATCAGACGCTCTTTCAATCTAAAAACAATTCCGAAAGGGGCTGACGATTGTCTGGGCACCTGGATTAGGAAATTCAAGCAAGAAGATAGAAAACTGGTGTTGGTTGGAATTGCAACAATGCTCAGGGCTATTTGGAAATGCCTCAATGACATAATCTTCAGAAATAAATTGATCAATGATCATATGAAACTGGTTAAACTAACTTGCAACTGGATTGTTGATTCGGCTGTTTTGGAGGTAAAAAACCCAAGGCAAAACATGCTGATGTTGGGGGCAAGACTCATCGAGCAAGTAGCAAGTGAGGTGTATAATGCAGCACAAGGATGGCGAGCTGGAGTACGTCGACTAATGGACTGAAGCCACGCCACCTGAAAGCTGGTGTTTACCTTCTCTGAATCTAGTTCGATGGAGGCTGCGCCCTCTCTTATCTGGTCGCCTGTGACCGCTGCTTTTATCTTAGACTCTTTTATAAGACTATGCCTTGGTCTCGTCTGTTGGAGTAGATTTGTGGAATTGGTAGTTTTCAACTGAATCTGGTGATGGTTTCGTTAATGAAATCGGAGCCCCCCCTCTTTTGCTCAAAAAAACATAGCAACGATCGCGTTTGTACTGCTCATCAACGAGTGTATCCCACGATGACCTGAGCTCTCCTGTGGTGGGCTCGTGGTTTTAAAGGGCTTGGAAGTCTGGTGTCAGAACACACCACCAGTAGATGCTCGCCCACACCAGGACCTTGCCGTCATGATACGCGGCGCATGAATTATGGTTTGCTGGCAGATTGAGCTTTTTTTCCACGATGGCCCATGCCATATCACCGGGACGCAGGACGGCCGCCATGAAGGTCATGTTTCCACTCAAGTTTCTGGATACATAAGATAAATAGTTGTACAGAAAGATAGTGCCGTCATTGTAGACGACAGCGTGGAGACTCCTCATCCGCCGTTGGATCACATCATCGTCAACATCATTGGGGAAGGGAGGCAGGGGCCTGGTGGTCGTTCCAGTGACTGGGTCAAAGAGTCTTGGCGTAGGACACCCGGTGAAGAGCCAGACGTCCGAGCCATCCGCCCTTGTCACCCAGTTCATGTTGATGTCGCCGGTGGATGCTGCTGCGAACGGGGGGACTACGTCGGTGCACCTGGATCTGGAGTAGATCATGGGGGAGTGCACGATCTGTCCGTCGCGCTGCAGGAGGAGCCATGGCAGAAACTTGGGCCGCGTGGTCGGGGAGTGTAGTCGGTCCCGCCAGGACGTGCAGACGGTGCGGAAGTGGATGAAGTCGGCGGTGTCGTGCAGGCGGCCGGAGACATCCATAAGTAGGTCCGGCGGGAGATCGGACCACGGCCGGGCAGCTGATGTGCTGCCGGGATGTGACGCCTGCGCTGCAGCGATGGGCTCCATGGAATTAGTCGAATCAGAGGGGAAGACGTCCATGAAACCTGTTCTAGGAGATCGCTTTTACAATCAGCTTACTGATTGTGCATATCTCTTGATGTGCTCCAATATTCACGGCCTAGAATTTATTGGTGGCCCTAAACCAGAAAAAATTCTGTGAGACCAGGTCTTACGGGTTAGCAGGTGAGACCCTAAAAACCCTAGGTGTAAGCGATAATGCGGATTCTGTTAGTTTTAGGATCTGAAGTTAACAGATATTTTGTTGAAGGAAATCCAAAAGGCTCTTTTTAATCTAAATAAAAGGACGTTGAACGTGTCCTTTTTAGTGCCTGGAGCAAACAATCATTCGCTTTGAGGGGCAATGACGATGTTTTCTTATGTCATTACCTTGTTGAAGGCATTACTCGGATATGCTTGAATTGTTCTTCAGTGTGAAAACCTAGATCCTAGCCTTGGTAGTTGCATCCGGTGACGACGAGGCTTGAGTGTCGCACCCTTTCTGAAGGCGTTACTGTTGAAGAATCTCGTCACCCATGTGGTGCCATGAGATGATTGGTGCGGATATGGTCATTGTTGTAAATTGCCGATCGCAGGACATAATCGCTTTGGAGCTTTTCTTCTCGCCTACACATTGCTTTGGTCTTGTTTGACTTTGCTAGTTGTCATCGTGTTTTTTGCATGTGCGTGAGTTAGTGTTGGTTGTGTGTATCCTCACTAGTAGAAAACGGGGCATATGTTCGGGCCAGATAAGCCCATTAGTCCCGGTTCGGTCACGAACCGGTACCCATGGGACCATCGGTCCCGGTTCGTCTGGACCCTTTGGTCCCGGTTGGTGGCACGAACCGGGACCAATGGGCCTCGCTCCTGGCCCACCACCATTGGTCCCGGTTGGTGGCCTGAACCGGGACCAAAGGGAGGTCTCTAGGACCGGGTCAAGCCACGAACTGGGACCAATGAACCAGCCAGGACAGAGGGCTTTTGTGTGTAAAACATTAAAAGCAAAAAAGAATTTTCATAAATAAATAAGAAAGCAATAAACGAAAAAGAAAATAAATAAGTAGAAACAAAATAAAATAAATAAGTACAAACAGGAAAAACTTTAATAAACAAGTAGAAACAACATAAACTTTAATAAAGTAAAATAAATGAACTATAATAAAATAAATACAAATAGCAACAGTAAGTAGAAACAAAATAAAATAAATAAAGCAAAAAAGAAAGAATTTTCATAAAATAAATAAAAGAAGCAAAAAAGAAAAGAAAAGAAATAAGTAGAAACAAAATAAACATTAATCAATAAGTAAAAACAAA
>NC_041389.1:564885738-564922333 GCF_002162155.2 Triticum dicoccoides | reverse complement strand
TAAAATTTATGCAACTAAATTATCAAAGTATTTTCTATTCAAAACATTAAAAGAAAAAAGAATTTTCATAAAGAAATTTTTTGTTAGAAACTTTAATAGCAAAAAGAATTATTATAAAGAATTTTTTGTTAGTAATTAAAATGACAAAATATGTTTTTGAATATAATGATAAAACACAGTAATATTAAATAGTAGGAAAAAGAATGACTCAAAAATCGATTATTATAGTAAAGCTATTCAAAAACTAGAGATTCACACAAATTTTCAAAAATTCAAATTTAAACTTTTCAAATTAGAAAACAAATGGCATTATTAGAAAGTTTATAATTTTTATTACCTAAAATCAAAAAGAATCACAGAAAAACTAGTAAGTATTTTGCTGTAAGTAGAAACAAAATAAAATAAACAAAGCAAAAAATAGCACAAAAAAATAAAAAAGGTGCCACCTAAAGGGCCACCACGGCGTGAATACGACTAGAAACCCAACAATGGGCCAGGATTCAGGCCCGTAGTAGGCCCAGTAGGCCCATAAAGACAGATTAGGCCCGAAAGTCTGCTTTAGAAAGGAGCTCAAGAGGGTTGGCGCACAGCACCTTATAAACAGGTGCATCTCTGTCTCAGCTAGCGAGGTGGGACTAAACTCCCACCACCACGCCGTTGTGCAAGGACCATTGGTCCCGGTTGGTGGCACCAACCGGGACTAAAGGATGCATTGGTCCCGGTTGGTGCCACGAACCGGTACCAATGCCCCCCCTTAGTCCCGGTTGGTGCCACCAACAGGGACCAAAGCACTTTGCTTCCCGCCCTTTGGACTACTGAAAAGAGGCCTTTTGTCCCGGTTGGTGGCACCAATCGGGACTAAAGTGGGCATTTGTCCCGGTCGGTGCCATGAACCGGGACCAATGCTCACTGTATATAAGCAACACTTGTGAAAAATTTCAGTTTCATTTCATATTTGCCCCCCGACGACCGCCGAGCTCATCGATGCCGCCATGCTGCCCATGCTCGCCGTCGCCGCCCCGCCGTCGCCATCGCCGTCACCGCCCGCACCTCGTCGTCGTCTCCCTGCGACCCAACACCGACGCCCTGCTCCCCGTCGCCGGCCCTGCCTCCTCGTCGCCATTGCCATGGCCCGACGCCGACGCCCTACTCCTCGTCGCCAGCCCCTGCCTCCTCGTCGCTGTCGCCGCGCCCTGCACCGACACCGTCGCCGCGTCCGAGCCTGCTGTGAGCGCCGCCCTGATCCCCTCCTCCTCCTCCCAGTACTAGCCGCCGTCACCGCCGCGCACTGCCGCCGCGCGCCGCCCTTGCCCTACGCGGCCGCTGCGGCGCCGCCCCTTCCCTGCGCCGCCACCCCTGCCCTACAATTTTTTTTTATTTTTTGTCATATATATGTATTTTTTTGTCAATTTATATGTATATGTGTATATATGTGTGTATGTGTATAAATGTGTGTATGTGTGTATATGTATATGTATTTTTTGTCATATATATGTATTTTTTTTTCAATTCATATTTAGAAGAAAAAGAAGAAGAGGAAAAAAGGAAAATAAGAAGAGGTAGAAGGAGAGGAAGAAAGGAGAAGAAGAGGAGAACTAAATAAGAAGAGAAAAAAAGAAAAAAAAGAGGAGAAGAAGAAAGGAATAGAAGAAAAGAAGAAAAAATAGAGAAGAAAGGAATAGAAGATAAGAAGAAAAAAATAGAGTAATTTATATTTTTTCTTCTTCACCTCTATTCCTTTCTTCTTCTCCTTTTTTTCTTCTTTTTTTTTCTTCGATCTTCTCCTCTCTCTATTCCTTTCTTCTTCTCCTCTTTTTTTTTCTTCTTCTTCCTCTTCTTATTTTTTATCGGGTATGTCGTTGTCGTTATACCACCTCCCCGATAACTTCGACATGAGGGGGGGATCGATATACCCCCTCCCCGATAACTTTGACATGAGGAGGGGGGAGGGGGTCGAGGGTTTGAGGGTCATCGAGGGTTCGAGGGTTTGAGGGGTCGAGTGTTCGAGGGTTTTGAGGGGTCGAGGGTTCGAGGGTTCTATGGTCGAGGGTTCGAGGGTCGAGGGTCGAGGGTTCGAGGATTATAGGAATATGCCAAAGTTAGAATTTTTAATGTTAACTTCATAGAATTTTTTTGGTGATATTATTGTCGAATATGCAAAGAATATGTCAATTGTTTTTGTAGTAGATGATGATGATGATATATGAAAACTTGGTCAATTTTTTCTGTTGTAATTTTGTTTGATGAATGTTTTCTGTTAAAACTCGTATTAAGTTTGTTCGATGAATGTTTCATGGGAGAGAGGGAGTAAAAACTCCTCAGACATGAGGGGGGAGGAGTCCCCCGGCCCTCCGGTTCCTAACTCTCTCGGGAATTCAACATGAGGGGGGGGGGAGGGGTCGATATAACCCTCCCCGATAACTTCGACGTGAGGGGGGGGGGTCAATATACCCCCTCCTTTACCAAGTTAAAGGTGCGTTGTCGTCGACGCCACCCCAAACCCTTTAAGCGTTGCCGAGGCCACCCCAAACCCTAGAGAAGCATCGAGGACATTAATTAACATAATTCCTTGTTTGCCACTAATATATCCATCTGTCATGTTTGTATAATAATTGCCATGTTGTAATATTTGCAGAAACTATGGAGCACGGCCGAGACGAGGAAGCAGAACGGGTGTTGGAGGACATAATCGCAGCCGGAGCTGATGTCATGTCGTATCTCAACGAAACCGATGCTCTGGAAGGAGAGGGTGAAGAAGCAGGCTACGGTCCTCGAACGACGGAGGAGATCGTGACCGGTGACCGAATGCCGGTGCAAGAAGTAGGCCGTGATGACGGCTCCGATGACCGAACAGAGTCCGGCCAGGTATATATATTAATTAAGCCTATGCTGACTATAGCTAATTGATGCATTCATTGTTTTGGTATCTACACATATTAACTCTCGTCTTTCTTCTTATTTCTAGCCCTCCGGATCGAGCACAACTTCGGTAGAGAGTCGAGGCCCGAAGAAAAAGTTGCGATCAGATGAAAGGTTCACGATCACATCAATCGCGCGCGATGGCCAACCGATTGAACCCCTCCAGAACAAGAAGGCATTTACTACTCAGTGCGGGATTCTTGTTAGGGACATGATCCCGATCAGCATAGAGCTATGGAATCCGCCTAAGGATGAAGAGCTTCAAGTTTCTTTTGTCGAAGATAGACAGAAAGCTGATCTTTGGAAAGCGCTGAAGGTAAATTTCACCCTATCGGAAGAGGATGATCCGGAGAATCCAGTTATAGAGCCATTGATCAAGTCCGTTGCTCTCAAGAAGATGGCAGATCTATTTAGGAAGTGGAAGAATGACATGAAAGCAAAGTTTGTCGACAAAGAAAAGACACCAGAATTCATCGGCCGGTACGAGAAGCTCAGAGATCAATGGGACGCATTTGTGGCCAACAAGACATCGGAGAGGAGTAAGAAGATGTCAGCGATAAACAAGATAAATGCTGCGAAGAAGGAGCATCACCATCGCACCGGGTCAGGTGGCTACCTCAAAGCCCGACCATTGTGGGCCAAGGCTGAGAACGACCTTCTTGATAGAGGGGGTCGAACCAGAGACATTGAACTGGCTAGACCGTTGCCGGACTTGGTTCTTCGGGGTTGGAGGAAGCTTGGACCCTGTAACAAGGAAGTGCTTTTGGATGAGGGAGCAACTGTGAATACCCCTCATGAAGCTTCAGCACTATATTAACGCAGTGCAGGAAGGGACCTTCATTCCAGACAGATAGAAGGACGAGCTCACAATGGCCCTCGGGAATCCCGAGCACCCTGGACGGACATGAGGTAGGCCAGGATCCGTTTCGTGGAGGGCAGGGTTTTCGGACGCAGGCGGTTACAAATGCCAAGAGAGGAGGAGGAAGGTGGAGCAGAGCGAACTGCAGGAGCTGCACGTAAGGGTACAAAAGCTAGAGGAATGAGATGCGGTTCAAAGCAAGCAACCTGCCGAAGCTACCTTCGAAGCTACCCCGCCATCTCAGCGGAGAAGCAGCGTGGCTTCCACCAAGTAGTTTTAGTTGGAGCCTGTCTTCACGGCTCCTGCTAGCTACCTCGTGGATGCTATCACAGAGTCTCAACATTGCCACCTTATGACGCAATGGCAGAAGTACAAAGTCAAGGTGGTTGTTGGCTCTGTTTGACCTCCTGAACCCGGCGCAACTTTTTAGTATGGTCCAATTCTAGAAGGATATGCTAGGGTGATGGTGGAAGAAATAACAGAGGGATTTGAGGAGCTCGTGCATGACCACCTGATACGTCTCCAACGTATCTATAATTTTTTATTGTTCCATGCTATTATATTACCCCTTTTGGATGTTTATGGGCTTTATTTTACACATTGTTATCATTTTTGGGACTAACCTACTAACCGGAGGCCCAGCCCGTATTGCTATTTTTTTTTGCCTATTTTAGTATTTCAAAGAAAAGGAATATCAAACGGAGTCCAAACGGAATGAAACCTTCGGAGTGTGATTTTTGGAACAAACGTGATCTAGAGGGGACTTGGAGTGTAAGTCAAGAAGCAGCCGAGGCGGCCATGAGAGGATAGGGCGTGCCCCCCTATCTCGTGGGCTCCTCGGGCGGCCACCGACGTACTTCTTCCTCCTATATAAGCCTACATAGCTCGAAAACATCCAAGGAGCCACCGAAGAAATATTTCCGCCACCGTAACCTTCTGTATCTGCGAGATCCCATCTTCGAGCCGTCGCCGGCGTTCTGCCGGAGGGGGAATCCACCATGGAGGGCTTCTACATCAGCACCATAGCCTCTCCGATGAGTTGTGAGTTGTTTACCACATACCTTCGGGTCCATAGTTATTAGCTAGATGGCTTCTCTCTTTTTGGATCTCAATACAATGTTCTCCCCCTCTCTTGTGTTGATCTATTCGATGTAATCTCTTTTTGCGGTGTGTTTGTCGAGATCCGATGAATTGTGGGTTTATGATCAAGTTTATCTATGAGAAATATTTGAATCTCCTCTGAATTCTTTTATGAGTGACTGAGTTATCTTTTCAAGTATCTTCGAATTATCAGTTTCGTTTGGCCTACTAGATTGATCTTTCTTGCCATGGGAGAAATGCTTAGCTTTGGGTTCAATCTTGCGGTGTCCTTACCCAGTAATAGAAAGGGTTGCAAGGCACGTATTGTATTGTTGCCATAGAGGATAAAAAGATGGGGTTTATATCATATTGCATGAGTTTATCCCTCTACATCATGTCATCTTGGTTAATGCGTTACTCTGTTCCTATGAACTTAATACTCTAGATGCAGGCAGGAGTCGGTCGATGTGTGGAGTAATAGTAGTAGATGCAGGCAGGAGTGGGTCTACTTCTTGCGGATCTGATGCCTATATACATGATCATGCCTAGATAATATCATAACTATTCGCTTTTCTATCAATTGCTCGACAGTAATTTGTTCACCCACCGTAATACTTATGCTATCTTGAGAGAAGCCTCTAGCGAAACCTATGGCCCCCGGATCTATCCTTTATCGTATTTGCTTTCAATCTACTTTTATTTGCATCTTTACTTTCTGCATCTATCTTATAAAATACCAAAAATATATTTATCTTATCATACTTTCTCTATTAGATCTCACTTTCGCAACTGGCCGTGAAGGGATTGACAACCCCTTTAATGCGTTGGTTGCGAGTTCTTTGTTTGTTTGTGTAGGTGCGTGGGACTTTTGAGGAGCCTCCTACTGGATTGATACCTTGGTTCTCAAAAACTGAGGGAAATACTTACACTACTATTGCTTCATCACCCTTTCCTCTTCAAGGAAAACCAACACAAGCTCAAGACGTAGCAAGAAGGATTTCTGGCTCCATTGCCGGGGAGGTCTTCACTCAAGTCAAGAACTACCAAGTACCCATCACAAACTCATCTCCCTCGCATTTACATTATTTGTCATTTGCCTCTCGTTTCCCTCTCCCCCACTTCACCCTTGCCGTTTTATTCACCCTATATTTTCTGTTCGTCCTTTTTGTTTGCTTGTGTTGCCATGTGCCTTCTATATGCTTGCATCTTCGCTTGCTGAAAATCTATTGATATGGATCTACTTAAAGTGTTCTACTTGGATCATCTTCGATCCTTATGCGCTCGTGCTGAAACCCCAACTAGCCTAGTTGATGGAAAATCTTTAGATGAGCATGCTCATTTTGTGCGTCATCGTTTGTCCAAAAAAGGGAAGGTATTATGGTATCATATAAATAGTTTGCTATGCTATGCTTGGAATCTTTGTGAAATTTGTGATTTTACTTGTTGCTCTAAGAACCCTAAAAACACCTTCCCTACCTTTGTGAGTTCAATGATAATGAAATCTTATCTTGTTATGCAAAGGGTGTTTATAGTTACTATGATATCGAACAAATTGAAGAATTTGTCGTTTTTAAGGGTGCTCATGAAGTTGCTTCTTTGATTGAAAAGTATGATTTTACTCTCAACAAGTCTGAAAATTCTGTCATACTTAAATATTGCAATGAAAACTTTGCTCATAATGTCTATGTCCAAGAATTTATTGAAAGAATGACCGTTGCTTTGGAAGAAAATAATGATATGCATGAATCTATAGATAATGATGATTCCGATGATTTGGTTGAAATATCCCTTGAAGAACATGATGCTTGCTATTCTTGTGGCCATGATGCCAATATTTATGAAGACGAAATTGCTATAATTCCTTGTGTTAAACAAGAGATTGTTGCTATTGCACCCATACTTGGTAGTTCCTTCGATAAAAAACATGATTGCAACGATTTTAATATAAATTCTCTTGATGTCAATTGTGCTAATAATATGCAAAACCCTAAGCTTGGGGATGCTAATTTTGCTATGTCTACTATTTGTTGCAATGATCATGATTGGGGTGATTTTTTTTATGATATTGAAAATTTATTTAAGCCCCATGATGAATATGAGATTGATAATAGTGTTTGCAGTAATATTGAAAGTGGGTTTGGAAGAGTTTCAACTTTAGATCCCACATATTTGGAGTATGTTCAATCTTATGATATTCTTGATAAAAGTGGGTTTGGAGAGGTCATGACTTTAGTTAATGTTAATCCCACTATTTTGGAAGAGTGTCAACTTTGCATACATGTGCATCATGTTAAGAATATGTTTTGTGATAGCTATATTGTTGAATTTTCTTATGATCCTACTTGTAATTATTATGAGAGAGGAAAATATTGTTGTAGAAATTTTCATGATAATAAATTACCTCTCGTTATGTTGAGATTGCTATTGTTTCTTTCGCTTCCTTGCATATGCTATTTTTTGCTTGCTATGATAATTTGTTTGCGTATAAGATGCCTATGCATAGGAAGTATGTTAGACTTAGATGTATTTATCACGTGTTCTATGATGCTCTTTTTGTGCTTTAATTCCTATCTTTTTTGTGAGCATCATCGAAATCTCAATGCCTAGCTAGGGGCGTTAAACAATAGCGCTAGTTGGGAGGCAACCCAATTTTCTTTGTGTTTTTTGTTTTTGTTCCTGTTTAGTAATAAATTTTTCATCTACCTTCTGTTTATATGTATTTTTATCTTTTAATTAGTGTTTGTGCCAAGTAGAACCTATAAGATAACCTATGATGATAGTTGATTTGATTCTGCTGAAAAACAGAAACTTTGCGCTCACCAGAAAAAATTCAATAAATCACAGAAACGTGATTTTGCATTGATTCTTTTCGCTGATGATCAATAAACAAATTTTACAGTACTTCCTATTTTGATAGGATTTTTAGAGTTCCAGAAGTTTGTGTTAGTTACAGATTGCTACAGACTGTTCTGTTTTTGACAGATTCTGTTTTGCGTGTGTTGTTTGCTTATTTTGATGCATCTATGGCTAGTATGCAAGGGTATGAACCATAGAGAACTTGGAATACAGTAGGTTTAACACCAAAATAAATAAAGAATGAGTTCATTACAGTACCATATGTGGTGGTTGTGTTTTCTTTCACTAACGGAGCTTATAAGATTTCCTGTTGAGTTTTGTGTTGTGAAGTTTTCAAGTTTTGGGTAAAGCTTTTATGGACTATGGAATAAGGAGTGGCAAGAGCCTAAGATTGGGGATGCCCATGGCACACTAAGATATTCAAGGATAGCCAAAATCCTAAGCTTGGGGATGCCCCGGGAAGGCATCCCCTCTTTCGTCTTCGTTTATTGCTAACTTTACTTGGAGCTATATTTTTATTCGCCACATGATATGTGTTTTGCTTGGAGCGTCTTGTATTATATTAGCCTTTTCTTTTTAGTTTACCACAATCATCCTTTCTGTACACACCTTTTTGGGAGAAGCCTACTTGATTAGAATTTTCTAGAATACTCTATGTGCTTCACTTATATCTTTTGAGCTTGATAGTTTTTGCTCTAGTGCTTCACTTATATATTTTAGAGCACGGCGGTGGATTAATTTTGAAGAAATTGCTAGTGTCTCATGCTTCACTTATATTATTTTGAGAGTCTTTTAGAACAGCATGGTATTTGCTTTGGTTACAAATTTGGTCCTAGAATGATGAGCATACAAGTTGGGTATAATAAAAACTATCATAGGAAGTGAATTGGATGTCATGATCAATTTGTTGCTTGATAATTGTTTTGAGATATAAAGGTAGTAATATTAGGGTCATGCTAGTGGATAATTATGAAACTGAGAAATACTTTTGTTGAAGTTGGCAAGTCCCGTAGCATGCACGTATGGTAAAAGTTGTGTGACAAATTTGTTGCATGAGGTGCTCTTTTGATTGTCTTCCTTATGAGTGGCAGTCGGGGACGAGCGATGGTATTTTCCTACCAATCTATCCCTCTTGGGGCATGCGTAGTAGTACTTTGCTTCGAGGGCTAAGTAGACTTTTGCAATAAGTATATGAGTTCTTTATGACTAATGTGAGTCCATGGATATACGCACACTCATCCTTCCACTTTGCTAGCCTCTCTTATTACCGCGCAACTTTCGCCAGTATTGAACCATTTATTTACCTTCCTCAAAATAGTCATTCCGAGATATATTTCCATGCAACTTTCCACCGTTCCGTTTATTATGACACGTTTCATCATTGTCATATTGCTCTTTGCATGATCATGTAGTTCACATCGTATTTGTTGCAAAGCCACCTTCATAATTTTCATACATGTCGCTCTTGATTCATTGCATATCCTGGTACACCAACGGAGGCATTCATATAGAGTCATATCTTTTTCTAGCTTTGAGTTGTAATTCTTGAGTGGTAAATCCATAAAAGTGTGATGATCTTCATTATTAGACCATTGTCTCAGTGAGGAAAGGATGATGAAGACTATTATTCCCCCACTAGTCGGGATGAGACTTCGGACTTTACCAAGAAAAAAAAAGAGAGAAAGGCCAAAAAAAAGGCCAAAGAAAAAAAAGAAAAAAGAAAAAAAGAAGAAAAATAAATAAAAATGAGAGAAAAAGAGAGAAGGAACAATGCAACTATCTCTTTTCCACACTTGTGCTTCAAGTAGCACTATGATCTTCATGATAGAGAGTCTCTTATGTTGTCACTTTCATATACTAAGTGGGAATTTTTCATTATAGAACTTGACTTGTATATTCCAATGATGGGCTTCCTCAAAATGCCCTAGGTCTGTTGGAAATATGCCCTAGAGGCAATAATAAATTAGTTATTATTATTATATTTCCTTGTTCATGATAATCGTTTATTATCCATGCTATAATTGTATTGATAGGAAACTCAGATACATGTGTGGGTACATAGACAACACCATGTCCCTAGTAAGCCTCTAGTTGACTAGCTCGTTGATTAATAGATGGTTACGGTTTCCTGACCATGGACATTGGATGTCGTTGATAACGGGATCACATCATTAGGAGAATGATGTGATGGACAAGACCCAATCCTAAGCCTAGCACAGAGATCGTGTAGTTCGTATGCTAAAGCTTTTCTAATGTCAAGTATCTTTTCCTTAGACCATGAGATTGTGCAACTCCCGGATACCGTAGGAATGCTTTGGGTGTACCAAACGTCACAACGTAACTGGGTGGCTATAAAGGTGCACTACAGGTATCTCCGAAAGTGTCTGCTGGGTTGGCACGAATCGAGACTGGGATTTGTCACTCCGTGTAAACGGAGAGGTATCTCTGGGCCCACTCGGTAGGACATCATCATAATGTGCACAATGTGACCAAGGGGTTGATCACGGGATGATGTGTTACGGAACGAGTAAAGAGATTTGCCGGTAACGAGATTGAACAAGGTATCGGTATACCGATGATCGAATCTCGGGTAAGTACAATACCGTTAGACAAAGGGAATTGTATACGGGATCAATTGAGTCCTTGACATCGTGGTTCATCCGATGAGATCATCGAGGAACATGTGGGAGCCAACATGGGTATCCAGATCCCGCTGTTGGTTATTTACCGGAGAACGTCTCGGTCATGTCTGCATGGTTCCCGGACCCATAGGGTCTACACACTTAAGGTTCGATGGCGCTAGGGTTATAAAGGAAGTTTGTATGTGGTTACCGAATGTTGTTTGTAGTCCCGGATGAGATCCGGACGTCACGAGGAGTTCCGGAATGGTCCGGAGGTAAAGATTTATATATGGAAAGTTTTTGTTCGGAATCCGGGAAAAGTTCGGGTTTTTCCGGTATTGTACCGGGAAGCTTCCAGAAGGTTCCGGAGGATTCCGGAGGGGTCCGGAGGTCCAGAAATTGTTCCACCACATCCAATACAACAGCATGGGCTGTAGGGAGGCACCCTAGCCTTAATGGGCCAGGGGCACCAGCCCCCCAAGGCCCATGCGCATGGGAGAGGGGAAACCCTAAGGGGGAGGGCCTCCACTTGACTTGGGAGGCACTCCTCCCCCGCTTGGCCGCCGCCCCCTCATCAGATTGGATCTGAGGGGGCCGGCCCCCTCTCCCTTGCACCTATATATATGTGGGGGGTGGGAGGGCAGCCGCACCCCCAAGTTCTGGCGCAGCCCTCCCCCTCTCCCAAGTACTCCTCCTCTCCCGCGGTGCTTGGCGAAGCCCTGCAGGATCGCCACGCTCCTCCACCACCACCAAGCCGTTGTGCTGCTGCTGGACGGAGTCTTCCTCAACCTCTCCCTCTCTCCTTGCTGGATCAAGGCATAGGAGACGTCACCGGGCTGTACGTGTGTTGAACACGGAGGTGCCGTCCGTTCGGCACTAGGATCTTCGGTGATTTGGATCACTACGAGTACGACTCCATCAACCCCGTTCACTTGAACGCTTCCGCTTAGCGATCTACAAGGGTATGTAGATGCACTCTCCTTCCCCTTGTTGCTAGTCTCTCCATAGATAGATCTTGATGACTCGTAGGAAAATTTTGAATTTCTGCTACGTTCCCCAACAGTGGCATCATGAGCTAGGCGTAGATTCTTTGCACGAGTAGAACACAAAGTTAGATTCTTTGCACGAGTAGAACACAAAGTAGTTGTGGGCGTTGATTTTGTTCAATATGCTTACCGTTACTAGTCCAATCTTGTTTCTACGGTATTGTGGGATGAAGCGGCCCGGACCGACCTTACACGTACACTTACGTGAGACAGGTTCCACCAACTGACATGCACTTGGTGCATAAGGTGGCTAGCGGGTGCCAGTCTCTCCCACTTAAGTCGGAACGGATTCGATGAAAAGGGTCCTTATGAAGGGTAAATAGAAATTTACATATCACGTTGTGGTTTTTGCGTAGGTAAGAAACGTTCTTGCTAGAAACCCATAGCAGCCACGTAAAACATGAAAACAACAATTAGAGGACATCTAACTTGTTTTTGCAGGGTATGCTATGTGATGTGATATGGCCAAGAAGAATGTGATGAATGATATGTGATGTATGAGATTGATCATGTTCTTGTAATAGGAATCACGACTTGCATGTCGATGAGTATGACAGCCGGCTGGAGCCATAGGAGTTGTCTTTATTTATTGTATGACCTGCGTGTCATTGAACAACACCATGTAATTACTTTACATTATTGCTAACCGGTAGCCATAGTAGTATAAGTAATAAGTTGGCTAGACAACTTCATGGAGACACGATGATGGAGATCATGATGATGGAGATCATGGTGTCATGCCGGTGACGACGATGATCATGGAGCCCCGAAGATGGAGGTCAAAAGGAGCAAAATGATATTGGCCATATCATGTCACTATTTGATTGCATGTGATGTTTATCATCTTTACACATCTTATTTGCTTAGAACGACGGTAGTAAATAAGATGATCCCTCATTAAAATTTCAAGAAAGTGTTCCCCCTAACTATGCACCGTTGCGAAAGTTCGTCGTTTCAAAGCACCACGTGATGATCGGGTGTGATAGATTCTTACGTTCACATACAACGGGTGTAAGCCAAATTTACACATGCGAAACACTTAGGTTAACTTGACGAGCCTAGCATGTACAGACATGGCCTTGGAACACAAGAGACCGAAAGGTCGAGCATGAGTCGTATGGAGGATACGATCAACATGAAGATGTTCACCGATGATGACTAGTCTGTGTCACGTGATGATCAGACACGGCCTAGTTGACTCGGATCATGTAATCATTTAGATGACTAGAAGGATGTCTATCTGAGTGGGAGTTCATGAGATGAACTTAATTATCCTGAACATAGTCAAAAGATTCTTGCAAATTATGTCGTAGCTCGCGCTTTAGTTCTACTGTTTTAGATATGTTCCTAGAGAAAATTTAGTTGAAAGTTGATAGTAGCAATTATGCGGACTGGGTCCATAAACTGAGAATTGTCCACATTGCTTCGTAGAAGGCTTATGTCCTTAATGCACCGCTCAGCGTGCAGAACCCCAAACGTCGTCTGTGGATGTTGCGAACATCGGACATACACGTTTTTGATAACTACGTGATAGTTCAGTTAAACGGTTTAGAGTTGAGGCCCCAAAGACGATTTCGAAACGTCGCGGAACATATGAGATGTTTCGAGGGCTGAAGTTGGGATTTCAGGCTCGTGCCCACGTAAGAGGTATAAGACCTCCGACGAGTCTCTTAGCCTGCAAACTAAGGGAGAAAAGCTCAATCGTTGAGCTTGTGCTCAGATTGTCTGAGTACAACAGTCACTTGAATCGAGTGGGAGTTGATCTTCCAGATGAGATAGTGATGTTTCTCCAAAGTCATTGCCACCAAGCTGCTAGAGCTTCGTGATGAACTATAACATATCAGGGATAGATATGATGATCCTTGAGATATTCGCGAAGTTTGACACCGCCAAAGTAGAAATCAAGAAGGAGCATCAATTGTTGATGGTTTGTGAAACCACTAGTTTCAAGAAGGGCAAGAGCAAGAAGGGATACTTCATGAAACAACAAATCAGCTGCTGCTCTAATGAAGAAACCCAAGGTTGAACCCAAACCCGAGACTAAGTGCTTCTGTAATAAGGGGAACAGCCACTGGAGCAGAATTACCCTAGATACTTGGTAGATGAGAAGGCTGGCAAGGTCGATAGAAGTATATTGGATATACATTATGTTAATGTGTACCTTGCTAGTACTCCTAGTAGCACCAGGGTATTGACATACCGGTTCGGTTGCTAAGTGTTAGTAACTCGAAATAAAAGAGCTACGGCATAAACGGAGACTAGCTAAAGGTGAGCTGACGATATGTGTTGGAAGTGTTTCCAAGTTGATGTGATCAAACATCGCACGCTCCCTCTACCATCAAGATTAGTATTAAACCTGAATAATTGTCATTTGGTGTTTGCGTTGAGCATAGACATGATTGGATTATGTCTATCGCAATACGGTTATTCATTTAAGGAGAATAATGGTTACTCTATTTATTTGAATAATACCTTCAATGGTCTTGCACCTAAAGGAATGGTTTATTGAATCTCGATCGTAGTGATACACATTTTCATGCCAAAAGATATAAGATAGTAATGATAGTACCACTTACTTGTGGCACTGGCATTTAAGTCATATTGGTATAAAACGCATGAAGAAGCTCCATGTTGATGGATCTTTGGACTCACTCGTTTTTGAAAAGTTTGAGACATGTGAACCATGTCTATTGGTGTATACGCATGAAGAAACTCCATGCAGATGGATCGTTTGGACTCACTTGATTTTGAATCACTTGAGATATGGAAATCATACCACATGGGCAAGATGACTGAAAAGCCTCGTTTTCAGTAAGATGGAACAAGATAGCAAATTGTTGGAAGTAACACATTTTGATGTGTGCATTCCAATGAGTGCTGAGGCATGCAGTGAATATCGTTATGTTCTTACTTCACAGATGGTTCGAGTAGATGTTGTATATTTACTTGATGAAACACAAGTCTGAATTATTGAATGGTTCAAGTAATTTCAGAGTGAAGTTGAAGATCATTGTGACAAGAGGATAAAATGTCTATGATATGATCATAGAGATGAGTATCTGAGTTACGAGCTTTGGCACGCAATTAAGACATTGTGGAAATTGTTTCACAATTAGTACCGCCTGGAACACCATAGTGTGATGGTGTGTCCGAACATCATAGTTGCACCCTATTGGATATGGTGCGTACCTTGATGTCTCTTATCGAATTACCACTATCGTTCATGGGTTAGGCATTAGAGACAACCACATTCACTTTAAAATAGGGCACCACGTAATTCCGTTGAGACGACACCGTTTGGAGAAACCTAGGTTGTCGTTTCTTAAAAGTTTGGGGCTGCAACGCTTATGTGAAAAAGTTTCATCTTGATAAGCTCGAACCCAAAGTGGATAAAATGCATCTTCATAGGACACCCAAAACAGTTGGGTATACCTCCTAATTCAGATCCGAAAGCAATAGGGATTGTTTCTTGAATCGGGTCCTTTCTCGAGGAAAGGTTTGACTCAAGAATTTAGTGGGAGGATGGTGGAGACTTGATGTGGTTATTGAACCATCACTTCAACAAGTGTGTAGCAGGGCACAGGAAGTTGTTCCTGTGGCACCTACACCAATTGAAATAGAAGCTTATGATAGTGATCATGAAGTTTTGGATCAAGTCACTACCGTACCGGGTAGGGTGACAAGGATGCGTACTGCTTTAGAGTGGTACAGTAATCCTGTCTTGAAGGTCATGTTGCTAGACAACAATGAACCTACGAGCTATGGAGAAGCGATGGTGGGCCCAAATTTCGACAAATGGTTAGAAGCCATGAAATCCGAGGTAGGATCCATGTATCAAAAAAAAGCATGGACTTTGGTGGACTTGCCCAATGATCGGCAAGCCATTGAGATAAATGGATCTTTAAGAAGAAGACGGGCGTAGACGGTAATGTCACCGTCTATGAAGCTCAACTTGTGGCGAAGAGTTTTTCACAAGTTCAAGGAGTTGACTACGATGAGATTTTCTCATCCGTAGCAATGCTTAAGTCCGTCGGAATCATGTTAGCATTAGCTGCATTTATGAAATCTGGCAGATGGATGTCAAAACAAGTTTCCTTACCAGCTTTCTTAAGGAAAGGTTGTATGTGATACAATCAGAAAGGTTTTGTCGATCCTAAGGATGCTAAAAGGTATGCTAGCTCTAGCAATTCTTCCATGGACTGGAGTAAGCATCTCGGAGTTGGAATACACACTTCGATAAGATGATCAAAGATTTTGGGTTTATACAAAGTTTATGAGAAACTTGTATTTCCAAAGAAGTGAGTGGGAGCACTATAGAATTTCTGATGAGTATATGTTGTTGACATATTGATGATCAGAAATGATGTAGAATTTTCTGTAAAGCGTATAGGGTTATTTGAAAAGTGTTTTTCAAGTGAAAACCTAGATTAAGCTACTTGTACATTGAGCATCAAGATCTATGAGGATAGATCAAAAACCGCTTAATGGTACTTTCAAATGAGAATATACCTTGACATGATCTTGAAGGTGTTCAAGATGGATCAGTCAAAGAAGGAGTTCTTGCCTGAGATGTAAGGTATGAACTTAAGACTTAAAGCTCGACCACAGCAGAAAAGAGAGAAAGGACGAAGGTCGTCCCCTATGCTTTAGACGTAGGCTCTATAGTATGCTATGTTGTGTACCGCACCTGATGTGTGCCTTGCCACATGTCTGGCAAGAGGGTACAAATGTGATCAAGGAGTGGATCACCACATAGCGGTCAAAATTGTCCTTGGAGTAAATAAGGACATGTTTCTCGGTTATGGAGGTGATAAAGAGTTCGACGTAAAGAGTTGCGTCGATGCAAGCTTAACACCTATCCGAATGACTCTGAGTAGCAAACCGGATACGTATAGTAGAGCAACCATTTGGAATAGCTCCAATTGGAGCGTGGAAGCAACATTTATAATATGACCTAGAGATTTGCGAAGTACATACGGATCTGAATGTTGCAGACCCGTTGACTAAAACCTCTCTCACAAGCAAAACATGATCAAACCCCAGAACTCATTGAGTCTTAATCACATGATGATGTGAACTAGTTTATTGACACTAGTAAACTCTTTGGATGTTGGTCACATGGCGATGTGACCTATGAGTGTTAATCACATGGCGATGTGACCTATGAGTGTTAATCACATGGCGATGTGAACTAGATTATTGACTCTAGTGCAAGTGGGAGACTGTTGGAAATATACCCTAGAGGCAATAATAAATTAGTTATTATTATTATATTTCCTTGTTCATGATAATCATTTATTATCCATGCTATAATTGTATTGATAGGAAACTCAGATCCATGTGTGGGTACATAGACAACACCATGTCCCTAGTAAGCCTCTAGTTGACTAGCTCATTGATCAATAGATGGTTATGGTTTCCTGACCATGGACATTGGATGTCGTTGATAACGGGATCACATCATTAGGAGAATGATGTGATGGACAAGACCCAATCCTAAGCCTAGCACAGAGATCGTGTAGTTTGTATGCTAAAGCTTTTCTAATGTCAAGTATCTTTTCCTTAGACCATGAGATTGTGAAACTCCCGGATACCGCAGGAATGCTTTGGGTGTACCAAACGTCACAACGTAACTGGGTGGCTATAAAGGTGCACTACAGGTATCTCCAAAAGTGTCTGTTGGGTTGGCACGAATCGAGACTGGGATTTGTCACTCCGTGTAAACGGAGAGGTATCTCCGGGCCCACTCGGTAGGACATCATCATAATGTGCACAATGTGACCAAGGGGTTGATCACGGGATGATGTGTTACGGAACGAGTAAAGAGACTTGCCGGTAACGAGATTGAACAAGGTATCGGTATACCGACGATCAAATCTCGGGTAAGTACAATACCATTAGACAAAGGGAATTGTATACGGGATCGATTGAGTCCTTGGCATCGTGGTTCATCTGATGAGATCATCGTGGAACATGTGGGAGCCAACATGGGTATCCAGATCCCACTGTTGGTTATTGATCGGAGAACGTCTCGGTCATGTCTGCATGGTTCCCGAACCCGTAGGGTCTACACACTTAAGGTTCGATGATGCTAGGGTTATAAAGGAAGTTTGTATGTGGTTACTGAATATTGTTCGGAGTCTCGGATGAGATCCCGGACGTCACGAGGAGTTCCGGAATGGTCTGGAGGTAAAGATTTATATATGGAAAGTTGTTGTTCGGATTCCGGGAAAAGTTCGGGTTTTTCTGGTATTGTACCGGGAAGCTTCCAGAAGGTTCCAAAGGATTCCGGAGGGGTCCGGAGGTCTGGAAATTGTTCCACCACATCCAATACAGCAGCATGGCCTGTAGGGGGGCGCCCTAGCCTTAATGGGACTGGGGCACCAGCCCCCCAAGGCCCATGCGCATGGGAGAGGGGAAACCCTAAGGGGGAGGGCCTCCACTTGACTTGGGAGGCATTCCTCCCCCCCTTGGCCGCCGCCCCCTCCTCAGATTGGATGTGTGGGGGCCGGCCCCCCTCTCCCTTGCCCTTATATATATGTGGGGGTGGGAGGGCAGCCGCACCCCCAAGTTCTGGCGCAGCCCTCCCCCTCTCCCAAGTACTCCTCCTCTCCCGCGGTGCTTGGCGAAGCCCTGCAGGATCGCCATGCTCCTTCACCACCACCAAGCCGTTGTGCTGCTGCTGGACGGAGTCTTCCTCAACCTTTCCCTCTCTCCTTGCTGGATCAAGGCATGGGAGACGTCACTGGGCTGTACGTGTGTTGAACACGGAGGTGCCATCCGTTCGGCACTAGGATCTCCGGTGATTTGGATCACGACGAGTACGACTCCGTCAACCCCGTTCACTTGAATGCTTCCGCTTAGCGATCTACAAGGGTATGTAGATGCACTCTCCTTCCCTCATTGCTAGTCTCTCCATAGATAGATCTTGGTGACTCGTAGGAAAATTTTGAATTTCTGCTACGTTCCCCAACAAGGTCTTCGTGACCAAGCGAGTTGGATGCACACCCACTTAGTTCTTTTTGTTGAGCTTTCATATATTTATAGCTCTAGTGCATCCGTTGCATGGCAATCCCTACTCACTCACATTGATATCTATTGATGGGCATCTCCATAGCCCGTTGATACGCCTAGTTGATATGAGACTATCTTCTCCCTCTTTTTGTCCTCACAACCACCATCTTTTACCACCTCGGTGCTATGTCCATGGCTTACGCTCATGTATTGCGTAAGAGTTGAAAAAAGCTGAAGCGCGTTAAAAAGTATGAAACAATTGCTCGGCTCGTCATCAGGGTTGTGCATGATGGGAGTATTTTGTGTAATGGAAATGAAGCATGGCCTAACTATATGATTTTGTAGGGATAAGCTTTCTTTGGTTATGCTATTTTGATAGGACATGATTATTTGTTAGTCTGCTTTGAAGCATTATTATTTTTATGTTTTATAAGCTTTTATCTTGAATCATTTGGATCTGAACATTCATGTCACACTAAAGAAAATTATATTGAGAATTATGCTAGGTAGCATTCCACATCAAAAATTCTGTTTTTATCATTTACCTACTCGAGGACGAGCAGGAATTAAGCTTGGGGATGCTTGATACGTCTCCAACGTATCTATAATTTTTGATTGTTCCATGCTATTATATTACCCCTTTTGGATGTTTATGGGCTTTATTTCACACATTATTATTATTTTTGGGACTAACCTACTAACTGGAGGCCCAGCCCGTATTGCTGTTTTTTTGCCTATTTTAGTATTTCGAAGAAAAGGAATATCAAATGGAGTCCAAGCGGAATGAAACCTTCGAGAGCGTGATTTTTGGAACGAACGTGATCCAAAGGACTTGGAGTGCAAGTCAAGAAGTAGCCGAGGCGGCCACGAGAGGGTAGGGCGCGCCCACCCCTATAGGGCGCGTCCCCTGTCTCGTGGGCCCCTCGGGCGGCCACCGATGTACTTCTTCCTCCTATATAAGCCTACATACCCCGAAAACATCCCGGGAGCCACCAAATAAATATTTCCGCCACCATAACCTTCCTTATCCGTGAGATCCCATCTTGGAGCCGTCACCGACGTTCTGCCGGAGGGGGAATCCACCATGGAGGGCTTCTACATCAGCACCATAGCCTCTCCGATGAGTTGTGAGTAGTTTACCACATACCTTCGGGTCCATAGTTATTAGCTAGATGGCTTCTTCTCTCTTTTTGGATCTCAATACAATGTTCTCCCCCTCTCTTGTGTTGATCTATTTGATGTAATCTCTTTTTGCGGTGTGTTTGTCAAGATTCGATGAATTGTGGGTTTATGATCAAGTTTATCTATGAGAAATATTTGAATCTCCTCTGAATTCTTTTATGTGTGATTGAGTTATATTTGGAAGTCTCTTCGAATTATCAGTTTGGTTTGGCCTACTAGATTGATCTTTCTTGCCATGGGAGAAGGGCTTAGCTTTGGGTTCAATCTCGCGGTGTCCTTACCCAGTGACAGAAAGGGTTGCAAGGCACGTATTGTATTGTTGCCATCGAGGATAAAAAGATGGGGTTTATATCATATTGCATGAGTTTATCCCTCTACATCATGTCATCTTGCTTAATGCATTACTCTGTTCCTATGAACTTAATACTCTAAATGCAGGCAGGAGTTGGTCGATGTGTGGAGTAATAGTAGTAGATGCAGGCAGGAGTCGGTCTACTTGTTGCGGACTTGATGCCTATATACATGATCATGCCTAGATAATGTCATAACTATTCGCTTTTCTATCAAATGCTCGACAGTAATGTGTTCACCCACCGTAATACTTATGCTATCTTGAGAGAAGCCTCTAGTGAAACCTATGCCCCCCGGGTCTATCCTTTATAGTATTTGCTTTCAATCTACTTTTATTTGCATCTTTACTTTCTGCATCTATCTTATAAAATACCAAAAATATATTTATCTTATCATACTTTCTCTATTAGATCTCACTTTCGCAAGTGGCCGTGAAGGGATTGACAACCCCTTTATTGCGTTGGTTATGAGTTCTTTATATGTTTTTGTAGGTGCGTGGGACTTTTGAGGAGCCTCCTACTGGATTGATACCTTGGTTCTCAAAAACTGAGGGAAATACTTATGCTACTATTGCTGCATCACCCTTTTCTCTTCAAGGAAAACCAACGTAAGCTCAAGACGTAGCACCACCCTACCGGTGAAGGGGAGACTCTGTTGGGTTCTGCTTTGAAGACTCCATGCCTATGGAGGAAGGATCTCATCAACCTTCTGAATTGGACGCCTCCGCCTCCTCCTCCTACTCCGGCGAGTCAGGACACTCCGCCTCCTCCTCCGCCTTCTCCTTCGGCGAGTGATCATGGCACTCCGCCTCCTTCTTTGGCGCGTGGCAGCACTCCGCCTCCTCCTCCGCCTGCTCCTCTGGCAAGTGATCAGGGCACTCCACCTCCTTCTCCGGCACGTGGCGGCACTCCGCCTCCTTCTCCGTCTACGCTGGCGCGCCCGACAAGCCAGCCTCCTCCTTCTCTGCCTTGTCAGCAAGGGCGGAAGAGACCCACCGCTGCTCCGGCTGCTCTGGTGTGTCGCAGTCCTTCTCCTCTGCCTCATATGCAACTAAAGAAGAAAGCCGCAGCCGCTCGGCCTGCTCCGGCATCTAGCAGTACAGGCGGGAGGCAATACAGATTCGGTCCATCTCTCAATACTCCAAAGAAATTACCATACGAGATGACCGAGAAGGAAAACGAGGAGATTTGTCAAGCCCAAGTGAGGGACTACTTCGCAACGCAAAGAGCTAAGAGCCATCCACCTCCGGAGGAGAAGATAGATCCGATGAAAGCGAAGCGCACTTTGGATGCCCTGCAGCGACCACCACCGTCTCCGTAGCAAACTAACTATGAGCGCATTACTGAAAAGACATATAAGGAAGCGAAGCGGCCGGGAAGTACTTAGTGACAAAAGGTTACAAGAACGAAGAACTGGGAAAAAATTCCCCAGCTCGGCGAACAAGCGAACCAATCGTGCCCCCCACTCAAGGTGTCCAGCGATATCGTCGCTAGTCATCCAGGGGTCTTGCCTGGTACCAATCCTGGAGATTACGATGATGCACATTTTGATATAATGGAGCCGGACGAATTCAAATACGAGTACGGGAAGCCTGTCGTCAAATATGGAACTACTCTAACAATGATGATGCGAAGATTCCATGATTGGTACATGGAAAACTGCAGAAAGGCGCAGTCAGCTGGGAATAAAATCGATACTTTGACGCTAAAAGTTAAAGAGGATCAACACGACCTCGTTCGAATTGAGGAGTTGTGTGTTCCATTTGAGGAGTTCTTCCAGTTTTTCAATCTAAAGGCCCTTCATAAATTAACGGTCACTTGCTACTGTCTCTAAGTACTGCTTCTGTCATTAAGTCTCTATATATAGCTCAGCTCTTTCAATGAATGTATATATAATTATCCTCACTATATTATGCAGATTGAAGATCGTCGAATGCAGAAAAGCTAAAATGTATGATATTGGCTTCATTAACACAAATCTCATAGATGAATTTACGGTTAAATTTCTTGTCGAAGAAACCGAGCAGAACTTGCTACTATCGTTGGTAATAAATCAAAACAAAGACACAATACTCCTTCCTTACAACTTCAAGTGAGTGTTACTGTCTTGTGCATATTCAGTTTCCCTTAATTATTACTCTAGGTTATAGTAATTAATGTAACTGATGAGTTATATGCATGCGTGCACAGTTTCCACTATATTCTCCTAGAGATTAAGCTTGAGCAGGGACTAGTAAGCATCTTAGACTCGAGACGAAAAGATCGCAAGGAATATGCGGACATGTCTAAAATGCTCGAGAAGTAAGTTGAATCAATCATTATTGCACCATATCGGCAACTTTGTTCATTTCATGATATCAAGTAATTGTTTTCTTTGTCTCGAAGTGTTTGGAAAGTATTCACCGCACAAGTTTTGGGACTGCCCCGGGATCTGCGATGGAAATTCCCGAAAGTAAGTACTACTAGCTAGCTAGTTCCGCGCATCTCCCGTTGATTCTAGCTACTTTCATCAATGCCATTTATAATGCTTCATTATCAGTTTGATTGACCTTTATTTCTCGTAAAGTGCTTGTGGCAGGAACCCAAGAATAATTACTGTGGATACTACGTCTGCGAGTTCATCTACAACGCGACGGCCAAGAATAGGTGGGGCTACTCTAAAAGACAATATGAAGTGCGTAAGCAAAAATATTTACAAGTTTATTTTATTACCATCATTTCTGTTGAGTATCATTCATATATATGTATTGACCCCTTTATTCAAATTAGATGTGGGAGATGCGGAATGAACTCCTACCACAAAATCGCATGCGAGCAATTCAAGAGGAATTGGCTGGATTCTTTCATGACCACGCCATCAATAAAGCCGAAGAATACGACCATGCATGTGGAAGTTGAGTTCATATGTTAGGGTATTGTAAGAGATCTTACACATTGTATATAAATATGTAGTGTTGGAAATATGCCCTAGAGGCAATAATAAATTAGTTATTATTATATTTCCTTGTTCATGATAATCGTTTATTACCCTTGCTATAATTGTATTGATAGGAAACTCAGATACATGTGTGGGTACATAGACAACACCATGTCCCTAGTAAGCCTCTAGTTAACTAGCTCGTTGATCAACAGATGGTTACGGTTTCCTGACCATGGACATTGGATGTCTTTGATAATGGGATCACATCATTAGAAGAATGATGTGATGGACAAGACCCAATCCTAAGCCTAGCACAAAGATCGTAGTTCGTATGCTAAAGCTTTTCTAATGTCAAGTATCATTTCCTTAGACCATGAGATTGTGCAACTCCCGGATACCGTAGGAATGCTTTGGGTGTACCAAACGTCACAACGTAACTGGGTGGCTATAAAGGTGCACTACAGGTATCTCCGAAAGTGTCTGTTGGGTTGGCACGAATCGAGACTGGGATTTGTCACTCCGTGTGACGGAGAGGTATCTCTGGGCCCACTCGGTAGGACATCATCATAATGTGCACAATGTGATCAAAGGGTTGATCACGGGATGATGTGTCACGGAACGAGTAAAGAGACTTGCCGGTAACGACATTGAACAAGGTATCGGCATACCGACGATCGAATCTCGGGCAAGTATAATACCGCTGGACAAAGGGAATTGTATACGGGATCGATTGAGTGCTTGACATCGTGGTTCATCCGATGAGATCATCGTGGAACATGTGGGAGCCAACATGGGTATCCAGATCCCGCTGTTGGTTATTGACCGGAGAACGTCTCGGTCATGTCTACATGGTTCCCGAACCCGTAGGCTCTACACACTTAAGGTTCGATGACGCTAGGGTTATAAAGGAAGTTTGTATGTCGTTACCGAATGTTGTTCGGAGTCCCGGATGAGATCCCAGACGTCACGAGGAACTCCGGAGTGGTCCGGAGGTAAAGATTTATATATGGGAAGTCCTATTGTGGTCACCAGAAAAGTTCCGGGTGCTATCGGTAATGTACCGGGACCACCGGGAGGGTCCCGGGGTCCACCAAGTGGGGCCACCAGCCCCAGAGGGCTTCATAGGCCAAGTGTGGGAGGGGACCAGCCCCAGGTGGGCTGGTGCGCCCCCCCCCCCACCAAGGCCCAAGGCGCCTAGGGCTTGGGGGAAACCCTAAAGGGGGGCGGGGGCCCTTGCCTTGGGGGGCAAGGCAACCCCCCTGGCCGCCGCCCCCTCCTCAGATTGGATCTGAGGGTCCGCCCCCCCTCTCCCTTGCCCCTATATATATGTGGGGGGTGGGAGGGCAGCCGCACACAAGTTCTGGCGCAGCCCTCCCCCTCTCCCAAGTACTCCTCCTCTCCCGCGGTGCTTGGCGAAGCCCTGCAGGATTGCCACGCTCCTCCATCACCACCACGCCGTTGTGCTGCTGTTGGATGGAGTCTTCCTCAACCTCTCCCTCTCTCCTTGTTGGATCAAGGCATGGGAGACGTCACCGGGCTGTATGTGTGTTGAACGCGGAGGTGCTGTCCGTTCGGCACTAGGATCTCCGGTGATTAGGATCACGACGAGTACGACTCCTTCAACCCCGTTCTCTTGAACGCTTCCGCTTAGGGATCTACAAGGGTATGTAGATGCACTCTCCTTGCCCTCGTTATTGATTTCTCCATAGATAGATCTTGGTGACACGTAGGAAAATTTTGAATTTCTGCTACGTTCCCCAATAGTGGCATCATGAGCTAGGTCTATTGCGTAGATTCTTTGCACGAGTAGAACACAAAGTAGTTGTGGGCGTTGATTTTGTTCAATATGCTTACCGTTACTAGTCCAATCTTGTTTCGACGGTATTGTGGGATGAAGCGGCCCGGACCGACCTTACACGTACTCTTACGTGAGACAGGTTCCACCGACTGACATGCACTTGGTGCATAAGGTCGATGAAAAGGGTCCTTATGAAGGGTAAATAGCAATTGGCATATCACGTTGTGGTTTTGCTTAGGTAAGAAACGTTCTTGCTAGAAACCCATAGCAGCCACGTAAAACATGCAAACAACAATTAGAGGACGTCTAACTTGTTTTTGCAGGGTATGCTATGTGATGTGATATGGCCAAGAAGAATGTGATGAATATATGTGATGTATGAGATTGACATGTTCTTGTAAAAGTAATCACGACTTGCATGTCGATGAGTATGACAACTGGCAGGAGCCATAGGAGGTTTCTTTATTTATTATATGACCCGCGTGTCATTATACAACGCCATGTTATTACTTTACTTTATTGCTAACCGGTAGCCATAGTAGGAGAAGTAATAGTTGGCGAGACAACTTCATGGAGACACGATGATGGAGATCATGATGATGGAGATCATGGTGTCATGCCGGTGACGATGATGATCATGGAGCCCCGAAGATGGAGATCAAAAGGAGCAAAATGATATTGGCCATATCATGTCACTATTTGACTGCATGTGATGTTTATCATGTTTATGCATCTTATTTGCTTAGAACGACGGTAGTAAATAAGATGATCCCTCATTAAAATTTCAAGAAAGTGTTCCCCCTAACTATGCACCGTTGCGAAAGTTCGTCGTTTCTAAGCACCACGTGATGATCGGGTGTGATGGATTCTTACGTTCACATACAACGGGTGTAAGCCATATTTACACACGCGAAACACTTAGGTTGACTTGATGAGCCTAGCATGTACAGACATGGCCTCGGAACACAAGAGACTGAAAGGTCGAGCATGAGTCGTATGGAGGATACGATCAACATGAAGATGTTCACTGATGATGACTGGTCCGTCTCACGTGATGATCGGACACGGCCTAGTTGACTCGGATCATGTAATCACTTAGATGACTAGAGGGATGTCTATCTGAGTGGGAGTTCATAAGATGAACTTGATTATCCTGAACATAGTCAAAAGATCTTTGCAAACTATGTCGTAAGCTCGCGCTTTAGTTCCACTGTTTAGATATGTTCCTAGAGAAAATATAGTTGAAAGTTGACAGTAGCGATTATGCGGACAGTAGATAGCTTATGTCCTTAATGCACCGCTCAGTGTGCTGAACCCCAAACGTTGTTTGTGGATGTTGCGAACATCGGACATACACGTTTTGATAACTCCGTGATAGTTCAGTTAAACAGTTTAGAGTTGAGGCACCAAAGATGTTTTCGAAACGTCGCGGAACATATGAGATGTTTCAAGGGCTGAAATTGGGATTTCAGGCTCGTGCCCACGTCAAGAGGTATGAGACCTCCGACAATTTTCTTAGCCTGCAAACTAAGGGAGAAAAGCTCAATCGTTGAGCTTGTGCTCAGATTGTCTGAGTACAACAATCACTTGAATCGAGTGGGAGTTGATATTCGAGATGAGATAGTGATGTTTCTCCAAAGTCATTGCCACCAAGCTGCTAGAGCTTCGTGATGAACTATAACATATCAGGGATAGATATGATGATCCTTGAAATATTCGCAATGTTTGACACCGCGAAAGTAGAAATCAAGAAAGAGCATCAATTGTTGATGGTTAGTGAAACCACTAGTTTCAAGAAGGGCAAGGGCAAGAGGGGATACTTCATGAAACGGCAAATCAGCTGCTGCTCTAGTGAAGAAACCCAAGGTTGAACCCAAACCCGAGACTAAGTGCTTCTGTAATAAGGGGAACAACCACTGGAGCAGGATTACCCTAGATACTTGGTAGATAAGAAGGCTGGCAAGGTCGATGGAAGTATATTGGATATACATTATGTTAATGTGTACTTTACTAGTACTCCTAGTAGCACCAGGGCATTAGATACAGGTTCGGTTGCTAAGTGTTAGTAAGTCGAAATAAAAGCTACGGAATAAATGGAGACTAGCTAAAGGTGAGCTGACGATATGTGTTGGAAGTGTTTCCAAGTTTGATGTGATCAAACATCGCACGCTCCCTCCACCATCAAGATTAGTATTAAACCTCAATAATTGTCTTTTGGTGTTTGCGTTGAGCATAGACATGATTGGATTATGTCTATTGCAATATGGTTATTCATTTAAGGAGAATAATGGTTACTCTATTTATTTGAATAATACCTTTAATGGTCTTGCACCTAAAGGAATGGTTTATTGAATCTCGATCGTAGTGCTACACATGTTCGTGCCAAAAGATATAAAATAGTAATGATAGTACCACCTACTTGTGGCACTGCCATGTAAGTCATATTGGTATAAAAAGCATGAAGAAGCTCCATGTTGATGGATCTTTGGACTCACTCGTTTTTTTGAAAAGTTTGAGACATGCGAACCATGTCTATTGGTGTATATGCATGAAGAAACTCCATGCAAACTCCATTTTGAATCACCTGAGACAAGCAAATCATACCACATGGGCAAGATGACTGAAAGCCTCGTTTTTAGTAAAATGGAACAAGAAAGCAACTTGTTGGAAGTAATACATTTTGATGTGTGCAGTCCAATGAGTGCTGAGGCACGCAGTGGATATTGTTATGTTCTTACTTCACGGATGATTTGAGTAAATACTGAGTATATTTACTTGATGAAACACAAGTCTGAATTATTGAATGGTTCAAGTAATTTCAGAGTGAAGTTGAAGATCATTGTGACAAGAGGATAAAATGTCTATGATATGATCATAGAGATGAGTATCTGAGTTACAAGCTTTGGCACGCAATTAAGACATTGTGGAAATTGTTTCACAATTAATACCGCCTGGAACACCATAGTGTGATGGTGTGTCCGAACATCATAGTTGCACCCTATTGGATATGATGCGTACCATGATATCTCTTATCGAATTACCACTATCGTTCATGGGTTAGGCATTAGAGACAACCGCACTCACTTTAATAGGGCACCACGTAATTCTATTGAGACGACACCGTTTGGAGAAACCTAAGTTGTCGTTTCTTAAAAGTTTGGGACTGCGACGCTTATGTGAAAAAGTTTCAGGTTGATAAGCTCGAACCCAACGCGGATAAAATGCATCTTCATAGTACACCCAAACAGTTGGGTATACCTCCTAATTCAGATCCGAAAGCAATAGGGATTGTTTCTTGAATCGGGTCCTTTCTCGAGGAAAAGTTTGTCTCGAAGAATTGAGTGGGAGGATGGTGGAGACTTGATGAGGTTATTGAACCGTCACTTCAACTAGTGTGTAGCGGAGCACAGGAAGTTGTTCCTGTGGCGCCTACACCAATTGAAGTAGAAGCTTATGATAGTGATCATGAAGTTTTGGATCAAGTCACTACCGTACCTCGTAGGGTGACAAGGATGCGTACTACTTCAGAGTGGTATAGTAATCCTATCTTGAAGGTCATGTTGCTAGACAACAATGAACCTACGAGCTATGGAGAAGCGATGGTGGGCCCAAATTCTGACAAATGGTTAGAAGCCATGAAATCCGAGATAGGATCCATGTATCAGAACAAAGCATGGACTTTGGTGGACTTGCCCGATGATCGGCAAGCCATTGAGATAAATGGATCTTTAGGAAGAAGACGGACATGGACGGTAATGTCACCGTCCATGAAGCTCGACTTGTGGCAAAGAGTTTTTCACAAGTTCAAGGAGTTGACTACGATGAGATTTTCACAAGTTCACAAGTTGTTCGAAGTCCCAGATGAGATCCTGGACATCAGGAGGAGTTCCGGAATGGTCCGGAGGTAAAGAATTATATATAGGAAGTGATGTTTCGGCCATCGGGAAAGTTTCGGGGGTCACCAGTATTGTACCGGGACCACCGGAAAGGTCCCGGGGGTCCACCGGGTGGGGCCACCTATCCTGGAGGGCCCCGTATGCTGAAGTGGGGAGGGGAACCAGCCCCTGGTGGGCTGGTGCGCCCCCCCTTGGGCCCCCCCTACACCTAGAGTTGGAAACCCTAGGGTGGGGGCGCCTCCACTTGCCTTGGGGGGCAAGCCACCCCCTTGGCCGCCGCCCCCCTTTGGAGATTCAATCTCCTAGGGCCGGCGCCCCCCTGGGGTCCCTATATAAATAGGGGGGAGGGAGGGCGCCGCACCCTTGCTCTTGGCGCCTCCCTTCCCCCTTGCTACACCTTTCCCTCCCGCAGACGCTTGGCGAAGCCCTGCCGGAATCCCTGCTGCATCCACCACCACACCGTCATGCTGCTGGATCTTCATCAACCTCTCCTTCCCCCTTGCTAGATCAAGAAGGAGGAGACGTCACGCTGACCGTATGTGTGTTGAACGCGGAGGTGCCGTCCGTTCGGCGCTAGGATCTCCGGTGATTTGGATCACGACGAGTACGACTCCCTCAACCTCGTTCTCTTGAACGCTTCCGCTCGCGATCTACAAGGGTATGTAGATGCACTCCCCTCTCTCGTTGTTAGATGAACTCATAGATTGATCTTGGTGAACGTAGGAAATTTTTTATTTTGTGCAATGTTCCCCAACAGTTGTGTGCTTCTTCTCGATAGTTCCCGTTTCGTTGCGATCATGAGGATTCGTTCGTCTACGCTTGGTTCGTCTTCGTGGCTTCATCTCCTTCATGAACTCGTTCTTCTTCCTAGCGGGATTTCAGGCAAGATGACCGTCACCTTGGATCTCACTACTATCATTGCTATGCTAGTTGCTTCGTTCTATCGCTATGCTGCGCTTCCTATCACTTGTTCTTCAAGCCTCCTCAAATTTTCATATCAGCCTCTAACCTTTGCACCCTTCCTAGAAAATCGTTGCTTGGCTATGTTACCGCTTTGCTCAGCCCCTCTTATAGCGTTGTTAGTTGCAGGTGAAGTTGAAGATTGCCCCATGATGGACAGGATTATGTTGGAATATCACAATATCTCTTATTTAATTAATGCATATATATACTTGGTAAAGGGTGGAAGGCTCGCCCTATGCCTGGTGTTTTGTTCTTGCCGCCCTAGTTTCTGTCATACCGGTGTTATGTTCCTTGATTTTGCGTTCCTTACGCGGTTGGGTGATTTATGGGACCCCCTTGACAGTTCGCTTTGAATAAAACTCCTCCAGCAAGGCCCAACCTTGGTTTTACCATTTGCCTCACCACCACCTATATTTTTTCCTTAGGAGTCGCTCTCCCGAGGGTCATCTTTATTTTAGCCCCCCCGTGCCAGTGTTTCTCTAAGTGTTGGTCCGAACCGAGCAGCCTGCGGGGCCACCTTGGGGAAACTTGAGGGCTGGTTTTACTCGTAGCTTGACTTATCTGGTGTTGCCCTGAGAACGAGATATGTGCAGCTCCTATCAGGATTGTCGGCACATCGGGCGGCTTTGCTGGTCTTGTTTTACCATTGTCGAAATGTCTTGTAAACCGGGATTCCGAGACTGATCGGGTCTTCTTGGGAGAAGGAATATCCTTCGTTGACCATGAGAGCTTGTGATGGGCTAAGTTGGGACACCCCTGCAGGGTATCAATTTTCGAGAGCTATGCCCGCGGTTATGTGGCAGATGGAAATTTGTTAATGTCCAGTTGTAGAGAACTTGACACCAGATTCGAATTAAAACGCATCAACCGTGTGTGTAGCCGTGATGGTCTCTTTTCGGCGGAGTCCGGGAAGTCAACACGGTTTTGGATTATGTTTGACGTAAGTAGGATTTCAGGATCACTTCTTGATCATTGCTAGCTTCACGGCCGTTCCTTTGCTTCTCTTCTCGCTCTTATTTGCGTATGGTAGCCATCATATATGCTTAGTCGCTGCTGCAACCTGACCACTTTACCCCTTCCTTTCCCTTTAAGTTTTGATAGTTTTGATACCCATGGTAATGGGATTGCTGAGTCCTCGTGGCTTACAGATTACTACAACAATAGTTGCAGGTACAAGTTATGCGATGATCTTGACGCGAGAGCGATGTTAACTTGTTTTGGAGTTCTTCTTCTGCTTCTTCTTCGATCAGGGGATAGGTTCCAGGTCGGCAGCCTGGGCTAGCAGGGTGGATGTCGTATGAGTTTCTGTTTGTGTTTCATCCGTAGTCGGATGTTGATCTTATGTATGATGTGTTGTTGTATTCATGTGGCATTGTATGCCTCTTGTATGTATTCCCATCTATTATGTAATGTTGATGTAATGATATTCATCTGGCAAAAGTGTCTCCGATATGCGCTTCTATCCTTGGTAGGACCTTCGAGTTGCTTTAGGACAGGGTCGCATATTGGGCGTGACACACCGTCACCAAAAACACATGTGACCTGGGGTTGTCACCAGCGGATTGATAAAATTTGCGAACGACTAGAACGGACGCACACATGATTTCTCCACGGGACTCCAGGACGTAGCTGTAATCCAACTTGTATTTCATCTCATCAATTGTATCATTCCATGAGTCGACGAACACGTTGTCGTTAGCTTCAAAGTCCGGCATCGGGATGCACCAGTAGCTCGCGCGTCTATGAATCACTAGGACCTTACCATCGTGATATCCCAGATGATAGCTTCCCAACACGGGTACTCTGCGTACCATGAACGTCCATTCCGCATCACCCGGACGTCAGATGGCCACTGTTTTGATCGGGCCCGTTCTCCAATGTATCTATACCTACTATTAAAGCAAGGTGATATTTTTGGTTTCGTCTCGCTTGGGTGTCGTTTCATATTTTAAATTGTGGCTACTCGAGGTGGTACAAAATTTAGTCTGCCGGTCCGATACAAAAACTGTAACAAAAATTCGTACGTCGCCATAGCAAGCCGAGATGGGCCGGCCCATTGGCGGACGCTATACCACAGCGCCAAAGTGTGCTCTTGTCAAAAAATAAAAAAAGAAAGAAAAGTGTGACATCAGGAATCGTACCGGGGTGGTAGAGGAGGTAACTGGGACGTGTTATCCAATACACTAGACAACTTCGCGTGTCAGCTTCCAAATCTTGATTTATTATTAAACAATACAAGCAGCAGCACCTGATCCAAACACATACGTGAATATTTTGCAAAGTTGTGAACACAAAATTTAAACTCGATAATTTTTTGAAAAGAAACAAGTTTTTAAATTTGGACTTTCTGTAAAATATGAACAATGTTTTTTAAAAAATAGGAGGTATTGTACTCGAATTTTGAATATTTTTTAAGCACGAACATTTTATAAAATTAAAACATGATTTAAAAAATACTAAAAAATGATTCAACGACGTGATTCAGTTTTTAGATGGATCCAGACGTGATTCTCCTATTTACGTAGAAAGAAAGTTGTTTTTTTATTACTCCCTCCGTTCACTTTTATAAGACGTTTCAGGCAGTTTGACATTGAACTGTTTTAGGTGATGTCTGAATTGTGTACAACATCTTATAAAAGTAAACAAACGGAGTACAAAAAATGGTAGGATTGTTTCTGGGGCAAGCCTCGATTGCTCATACCTAAAATTCATATACATCATCCTCATCTCGCATGTTACACCTTTCCCTCGGTGACCCCACCTGGTTTTTATCTCAAACCAAACGATCACCATTTTCTTCACAAAAAAGGAAACAATGGCTGCAATCAATCGACGATGATCACAATCGACACCCCTAACCCTACGAACCCTTGGCTCTCTGTCCTTTCAAACTAAGTTTCTATGGTTCTGGTTGTGCCAACCCAATTGCTGCCGCCACTTAGGATGCCTACGGCGAGCTGGAGGATGTGGAGGCAGTGGTGATAGTCACAAATGAGGCGAAGGAGCTAGGCTGCATGAGCGTCGCGGATGTGCACATGTGGCCTGAGTGCATCGATGATATGGGGCGGCTCATGCAACGATGATGGTGAAATCATAAGGGCGTCTTGCATGATGATAGGGAAATGGTGGAAGGATAACGGGGATGGTGAGATTCTATGATGATAGTTTCATTACCCGTTGCAACGCACGGGCATTTTTGCTAGTAATCATAAGTAAAGGCATACAGAAAGATAGTGCCGTAGACTATGCCGCGTGGGTTCTCCATTGACCGCTTCGTTTCATCGTCCTCCGGAAAGCCATGCAGGCGTGTGATGGCTCTGGTGAGAAGGTCTATGAGTCCAGGCTCGGGGCTCCATGTGAAGACGCACGCAGCCGTGCCGTCGGCCCTAGCTTTCCAGTTTCTCTCCCCGGCCGTAGATGACGCGCCTGGTGGCTCTGCGAGGACGATGCTGTTGCGGCTGCGATGGCGGTAGCTGGATGGTGGGAAGTTGATGACGGAGTGCTTGATCGTCTTGTCATGCGGCGCAAGGATCCATGGCAGGAACATGGCTCGCGTTGCATTGGACAACAGAGCGTCACGCCACGGCCTGCAGAAGGCGGGGAACCGGACGAAGTCGGCCGCATCACACAGGCGGCTAGAGACGTCGCCGAGCAGCTCCGGTGGGAGCTCAGCCCAGGGGCAGGCGAGTGGCGCGAGCCTGTCCGTCATGCTGCTTATTGAGGCGGCCGCGGCCGGACTGAGACGCCCGGCGTGGTGTCAAAGGATTCTGTGGAAGCGCGTGGTTAATTTGAACGAGATGTAGGGATTCTGCTCTCGTGATCGATCAAACACGCTCGAAAAACTTTGGCCTCGTGTTTTTTTCTGTTTTTTTCCACCACATTTGTACTTTTACGAAACTCATATACTGCCGTGTACTATATATGAAGTTATGAACACGACCGAACGGCTTGGCATCCCAATCCTAATCTGACACGAGGGCACGCACCAATATACATGTCCGAACCGGACAAGTACTACTCTCCTAATCACCGTCTGCCATGATCACAATTACCAGTACGTCATGGACTCTCAACTAGTAAGAAACTTGCACGTACTTGGACACATACTCACGCACGGTGAAGAAGCATAGACGTTACTAACACAACATGGAAATATACCAAGCTTGCCTAAATGACTTTGGCAAATTTTAATTATTTGCAAAAATCTCCCCCTTCATCTAAACTTGTCATCTTCTTGCGCTCCTCGTGATTTGGCTCGTTGTAGATTCACGACCTGACGATTCAATTCAAACGTCTGATTTGCACAACCAGCACACGCTGCCATATCTAGCGTGCTATGTGCAAGACTAAACAAAATCATTAGTCTTACGTAGGAACTTGTCTAAACTGGTCATTGTCTCACTACACGTTGATCTTGATCTACTCCGAGACAACATAGATGGCCGCCAAGGCCACGATTTCGCACACGGCGATACCTTGCTCCAATGACGCACCTCACCATACCGGAAAACTCTTCGATTATCACGTGCTTCAACTTCAATGACCTCTCCAAGAGATGATCACTTGGAGAAGATCACAATTCACCAACACGACGATCATTAATCATGCAGACCCACACGATTCCTTGACTCATCTATCTCTCGCGGTCAACCATCTTGACGAGATTTTCGGCACCATACATCGGCACTACCGCTCCCATCAACGATCTATTCCACCACCTTGCCAACAACAGCATGCCGTCTTCCTCCTTGTTGCTGCGCCGAATGACGATCGGCCGATCCTCCACTCTTATGTCGTTCTGTCGAACAACTATTGCCCGCCCCAAGGCGCTAGTAGTGTCGCCACCCTGGGGCAAGTGTGGCTTTAAATTTTGAACCTTTCTTCGATACCAGTTGTTGAGATTCGTCCATGGATCAATTACATCTAACGTGTCATTGGCTACAGCTTTTCTTTCATGTGCATTCATTGATTTAGATGTAATCGGTTCGTGGGCAAATATCAACATTGGGAGTTCTACTCTAGGGGAGTCCTTGATTCAAACTTTCTCTATCTTCTTTCCTAAGCGTGCACGTGCAACGCACGTATCATAGAGTTATGAAAGAGAGAGAAAACTGGATCGCGGGGAGGAGAGCGGCGACATAAGTGTCGAGGGAGGAGGATTGATTATTGCGGCGGCAACACAAAGAAGCAGCTCCATGATTTTTTTGGAGGGAGGAGGATGCCCGTGCGGCTGTGCCTGCAGGTTCCTTGGTATTTCCCGGCTACTTTTAGTGACTCCTTTGATTAAGTTGGACTATTGCAGAAGTGATTATTGGGAACTTTTTTTATGTACAATCAATAACTGGAAACTTGTTTGTGTAGCATGGATGGAAGTGGCAAAAGAAATTTCTAAGATAAGACCTAAAGCTTCCTTGAACTGAAAGTTGATTATGCAAGCAATCGAAGTTTGGTTGTAGCGTGTCGATTGTGCATTCTCAAGAATGTCAATCATTTGAACTTCAAGTCAAGGATGCATGATCCAACTATTGACCAACTTTATGTTATCTATTAGAACACTATCTACTAAATATAGCGAAAGCAAACACATGTATGCACAATGTCTGAAAATTTCAAATTGTGTACAAGTCAATTTTGACACTGGAAGTACAAACAGATTTTATGCACTATAAATGACAGAATCTGGCAACAAGCCTCAAGCCACGAACTGGCAATATATATTTATGAACCAAACATGACAGAAACTGGCAATATAACTTCAGGACATTGTTAGTTAATAAAATATGGTGGTACATGACATTAGCATTACAAACTTTTAAAACAAAAAATATCACATTAACCTTAGGCAACAGGCTACCCTGTTTTTCACTCTAATTTAAGGGAACTAAACATATGTACAAATATTAATATCTAAATCAAAGGAACTAACATTTTCCATTCCTATTGGTGCCATCTGTAAGAGGAATCCTTTCAACAACTCCATCATTTGCATCCAGCAAATTAGACAAGGATGTCAGTTTTGAGGTTTTGTCACACACAGAGAATAATCTCAACCATGGAGAGAAGGGTGCACAAACATGGAACTTTTGCAAACGTGTTTGTTACATCAGTAAACAAAGCATACTCACGCTCAACCAATCCGCTGGATGGTGTAGATGACTTAGTTGCATCTTTTTTCGCCTGGGGTGCTATTCGTAGCTATTTAGGTATTCCGCTTTCTTCTAACCGGACAGACGAGCATACCATCCATGACCACTGCGTTGTTTATTCTCCAAACCAGTATATGATTCTGAATTCTGCAACAAATGATTTTAGAATCCTTACCAAATGATTCAAAGTCTAGTGATGTTTTGACGTGCATTGCTCCAGAATGCACGTACAACACGAAATTTCCACGTGCATTGCTTCAGAATGTTTTGCCCATTAACGCTCTGATCCCCATGCTTGTGACATGAGTATCACTGATTTTGTGAAATGGCGGAACCAAAGTAACACTTCTGGAATTGAAGATTAGAAAATAAATATATTCCTTTAAGAGATAACATAATAAAACATTGTACTTTCTCCAATTATAAATTATACAAATATAATCAAACATTGATTTCTGCAAATATTGTTAGGTTTCAAAACCATTTTGTAGTCTATGTGAACCATTATAGCAACCAACGACAGTTGATTATTAATTTAATCAGTTATCACAGCAGCAAGCAGCAGCATTGAGATAACAGTAAAAAAAATACTCTTTCTAGCCGCAAAACCGTCTTACTCATTGCAACACCCAGCTCACATGATATTGGTGTACATATGTTTAGTTCACACGATATTGCAACACCCAGCTCAACGTGAAATGTAACAGTATTTAACGGGAGGTCTAGCATCGAAACAGCAACATAGATTATAAATTCTACACATATAACCAAACATTGATTTCTGCAAATATTGTTAGGTTTCAAAACCATTTCGTAGTCTATGTGAACCATCTATAGCAACCAACAACATTGATCATTAATTTAATCAGTTATCACAGCAGCAGCATTGAGATAACAGTAAAAAAAACTCTTTCTAGCCGCAAAACTGTCTTACTCATTGCAACA
>NC_041389.1:564832810-564885327 GCF_002162155.2 Triticum dicoccoides | reverse complement strand
AGAGATTATAAATTCTATAGAGATAACCAAACATAGATTTCTGCAAATATTGTTAGGTTTCAAAACCATTTCATAGTCTATGTGAACCATCTATAGCAACCAACAATAGTTGATCATTAATTTAATCAGTTATCATAGCAGCAGCATTGAGATAACAGAAAAAAAAATACTCTTTCTAGCCGCAAAACTGTCTTACGCATTGCAACACCCAGCTCACATGATATTGGTGTACATATGTTTAATTCACATGATATTGCAACACCTAGCACACCGTGAAATATAACAGTATTTAACGCCATGTCTAGCATCGAAACAGCAACAGAGTGAATTTGAGTTGAACTGATTTGGTCGGTACACTAACCTCTGAATTCTCTTGATCGACCCTGATGGATTTGGTCCCTGACTGCATGTCAGACATTTCACATTACACGTCCGATTGCTCGCTCGTCTTCGTAGCCGCGCAAGGCTGTTGGAACATCCGCGAAAACAACAATCACCAAATATCGTGAGCATTCAATTCAAATCCGGGTAAATTATCCCTCAATTCAATCCGCATTTATCTGTTTAGAACATGCACCGCAGTAAATTGTTTGGATGTTTCGTTATTACGAGGAGAATCAAAGTCCGGAACGTGTATGGATTTCTTGGGCTGAGATCCTGATGTCTCTGTGCGTAGGACGATGGTACAATGATGACGCGACCACAGAGGGACTGCTCGGGGTCAGATGAAGGTTGTAGCGAGGAGGTGACGATGATTTGGCCAGTAAAACTGATTAGTTGCTCCCTCCGCCGGTATTCATGTACATATGTCGCGTGATCCTTAATTAGGGAAACAACCAAAGTGTTTTTCATTGTTTGTATATACCTGATCAATACTTCATGTTGCATGCCACCCTAAAATTGAGCAGCGACCACATATGCAATCCACGGCAAGGATCCTCTACCAATGCATGCGCTGGGAGGTTTGCATGGGGTGCCAAAGATCATATATTAATCAGGGCAGTAAGAAGATATTCAAAACACGTGCAATAGTTGGCTATTTTGACGGACCAAATTTGTAAAGGGCGCAATTAATCAGGGTAATTAAGGGCATAATTAAATCACGCCGAGTAGTTGACTATTTTCGGGTGCGATATTTCACGGACCATATTTTTACATGGTGCGTGGAAACCAGAATAAAGGCAAATAAAAGATCACCCAGTGAAACGTTTCACGAAAGCTCAGAACTTTTTTCCTATGTGGTATATTCTGCGGCTGATACAAAGCAAATGAGTATAACACATGTAAAATAGCAACAAGGGTAGAGGAATTATCTACTGTATATACCCGACTAATGTTACTATCTGAGAACAGATCATTACTAACCATGAATTGAGGCTCAAACCAATGAAGATGCAATTAACGTGCATATTCCTAATTAAGGTGTTGTGTAAATGATTTAAATTAAGTAGTAAATATGTCGATTTGATGTGATACAACATTGGGGCAATCTGGTCCATTGATGGACGATGAATGGGTGGTTGAGATCTAATGTTTCTGCCTCAACTCGATTGTTTAACAGAAATGTTAACGCCCACACGTGTGGGCATTCACCATCTCGACCACACGCAAGCATCACCGTTGGGTACTTTGTGCACGAATCTTGGCACAATCCGGTCGTTTTTCTGCGCCACGTAGGACGAGGCGAGTGTGCGGTGTGCGAGACAGTTCGCCCGCAAGTTGGTTGCCCTCCCGCGGTCAGCGGTTGCCACTCGGGGGCGTGCGGTGGAACTGCTATGCGCCCGCACGCCACGCGCCGACCGCAGTTGACGTCAAACACGTCGCACACCTCTGCCCCCTTTCCCTCACGGTTCCATTTTACTCACCCCCGCACCGCAGTTACTGGCACAACCCACTCGCGTTTCAAACCATTGGAGGAGAAGGCGAGGGGAGAAGGCGACGGCGGAGGCGGAAGAATCGACGGTGTTCGCGGCCGTCGGTGGTGCTTGTCGAAACGGAGCGGCTTCGCCGGAGCGCGTGCGCGTTGAAGGTAATGCTCGCTACAACTCCCGCAGTCCCTTCCTGCATTTCCCCCCTTCCCTCCCTGTTCGATTCCTCGCTCGAGATTCGTAGAGATTCAGGCGATTTGGCGATGCGTCGGCGTTCCCGCCGGCGGCGGAGTCGTCTGCTAGCCGTTTTTGGTGGCACTGGGCATTTTCGTCGCCGCCGCCGCGGCGGCCTCGTCGGTGTGGTTATGCCTGTCCGGGGGCACGCACTAGTCTTGCCTTTGGATTGGGCAGGTGTCTCCCGGTTTGTTTGATGCGCATTGGTTCGAATTGGTGTTTTGCAATCAGTTCGGGGGAGAACTTTGAGGTTGAATTTGAAGTCACTGTAATTGCCATTGAACCCTAGATCTAGTTAGTTGGTTTTTGAAACTGTAGTATGAGGCAAACTTGGTAGTTTGATTAACTATCGTGATTGTATGGCAACTAACTTCTTGAACAAATGTGATAGTTGCCACAAACGTGTTTTCCCAGGCGGCAACTAACTTACTGAAATGACTGTGATAGTTGCCACAAATAAGCTTTCTCATGTGGCAACTAATTTATTGAATGGTTGTGATAGTTGCCACACACACCCTCTTCCATGTGGCAACTAATTTGCTGACTTACTGTGATAGTAGCCACAAACATGCTTTTTCATTGTGGCAACTAATTTTTCTGAATGATTTGTGAAAGTTACCACACGGTGTGAATGGTGAAGTGTAGTAAATCGGTAGTCAATGCAGTACCAGCAGCCAACCGCACTGGACGGCAACTAATGTGCACATCAAGTGTGCCTGTTGCCACTTGGATAGTATATTCATGTGGCAAAATAGAATGTGAACACATTGTCTGTTGCCATACTGTAGATAGGACAATGTGGCAAATTGGCTGCATAATATGGCAACCAAATTTGCATATCAATTGTGTCAGATGCCATACATATGCTTTCCATGTGGCAAATTTTTTGGCTGACAACATCATGTATGTTGCCATGTTACAGTTAGTACAATGTGGCAAATTCATTGTACTGCAGACGCAATTTTTTTGTTTCGCCACAATGACTTTGTGATATCTGAACACACTGTGGCAATTTTCAGGTTCTTGATTAGATCTGGTTTCATCGCTTTTTTGTAGTATGTGTTGCATTTCAACACGGAAATTTCACCCTAGCACATTTCTGCCGCTGAATAGGTGGCATTTGATTGGTGTATTTTTAGGACAGGGTGTGAGCTGCCACATCTTAGTTTTTGTGATGTGAAGGATTTTGTGACTTTCTATCGTACTATCTTGGGCTAAGATGGTAACTTCAACATTTTTGTTTTCAATTGCATTTATGATCTGTACACTTTTTTTTTCTTGATAATGCAACCAATGTGCTTACTTCCATGTTTATGTTTCCGACAATCATAGGAGGGGTGCGTGTGTGTTCATGTTATATTTTTTGCATTCACTAGTTGACATTTTCTGTTAGGTGGCAACTGCTTACCTCTTGCATTTACATTTCCATCATGACAAGTTGGTCTGTTCCTATCTCAGCAGAATGGCTCGTGGTGATCATCAAAATGATGATGATGATTTCATGGATCCACCACAGCGTAATCGGGCAACTGGACAGAGAAAAGAGGGTGATGAGGTAACTGTCCACACATCCCCACCTCCTCCTACTTTATGTTACTGGTTGGCATCTCGAGCTTGCAGTCGTCTGTCATGAACTAAAATTTCACGACATTGCAAAACATGGCAACAACTGATCACTTTTTGTTTATTTTTTGCAGAAGAAGAAATGTATTCGCAACAGAGCCAACCAAGAACGACTGACTGCGTTGACTGACAAATTCACCGACGATCAGAAGGGAGCTGCTGCTGAGATGGGTATGCATGCTCTGATGGATGTCCGGTGCACGAACCTTGTCAACCCTGTATGCGACTGGCTTGGTGAGATCTACTACCCCGCCTCCAGGAAATTCGTGATTCCGGGACGTGGAAGACTACCGTTGAACGAGGAATCCGTGTTCTGCACTTTGGGTGTGCCTCGTGGACATATCAAAGTCCCGTACGAGGTCAATAATGAGATCGAGGAAGCGATGTTCCCCCGTTTGTTTCCTAGGTTGGAATCCATGCCGAACACGTCTACACTGGCAGATTTGCTGCAAGCCATGACGACGCATGGAGATGTTTTCAAGAAGAAGCTACTCATGTACCTCATCTCAGCTGTTTTCGCGCCGAACACATCTCTTCGCCCAAGCAATAAATGCTTCCCCATCCTGGTGAATGATCCATCTTTACTACTTTATATTCCTTCAATCTTTTGGCTCTGATGTCATGTGTAAAGCTAGTCACTGCCAATGTTTTCGATGTTTTTTTCCATTTGATTTCTGATGCGGCAACCTTTTGTCCTGAAATTTTGTGCGGTGCAGGCGGATCTGAAAAATGTGAAGAACATGAATTGGTGTAAGTTTATTACCGACTTCCTGCACGATGCATTCTCAAGCAAGATATACCAAAAGGGTTGTCGACTGCATTTAATGGTATTTTTTTTACCAGTTCTTTCTGTGAACACTCTTTTTTAACACACTTTTATTCCTGCATGGCAACCTGATCATAACAAGATGGCAACTGCCATAATGACAATATGGCAACTACCAACATATTAGTATGGCAACAGTTATCACACTATGATGGCAACTGCCATCATTGCAATATGGCAACTGCCATCTGATACGTCTCCAACGTATCTATAATTTTTGATTGCTCCATGCTACTTTATCTATTGTTTTGGACTATAATGGGCTTTATTTTCCACTTTTATATTATTTTTGGGACTAACCTATTAACCGGAGGCCCAGCCCAGAACTGTTGTTTTTTGCCTTTTTCAGTATTTCGAAGAAACATAATATCAAATGGAGTCCAAACGGAATGAAACCTTCGGGATCGCGATTTTCAAACCGAACGTGATCCAGGAGACTTGGACCCTACTCCAAGAAGCTTCCGAGGAGGTCACGAGGGTGGAGGGCGCCCCCCTCCCCTGGGCGCGCCCCTACCTCGTGGGCCCCTCGGAGCTCTACCGACGTACTCCTTCCTCTGATATATACCTACATATCCCCGAACGATCAGAACAGGAGCCAAAAACCTAATTCCACCGCCGCAACTTTCTGTATCGACGAGATCCCATCTTGGGGCCTGTTCCGGAGCTCCGCCGGAGGGGGCATTTACCACGGAGGGCTTCTACATCGTCACCATAGCCCCTCCGATAAAGTGTGAGTAGTTTACTTCAGACCTTCGGGTCCATAGCTAGTAGCTATATGACTTCTTCTCTCTTTTTGGATCTCAATACAATGTTCTCCACCTCTCTCGTGGAGATCTATTCGATGTAATCTTCTTTTCGCGGTGTGTTTGTTGAGACCGATGAATTGTGGGTTTATGGTCTAGCTTATCTATGAACAATATTTGAATCTTCTCTAAATTCTTTTATGTATGATTGAGTTATCTTTTCAAGTCTCTTCGAATTATCCGTTCGGTTTGGCCAACTAGATTGGTAGTTCTTGCAATGGGAGAAGTGCATGGCTTTGGGTTCAATCTTGCGGTGTCCTTACCCAGTGACAGAAGGGGCAGCAAGGCACGTATTGTATTGTTGCCATCGAGGATAACAAGATGTGGTATTTATCATATTGCATGAATTTATTCCTCTACCATCTTGCTTAACGCGTTACTCTGTTTTTAACTTAATACTCTAGATGCATGCTGGATAGCGGTCGATGAGTGGGTAATAGTAGTAGATGCAGAATCGTTTCGATCTCGGATGTGATGCCTATATACATGATCATACCTATATAACCTCATAACTATGCTCAATTCTATCAATTGCTCAACAGTAATTTGTTCACCCACCGTAGAATATCTATGTTCTTGAGAGAAGCCACTAGTGAAACCTATGGCCCCCGGGTCTATTCTCATCATATCAATCTCCATCGCTTTATTTACTTGCTTTGCTTTTACTTTTTACTTTGCATCTTTATACCAAAAATACCAAAAATATTATCTCTATCAGATCTCACTCTCGTAAGTGACCGTGAAGGGATTGACAACCCCTAATCGTGTTGATTGCGAGTAGCTATCATTTTGTGCAGGTACGAGGGACTTGCGCGTGACCTCCTACTGGATTGATACCTTGGTTCTCAAAAAGTGAGGGAAATACTTACGCTACTGTGCTGCATCATCCTCTCCTCTTCGGGGAAAACCAACGCAAGCTCGAGACGTAGCACCATCACACTATGATGGCAACTAGGACATAAAGAAGGCAACTTCTTATTTTTTTAATACTTTTTTCATGCACATCAACTTGATTATCATGGGAACATAGATTATCCTATTTTTTTACTACAAAGTACCCATGATGGCAACTAATATTTCTTTCTTTGTAAAATTGTTTTAAATCAGCTCATGTACGTCGACTGTCTTGATCTGTCGACCGTGGATTTCACTGGGACAGGAGGCCCGCCGCCTACGCACAAGTTTGTTGTTTCTGCGTGGACTATCAACACTGTCAAGGCTGTGCTTGCCGCAGACAGGGTAACTGATACCAAATATGAAAAACTGCAGGTTAGTTCTGGTTTCTCTCTCCACACGGCATGCTTTACAAATTTGACATGAGGCAACCGCCCGTGGTTCATAAGGGATGACTACCTTTTGTTATCCATGTCTGTCTGCGTATTGTATGTGAACTCTTTCATTCGTGCTGAAACTTACCTTCTCTCTCTTACATCCTTGCTATTTTTTTTGTTTTTTCTAGCTGATGGCCAAGCATGCTATAGACTACAGCGTGTTTGGGGGGCCTCAAAACTTTGGAAAATCGATGGACGTGCACTCAGCTCCGTCTTGTCCTACTGAGGTAATCAAAATATCTACATCTATGGTTTGCCGTGGATTATTTTTTTATGTCACGCAAGTGACTGCAATATGGGTGGTTATTGATGCTTCTTGTTTCGTGCACAGGCGAGGGCACCTGTTGAGCATCTAATTGGGCAGTTTGCATCTGGAATGACCGGCTTGCTCGGGAAGTTGGTTGAGGGGTGGACGTCCCTCAGTGGCTCTAACAGCGATGCGATTGCGAGGCAGTTCACTTCATTTGTCCCAGAACATACACATCGGCCAACCGGTTGCCATGGCCGGTATGACTACAACAGTTCCCAAGAGCCTGGTGACACACAAGATGAACTAGATGGAGATGCTGGCCTCAGCAAGGATGATGATGATGACATGGAGAATGTGCAACAGGACACCGATGATGATGAACATGCTGAAGTTCGCGCAGGTGGTAACAAGGGCAAGGATGCAACAGATGTCCCCCTACCGGAGAAAGTCAAAGAACATACGGCTGCGAGAGGCGAGGGGGTGTTGCCATCAAGGAGGGGGAGGGCTCCAGAGGATGTTGGGCAGGGTTCTCCTCGCAAGAAGTCTAGGACAGATCCCGTAGCTGCCAGGAGGAGGTTCGACTTTAATTTTAGTTTTTTGCTTTGTCTATTTTCTTGGAACAGACTCATCCCTTTTTTGCTCTTGTTTTTGTCAAGTGCGGCAACGAGTTTGCTGTCTGACAATTGCCACCTTTTTTCCTCCATCTCATACGTGCAGCAAGCCGATGGCTGGTGGACGAGCAGTTACGAAGAAACAGGCGCCAACGCCAACCCGTGTTTCTGCTCGGTTGAACAAAGGTGCCCCCATTGCCGGTGACACCGCTTCCACCAGGTCATCTCTTCGTACGATGATGACCAACACCGGGGATCCTGTCGTGTTGCCAGACCTGAGGAAGCCAGTCAAGAAGTAGGTTTTTCCATGTGCTTTCATTGACATACTGCTATTTTTTTCTTGATTTTCCAATGCATCTGTTCAGCTTGTCACATGGTCTTCTGTCATCGTCCCCCACGTGGCAACTGCTGTTTTCCAAATGATTTCTTCCTTCCTTTTTAAGTGTATGGCAACTCCTATTTGGTTTTTACATGGCAACTGGCATCTAGGCCAAATGGCAACTCTTACTGTACCTAATGGCAACTGCCATATTTATCGTTGGCTTGTGTTCTCATCCCACACCCAGGTTTGAAATTGCATTCATGGCAGATTAGTCATTTTTATCATTCTTCAAGTTGGCTAATATGGCAACTACTGTTGGATTTTGTATGGCAATTGCCAACTATGTCACATGGCAACTCATGTTCTCCTTACATGGCAACTACCAGCTTTTCCACTTGTTTTTCATTTTTTTAAGATTTCTACCATGGCAAATATATTTTGTTCATTTTTTTAATACCTTTTCCATGTACTTTCTTTTTTTGCAGGGTGAAGAAGACTACTATGCACGGGTCCAAGCATATCATTAAGGACCCACTCGAACGCCTGCATTCAAAGTTGTCAACAGGGGGCAACTCAGATGTTCACGAGGCGCCAGGCGACAATACTGTTGCTGCACCATCAACTGCTCCCACTAATTCTGATGCAAGTGGCCGACCATCTCCGCCGGCTGCAGATGTGCAGGCCAGAACAACAGGCATCCGTACATCAGGGAATGACGAGTCGGTATCTGCCAGGACAGCTGAAATATTGCCAACTCTTCTGGCAATGAAGGATGCTGCTATGAGCCATGCCACCCCATCAGCTAGCGTTGAAGTGGACGCTCCCGAGACCAACCTAAGCAAGGAAGATTCCTGCTCATCTGACACTGATTCCAAGTGTGTGCGTGGTGGCACTCCTGTGTCCACGACAGAAGTGGCTGAGGCGGCAGTTCACAATGATATGCCCTCTACAGGTGAGAGTCTTGGCACAACAACTCCAGCTCCTGTCGGTGCAGATACTGCTAAGGCGATCATTTCGCATGCTGGTCTTCCACCTAGGCGTCGTAGCCCCCGCAAGCAATCAAGAGACATACCCAACGCACCGGCTGTAGCTAGGAGCAGTAGCAACGAGTCTAGTTATGTTAATGTGTCCACTCTGTTCCCCCCACCTGCCAAAAGCATTGCGATGGAGAAACCGGAAGACTGGAGCACAACTGATGCAGGTGTCAAGCCGGGCATGAGTGACGCAAGTGAACGTCCGGAGCAGACCGCGCCTTTACCCGCAGTGGAAATCCCCAGCTTAAATCTGCGCACTTCCAAGCTCCCAGTCAATGTGGGGGTCCCATACAACCCAAACAAGAAGATTGTCAAGAAAGCTGCGGCTGATACCACTGACAACACGCCCCGCCCTACAAATATGCCCGATCATTCTGTAGCGGCCGATTCGGATATGTTTGTTGATCTTTCACCCTTGAATTCTGCCCCACAAGTTGCTCGTGGTCCGGCCAGTAGGCATGAGAGGAACCCAATGGCCTTCACCCCATCGAGCTTCAGCCTTGGCATCAGTCAAGATGAACCAGTGGTGCCAGATCCTATGCCAGTTGCATTTGCTTTTCCGGGAGGCACGCCCGCAATGATGGCGCAGCCAATGGTCGAGGGCAGGAAGGCTGTCAAGTTCGCAGAGACGATAGTCCAAGGTACATTTATCATGTGCTTATGTCATTTTCTTGTATACATCTTTGTAGTTTGACCTTTGTCGCAATCGTATTTTTTGGGGGGGTCCTCACTTATGATGGGCAACTGATATGTGATGACATGGCAACTGAATTTGATGCACCATGCCACCTACATTTTTTTTGCTGCCATGCTGCATTTCACATTTTGGGCAACCACATGGCAACTAAAGTTGATTCAACATGGCAACTGTAGTTGCTCTCACATGGCAAATACAGTGCATTGCACATGGCAACTGGATTTGCTGCACTATGTCACCTGCATTTTTTTTGTTTCCATGTTGCATTCTTCCTCCCGGCAAGCACATGGCAAGTGTAGTTAGCACAACATGGCAGCTGTAGTTGCTGTGACATGGCAACTACAGTCCAACCAGATGGCAACTACAGTCCAACCAGATGGCAACTACAGTGCAACTACATGACAACTATAGTTGCTACAACATTCCATTGTAGTTGCACCACACGTGGCAACTCCCCACTTTTTTGTACATATATCTCACATCATGCACCCTATCTTCTCACAATGCATCTGTTTTTGATTTCTAGTTATCCTAATCCACTTTTTTGATCCTTGTAGCCACCCCTGAGGAGATTTCACCATCACTTGATGAAGCTTACCGCAGGATCGAGGAGGCAGCATTGCAGAGGAGGTCCTCACAAGGGCAAGGGCAATCAAGTTCCAACGTGCCTACAGATACGGTATCTGAGGATACCATCAGGAGTGCCACCCCTGGTTCTGTGAGGCAGCAGAGGGTAGTTCACCCACCTCCCGCGGAAGACTACGAGCCTGAATTCAGGGCCACTAAGGAACAGACCCAGCTGTACGATATTGTCAAGCGTTTTGGAAATGCGAGGTCCAGCAGCAAGCACATGAACGAGATGAAAGCGTAAATGACCACACCCCCATAATCTCTCATTTTGCTTTGTTCCTTTTTTACCATTCATCTTCTTTTGTACTTTCTATACATGATCCGCTTATGTTTTAGTTCTTTCATTTTTTTACTTAGTAGGCATGATTCTTTCATGTTATATCGTTTTCATACAGCTCATGTTTGGACAGAACCAAGGTCATTCAATGCGAAGCGACGTACGTCGACCTGGGTGATCTTGCCAAGTCCGTGAGGCCAAACGGTAAAATGTCGACGAATGTAGTTGCATGCGGGATTGACTATATCAACAATCATATGGATGTGTATGCCAACAAAACAATCATGCATTACAGTGTGATCTGCAAAATATGGGATGGTGACTTCCACCACAAAATCTTGAGGAATAATTTTGCACAACACGGTGAATTCAAGCTCACAATGAAGAAATATGTGAGTATTCGTTCCTTGTTTGCACTTTTTTTACATGGTATGGTTTTTTGTCATCTTCTACACTCTGTTTATGTGGCAGATGTTTCATGTGGCAATAGCTGTCGGGCAACCTGACTTTTTGATTATTGCATCTCGTGCAAACTATATGGCAACTTCATAGAAAAATACACGGCAAATTTTGTTCATACATGGATGGCAACTTTTTTTCAATTACCCCCACCCAAAACCAAACATTCTACGTGATTCTACTTTTTTTCCTCTGCGGTTCTTCATGTGAACTCTGCTTCTCATTTCCCTCACTTTTAAACGCAGATCATGTTCCCCATGTTCTAGGAGCTTGCACCACATTACCAACACGACAAGTGTGGTCACCACTATGCGATCGGTCTTGACCATGAAGAACCAACGTTTTGAGGTGCTTGATTCAATTCGTTCGGCAGCTGATGCAGACCTTACTACGCATGCTGAATTCTTCATCAACAACCTCAAAGAGACATGGAACCGTCAATACGGACACTCAAAGGTCCAGATCAGACATTTCCCGGTTGAGTACGTGGCGACTACGAAGCAAGGGAACACGTAATTTCCTACCCTCCTCCTTCATGTGCCATTTACATCAATCCAACCCCTCTTTTGTTGTTAAATCTGAATTGAAGTCTGTCACTGCTATGTCTGTCCTTTTTGCGAGTTCACCTGACTCTTTTTCGTGTGCAGGACGGACTATGGCTTTCACGCGTTGGAATACTATGCAAAGTGGGAAGGTAGACTGGTCCCTGCTGTCACAGCTGCAACGGTCATTGAGCTCCGAAAAATCGACACATGGAACTGGTTGACGAATGAAGATTTCAACAAGCGGTTCGGAGCACGCGAGTTTGTGGAGGAAGCTATCAAGAAAGTCATCAAGAGGTACAAGTGATCACGCGGTGATACACACCGGACGCATACCTTACATTCTGTTTCTGAGGAATGTAAGGTACTATCTCTTTTGTTCTCGTCAAAAACTATGTTCGTGTGCTATGTTATGACTGCAACCCCGCGTAGCCTACTATGTAGTGGTGGTGTGTGAGCGACATTTGAATAGTTTCTGTAATATATGTGTGGATGTGAACCTACTTAGGCGTGGCAGCAGATATGTTTTTATGTTTATCATTATTACTATGGTTTCATCGTTTGTAGCACCCGTTTTGCTGTTTCGAATGCGTCACGATGTTTTAAAACATGGCAAATGTAGTTCATCAGACATGGTTAGTGAAAGTCATCGTCGTTGTTCATTGGACGTTTTGCTTCTTCTTTTTCATCACTAACTTCACCGGCTAGCATGGTAGGTTGATCATGTAGCCACAATCTTTGCTGCGGTTTATGCACGTTACGCTTTTTCCAACTTGTTTCCCATACATTGCACAACACAATATGTGTCACTAAACCGCGTCGAATTGTTATGAAAATATATGCGATGCAGAGTCATTACAAATATCATGGCATATTTTTAGTACAGCTAACATGGCAGATCCAGTACAAACAACACGGCAGATCCAGCATAATTAACATGGCAGATCCAGCATAACTAACATGGGCAGATCCAGTACAACTAACATGGCAGATCCAGTGCAACTAGCATGGCATATTTTTAGTATAAAATAGTATGGCATATTTTTAGTATAAAATAGCATGGCATATTTTTAGTATAAAATAGCATGGCAGATTAACTGCACATAATATGGCATATTAAGTACCCATAACATGGCAGATTAAGTATCCATATCATGGCAACTATATTTATCCATTCAATGCATTTTCCTTCAACTTCTGAATCCCCTCAAGAGTCATTCTCCCAAATTAAAAAAATTCACAACATCTAGGGTACAAAACAAAATGTCCACAAGGACCATGTCACAGTGCCCCAACTTTTGCTTATGGATTGCCCGTCCCTTTCTTCGTTTTCTTGTGTTTTGCTTGAATTTCCAATCCCGATTTGTACCTTATCTCTCTTGGATGACCCTTTGTGATGGAACGGGGTGGGTTCCTGACCTGGGTTTGTGTGCTTGCTGTTCCAGATCCTATCTCAGAGTTTTCTGATGATGGCCCCGTGGATGAAGGCACACTTGATGTGCGGGGGAACCTGTGTAAGGCTTCCTCAGCTTTCCTCTTCTTGATCTCATCAAGCTCTCTTTTCAAGGCCTTCCTGTGTTTTTCTGCGACTCTCGCTGTCTCATCACTCTTGCACGCTTCATCAATTAGCTCAGCATAGTTCTTTGTCAGCACAACGTGCCTCACGACTTCCATGGTTGCCTCAGGTCTCTCCTCATGCACAGCCAGAACTGCATTTGTTGTCTACGGTGCAAACGCGTCGTCAGCGTCCCAAGTCCATCGCCGCCTTATGAAATGGTGGGGCATCTGTGTCACAGCGTTCATGTCCTTTACTTTTAGTATGTGACAGCACACAATGCCGTCCCGTTCAAACTTGCAGCATTGGCAGTAGTATTCGCCTTCGCCTATCGAGGCTTTGACGAAGTAGTTCCTTCCTTTGTCCGGGTCTTCAGGTTCTGAATCCGACATGCCCAAAATAGAACACACCTTGAACGTATGTTCGTCCACCTGGAAAGCCGTGAACATGCTGGCACGCTTTATTTCTTCCTGGAATCTGCAAGTTTTGTGTGTTTTCTGTTAAACTATCGTGCGATCTTTTTTTGTAGCACCTTATGTTGTCATGGAAAATAGAAATACATTTTTATTTAAACATGTCAAACATAGTATACTGAACATGGCAAACATAGTATATTAGACATGGCAACTATAGTATATTAGACATGGCAACTGTAGTACATTAGACATGGCAACTATGGTACACTAGACATGGCAATCGTAGTACATTTTCAACTGGCCATCGTCATTTCCACACCAACATTCCCAATGAAAGCACATTGCATAAACCATGGCAACTGCATTTTATTGAACATGGCATCTACAGTTTAGTAAACATGGCAAATGCATTTTTCAGCAAACATGGTAGTTGCATTTTTAGTAAACATGGCAATTGCATTTCAGCATATGTGTCGACAATATAATATTTTTCAGTTGACATTGGCATTTGCATACCAACATGCCCCAACGGAAGTACAGTGCATTAAACATGGCAACTGCACTTCATTGAACATGGAAAATGCATCTGAGCAAGCATGGCAAACAAAATTTTCAATGAACATGGCAACTGCAGCTGAGTAAGCATGGCAAACAGTATTTCATTAAACATGGCAACTGCATATCATGGCAACTGCATTGCACTCTATAAGGCACCTACTGCCTTAGTGCTTTTTGCGCAAATAAGACTGTAACGCAACTGACTTACTTGTTAAAGATCTTGTTTGTGTATATCTTTCTCATTTGCCTTTCCATTGGTAAATACATTAGCAATTTCGGCTGCTTTAGTGCGGTGGTAGCTTCTTGCTGTAGCTCAGATCCCAGAATTTTTTGTTGCAAAGCTATGTACTGCTTGGCAAACTGTAGCAATGAGTTGCCAGGGCTCACGTACCGCTTCAAAACAGCATTGAACCCCTCGCTGCGCTGCGTAGTCTGCAGAAAGGGGAAGAAGCACTACATGAAGTAGGCCGGCACCCAGTACATTCGCTTCTCCCACAGGTTAGCAAGTGTCTCGTTGTCTTGGACTTGATATGTTTCAATCATGGCCATCCAGCTCCTTTCAAACTCCTCCATCGTCAAGCTGTGGTCCACGCATAGCTCGAACGCCTTGTGGAGCTCTGGACGGTCAGCAAAGAACGGTCCTAGCGTCTCTCCAGCCTTCTTTATATTGTGCCACCTGCAGTGCCTGTGCACTGCCAACGGAAATACCTCCTCTATGCCTGCACACATGCTGAAATCCTGGTCTGTTATTATGTTTATCGAAGCAAGTCCATCCATGCACTCCAAGAAGGTCTTGAACAGCCAAACGTACCCATCCGTGTCTTCATTCCGAACGAGCCCTCATCCAAACTGCAACGACTGATTGTGGTTATTTATTCCTATGAACGGAGCGCATGAAATCTTGTACGTATTAGTCAGATACGTCGTGGCGAATGAAATGAAATCTCGGAAATGTTTGTAGGATCTCCTTGCAGCACCATCCACCCAATACATGTTCCTGACACGGTCCTCATCGTCCAACCTTATCCTGTAGAAGAAATCTGGATCTTCCTTCGCTTTCTTATCGAAGTAGGCCATTTTGGCCTCTATGCCAGCCAGCTTGCTCTCTCTACGGTACTTGGCCTATAGGTTTGTGACGTCAGCTGGTATGTACGGCATGCTACTCAGTTTCCCCTTTTTGCTGTGGATGAGTGATAGTATCTGGACCATTCTTGATGGACCGTTGTTACAATCATGTAGCAGCTTTACGAATTGCCTTTCGACTGGGGTGAATCCTCTGTGGGTGGTCAGAAATTTTACCAGGTCGAACTTCTTTATGAGTTTGTGGTTGTGCTCGTCAAAATAGTCAGTGACCACATACTGTGTTCCATCTATGTTTAGCTTACACTGGACAGGGCAACCCGTCTTGAGAATGATCCATCTCTTTCGTTCCGGAACGACAGGCGCAACACATTTCCCTTTCTTGTTCCTTCGTGCCTTGTGACACCTCATCTCACCTCTGATGTACTCGTTAGTTTTCTTAATTTTCCTATGGTATTCGGTGTTGACGGCAAACCCATGGAACTTTGCATATGTCTGGTAGAATTCCTTTGCTTCTTCTAACGATTCAAATCTCTGCCCAACGTACGGTGGCTGAGGTACCACGATCTCTGGTTGCCCATCATCTTCATCCCCTTGTGCCTCATCGTCAGTTTCATCATTCACTTCAGTATTGGTGGCAGTTTCATCGACTTGAGTGTTGCCAGTGCTTGTGTTCAAAGGGGTGGCTGTGGGAATTGCTGGAATGATTGCCATTTCCGACACTGACTCGGCATTATTTGCGGCATGATTGTCTGTTGGCTGGGGGAACGCGTCTTCTGTGCGCTCAGAGCTCCCCGCAGTAGATGTGCCCGCCCGCTGTTAACTGTAGTTGTAGGCCCTGTAATTGAAATAACAGGTACGAGAGTAAGATTTTTTTGATTGAATAACATGTTTATCGCAACGGATGACATCAACGTCGAGTGATTTGGCATTACATCATTCGAACAGCAAGATCTCAGTTTGCGCATGGACATGGGTGGCAAATGTAGCTGTCCAGTCATGGCAGCTACAGTTCAACAAACATGGCAACTATTGTTTGCCAATGCACGACAACAAGCTCCTTTTTTAGTACGAAAACTTGGGTTCTATATGCATGGCAGCTGTAGTCCTGCATACATGGCAAATACTGCTACAAACAAATGGCAACCACTGTGTTCTAGCAACAAAACTGCTGCATTGTAAGATTGATCTCACTAGGCGAAATGCGTTCAACCATTAGTGATGCACACATGCTTTTAGCAGTTGGCAAATTTTCAAAGACAATACATGACTCATTTACACGCAGCCACTTGTCAGCGTTTTATGCTTTGTTTTTGTCCACCATCACTGCTTCAATTCTTTTTTTCGGCACGTGCTTTTTTTTGCCACAAAAACAAATGTAGTGCTGTTTTGTGGTTTAGTTTTTTTCCTTACCTTGTTGTGCTGCATGTGACCATCTTGTGTGGTCTGTGACACCAAAATGACGTGCTCCACCTACAATTTGTGAAGCTTGCCACGAGACGTTTGCCGGGTTACCACCACCATAATAACCTGTAAGCATAGTAGTAGTTGGTCAATTCATGGCAAATGCAGTTGCCCCTGATGTGGCAACTGCAGTTTTCCTGGCATGGCAACTGTAGTTCCACTGGTATGGCAACTGCAGTTGTTTCTCCATGGCAAATGCAGCTGTTCAGGGATGGCAACACCAGTTGTCTAGGGATGACAACTGCAGTTATTTATCCATGGCAATTGTAGATGTCCAGTCATGGCAATTGCAGTTGACAACTATGCTCCTTCTGCTAATTGAGCATCCGCAACTTCATTTTTTATGGACTCACCTGTGTATGACCTCGATGGCAGGTACATGGGTGCTGCCTGATGCCACGTGCTGCATGAAGGCTCTGCATTTTCACCTGTGATAACTCGTGAGTCCTTTTGCCATTTTTTTGCATGTTCATTTTTCATGTCCAGACCAGTATGTGCTCTTTTTTTCGTATGCATTACCTTGATTAGCCATATTAGCTAGTTGAAGTTGGCTGCCCGTACATTTGTCAGTGTTAGCGCCTTGTGACTGAACTTGCCATGGGGGCCCCCTGAGAGTGTTTTGGTCATAAGAACCTGCGAAAAAATGACAGTGCATGACATAAGTAGAATGTCATCTTCATTGTTACCAAGATGGCAATTGTTCTCTTCTTTTTGTTATCACGCATCATACCAATGCCTGCATACTATTCTAGTAGTGGCAGCAACGGCCCTGTAGAGATGAGTTGACTGTACTCTGATGCATCCCAAGGGGGCGTTTCTGTCCTTTGAGAACCCCAAGTATCAGCGCCATCTTCGTGATTCATTCTTTCCGTGTCTCGCTTCTTTCCAATGTGTTATCCATCACTGCATGAACAAGAACGCATCAACAATCCAGAAGAATTGTATTCTTCTGTTGCTTGCACATAGAAGATAGGGATGGCAATCAACAGGCCAACTAGGTGGCAGTTACTGACAACGAAATGTGGCAACTGTGGTTATACACAAGTGGCAATTAATTTTTTCCCACCCCCTTTATTCCAGAGTTGTCCTTCCTCTCCTTTTTTTAGGGATTCCTACTCATCCATTTTCATACCCAACTACTTGCATCAATCAAACTAGGAACTTAAGTTAATCTCAAAACGTAGTACATGGCAGATCTGTTGTATTCTCCCTGGCAATTTGCGAAGATGCACTAAACCATGCAGTGTTTTACCTCTATAGCATGGATCCAGTACAAGATCGGGGAGATTTTCAGCCTGAAGGATGAGAAGGATGAGATCGGGAGATTTTCACCTGATTTTAGCTGATCGTCTCTAGAGGGCTGGGTTGGAGTGGGGGCCTGGGGGTGGAGAGGGTTGGGGTGTGGTTTGCGGTGGGAGTGCCCTACGGATATGCTCTGGTTGCCATGGCAACCAGAGAAGGCCGGCAATGGAGGTAGGGGTTCGAGAGGTGGAGGACGATGGCGGCAGTCGAGAGAGGCGATCGAGCGAAGGCCGGGAACGGCTGGGTCGTGCGGGCAGCGGGTCGTGTGGCCCGGACGGGGCAGTGCGGGCGGGATTGCCACACACCGGACGTGCGGGCTGTGCAATTGCGCGCGCGGACGCGGTCGTGCGGGCGTGTTTCTGTTCACGCCACACGAGGCGTGTGGGCGGGTTCGTATCCATGCCACACGTGTGGCAGTTATCGCGATCCTTGTTTAATAGTAGTGGAGATGGAGATGGTACGTAACTCTTTCTTTGCATCGCAAAAAAGGGTCTGTAACTCTTTCTTTGTGCTTATATAATACTACTCCCTCCATCCAGAATTACTTGTCGCAGAACTAGATGTATTTAGACATATTTTAGTTATAGATACATCGATTTTTATCCATTTCTGCGATAAATAATTCATGACGGAGGGAGTATATAATAACAATAATCAAAATTATTTGGATGAGGAGAGTTGCCGATGAGAGTACGGAAGGCTCTATTAATAGTCGAGATTCAATTCATAATCTCGCCATCAGTTATTTTCTGGCGGTTAACCTAGAAGTCTTGGGCATGATCAAAATGCCTGAAAGTGTTAGACCCCTTTGCACATTATGTTATTTCTCTAGCTTGCTTTCGAGGACAGCTGCTAGACGGCACAGTGGCGACGACGATTTGTTTTAAGGTGAGGCGAAGTCTTAAGCAAAAAAAATTAAGGTTGACCGCGGTCCGCACTTGATCAACCTCCATACACACGCGCATACCCACATCCAGTGAGCACTCCATCAGGTTGTTCCCAAGTTGGACGGTTGCAAAAAAAAAATGTTACGAGATTTCACGTTTTTAGATCTTTGAGTCAACATCAACCCATTTTCACACATAACATATGGACTGATAAACCAAAAATAACATTCTTATTAGGGAAACCTTTCCACTCGGCGCACCGGCCGAACGCGGCGCCGGACAGGATCTGACTTGATCGAACTGACCAGTGCGACACGCAACCACCCGTGGCTACTTTAAACGTGTCCTCGTGCGGGCCCCATAAAAAAGCGGCAGTGACCTTATCTTCTTGTTCCCATCCCCTTGCATCTTTTCCACCGCTCAACTCTCCCTGCCTTCTCTCTCTTCGTTTCTTTTCTCCACCACCACATCCAGGAAGTGCGGAGCCGTGGTGATGCGCTGGAGCTGCAACCAACGGCGTGCTGGAGCAGCAATCGACGGTGCACTGGAGCTGCGGCGGTGCTTAGCTGCGGCAATGCGCTGGTGTTGCGGCCGGCGGCGTGCTCAGCTCCCCTACATCCAGCGTGCTAGGAGCCTACCCCCACCCCTGGTTTCACTCCGGCTAGCCGGCGCTACCCTCGTACCAGTTGCTACAACCGCCGTTTTGATTTGCTGGAAGCAGCTCCATTTTTTGCTACAACCATTGTCTTTTGCTTTTGCTGGCAGAACACCCAATTTTGCATTTTTGCTATCAGTGGCATTTTGCTTTGCTGGAAGCTGCTCCATTTTTTTGCTACAACCACCCTTTTTTGCTTTGCTAGAAGAACACCCAATTTTGCATTTTTGCTATCAATGGCGTTTTGGTTTGCTGGAAGCAGCTCTAATTTTTGCTACAACCACCGTTTTTTGCTTTGTTGGAAGAACTCCCAATTTTGCATTTTTGCTACCAATGGAGTTTTGGTTTGCTGGAACCCGTTTCGATTTTTGCTACCACCGTTGTTTTGGTTTTTGATAGAACATCACCCTATTTTTGCTGGAAGATTTTTTGCTACAAGCAGCCATCCGAATGCTACAACCGGCACCTTTTTTTGCTACCATCGGCAAACGGCTGAGTTGTGACGGCAGAGGTAGCGCCCTATTTATTTGCATCAACCAGCGAGAACGACAGATACTTCCATCGGCGGTGTGGGCCTTTTTTTTGCTGCAACCGGCACGAGAACGAGCTATGCGGACGTTTCTGCGTGCGGTGACGAGGAGGACGGTACCAGCGGCGGCACGATCCGGCAGCGACAGCGAGGGCGGCGACCAACGGCGAGGGCGGCGACCGGTGGTGAGGGAAGACGAGGAGGCGAGGCGGTCGGCGCGTGCGGGGGCGGCGCTCTCTTACCTCTCCTTTTTCCTCGTGCAGGAGGTTGAAGATGAGGGAAGGACGGGGACAGTTCCAGATCTGACGGTTGTGCTTGTGCTAATCAAACGGCCACGGGCTGACCGGCCGAAAAGTTAAACCGGTGCGCCGGCGCCTAGCATCACCCTTCTTATTAATAAAGTGGGCATCCTCAAAGAGCACAATTTTACTTAGTGAGATGAAATTTTTGGTAACTCCGGTTTTGACAAAATAAACATGTGAGATTCAGCAAAAGAGGGGATGAAACAAAATAACTCATTGCAATACAAGAATAACTAAAACCACAGATTTTGAGTCAAAATTATTCAGCTTACACATTTTACACAACACATCTGAGTTTAGTAAATTATCCATTTTTCTTGTGGTTCGAAGCCGCTAGCCTTTCTCTGATTTTTTGAATCGAAGCAATGGTAGGCTGGGGCCAGAGCCACACACATGACCCATCGGCTCCCCATCCTGGACGCAACCGCCCGACTAGTTTTGCGTCGTTGCTGATGAAGTTGTATCTGAATATGCTGGGCCCAAAGACGAAGTAGGCACAACCACCTGCCACACCTAGCTGTGCGGCATCCACAGCGAAGCTGGCGGTGGTGGAGGAGCCGAGGAACAAGACGCGGTCGGCCAAGCTTCGTCCATCTCTCGGCACCCACTGCAAGCCACCGCCCTCCTTCGCCCTTTCCAATGCGTGCACCCTCACCAGCAGTGCGCCCGGTGGCAGGTCCTTGATAGCGTAACCACGGCTCTCTAACTTTTGTTGCGACTTGTACCGGACTAGGATGGATGCCGACATAATCTCACCACTGGATTCGAGAACGTGGCTGTCATGTCGGGCGTAGCTGAATCTTTCGGTTTCACTATTCCACGGTCCCATGATCATGTCCTCTCTGTAGTCGTCTACTGACAGGACAAACCAGAAGCTCAAGCCCATGCAAAGTACGAGCTTTCCGTCGTGATATGCCACGGCCAGATATTCCGGTGCCGCATACAGCAGGCTCTTCTTCATGAACACCCATTTTGCATCACCGGGATGCCATATGGCCGCCGTGAATATGGGTGATTCACCTTTCACCTTGGGAATATAGCTATACAGCAAGATGGTGCCGTCCGTGTAGACTATGCCGCTCGGGTTCTCCATGGACCGCTTGATCTCAGCACCATCGGGAAAGCGAGGCAGGAGGATGTCGGCTCCGGTAAGGATATTTCTGAGTCTAGGCTTAGCACTTAAGGTGAAGAGCCAGGCGGCCCTGCCATCCGCGCTGGCCACCATGTTCCGGTCGCCGGCCAATGAAGCGCCGGGTAACTTCACGGGGACGGCATCGTCGCAGTTACGCCGGTGGCTTGACGTCGTGCGGCACCCAATGTTTACGACTGAGCGCATGAAGATGCCCTTGCACGATCCAAGTAGCCATGGCAGGAACACGCGGCGCGTCGACAAAGTGCGTGGCTGCTCCTCGCGCCACGACCTGCAGACGGCGTGGAAGTGGACGAAATCTGCGGCGTCCTGGAGGCGGCCAGCGATGTCGCCGAGGAGCTCTGGCGGCATGTCGGCCCACCGGCTGGCTGGTGCCCTCGAGTTGGTCATGCCGGGGTTGCAGGCGGCGGTAATCGAAAGCCCAACACCCAGCCGCCGGTGTCAAAAGAGATGGGCAACTCGAAGGATCGGAAACACGGAGGAAGCAATCCCTTTAATCATGTACACGCAATTGTTTTCCGGTTCATACACGTATTCCTACTCTGACTCTCCCAATCCTTTCGGGACAATGTTTGCTGGCTGGTTTTGGTTTTTCTTTTCCGCAATACAAAGCGCACACACCATATATATGATTGCCTTTCCGGTACTGATTTTTCCGCAAAGTGGATATACATCTTGATCCTCCGGCTCCAGTTCGACCGACCAATTGTTAGTCAGTCTCGATAGATTTGTTTGGTGGAAGGCTATTCCGTAGCTTCTGCCAACTCTAAGATATGCCCCTCGCAGAAGAAAAAAACTCTAAGCCATGCAACTTTAAAAGATGATTAACTAAGAACCATTTGGCTTTCACAAATTGAAGGGAAGAGCACATGGCAGAAGGCTAGGTTCCGCCAAATGAAGCTACTTAAAGCAAGCCAAATGAAGAACATTTGAAGAAAAAAAAAGAGAAGAAGAAAATGAACAAAGCGAATAGTGGCTTCAGCCAAACTTCAATCCGCCAAATGCCTAGTTACCTTCCGTCAAACCCAAATAGCAGCAGGAGCGGTCTTCTGCCATCCGGACAGAGAGGAGAGGGTGTGTGTGTGGCCTTGGTTCTTCATGTGGATGTCCGGACTCCGGACTTCTGCAAAGTCCCTCTGGTTTGCTCTCAGTTTCCGTTATTTCAGACAACTGTCGTCTGGACAGCTCACTCCGGACAGTTGCGGGCGGTTTATGGGTCCATGTTGAAGATGCCCTAAATACGTCTGACTTAAGTTTTCAAATTTTGCGCTGCAAACTTAGATGTTTTCTCCTTATGTTTGAATATTCGAGCCTTTCTTTGATTTCTCAACTCTGAGCAATAGTAGACTGGACAGAAACACAAACATGCCTCTTTCCGGCCCAATCCAGGACATAGCCACTCCATGAACTCACCCTCGTTGACAAGAAGATTGTACCTGAACAACCTTTGAAAGATATGAAGTAGGAACACACACCCACTACTAGGGAAAACCCTAATAGTAGCGCGGGATATTTTTCTATTAGTAGCGCGGGCGATGACGCTACTACTACGGCGCTACAGCTAAACTTTAGCAACAGCACTGATATGCCCGTGCTACTGCTGAGTATGTTAGCAGTAGCGGTTTTTGTACAGGGTCTACTGCTAAGTAGTAGCAGCGTGGGCTTCGCCCCGCGCTATTACTATTCATCTATATTTCAATTCTTCTATTTTATATTATATTTATACATCGTTATACAAATTTTGATATAGTAGCAATTAAGAGATTGTTATATCATTATGATCATGATGAGTTATTATATCATTAGGTGAAAAAAACACGGATTAGATTCATGTGACAAAAAATTGGATTAGTAGGCCTCACCCCAAATTTGTGAGTCTAGGCTGAGGATGGGAAGGGTCACCCCAAATTTTATCTAGGGTTTATGGAATATTTACGTGGATGCTTACCTTTGGTCTAGCATTACTTCTTCGCTAGTCTTATCCACGTTAAATAGTCCGTCAAACCTCTGAGGAAGAATACTTCGTCAAGCTGTTCTCCCCTCTCACCATCTCCCTCCATCGATATTTTCATCTAGTCATCTTTCTGTTTTTATGCTTCTTTTTTGTTAGCACCAAAAAGGAAAACAACACCTTGGTAGTCAGCCTTGGCTCAGTGGTTGGGCATGCGGTTATGCAGCCTAAGGACCCGAATTCAATTCCTAAAATTGACAGGTGCACATGGGGTTTTCTCCCATTTATTGAGAATCAAGCTTGGTGTGTGTTGGAACCGCTCATCAAGAAATATCTTGATACTCATTTAAAAAATTCTGAGGATCGTATTTATCTTGATACTCATAGTAAAAATGGCCGTATGCATCCCTAGTTGGTGCAGAGGCCGGAAAGTGAAAATCTCCCTCATTTTTAGGTTATTGAGTCCACCGCGTCGCCCATCCTGTGGGCGGACCGGGCGGAAACCTAGCCGTCAGGCGAGCTCCCTTCTCGCCGGATCTTCCTCCTCTCCCCGCCGCCGGGCAAAGCCCGCATAGTGTCGGCTGCGACGGGGCTCTCCAATTCCCCCTCTCGCAGAGCTCAGGCATTGCGGGGCGTCCGCCGTGGGAGCGTGTGGTTGCCATGGTGAACTTGCGTCGGGGCTGTGCGGCGAGCGCGTGCGGTGCGTGGACACAGGCATGGTGGGCTTTGGCTTTCATGGCGCAGCGGCGGCTGACAGATCGGATCTTGAGGCGGCGGCCTCGATCGGTGGCATGCGGTGTGGCCTGCCGACGGGTGCAGATAGGTGGATTTGCATGGCTGCATGGGAAACGTAGAGACGGCGGCGCTACGGCGGCTCCTTGATGGCCGGCCGGAGTTCCATGGGAAGCGTCGTCTCCGAGTCGATGTGCTCCGGTTTGTGCTGGCTCTAGTACTTGGTGACTGTGGTCGACGTTTATCGGTGCTACCTAGAAAGATCTGGCAGGTGGGCATGGATCCGGGGAAAAATCTAGGCCGGCGTGGCGGCCGCACCAAAGTCGGCACCCATCGGCGTCGATCCCTTCGTGGAGGTTTCGGTGTGGATCATGCTCCTCCCACCTATGCTATGAGCACATGTGATAGTCTCTGTTCCTGTGTTTGGGCAACGACGGCACTTTGGTGTCGTGTTCGTTCTTAAAGGTGTCAGCTGGGGACTGCTCAGGGCGGTGGGGTTGCTGGTAGTTTAGAGTCGGCGTGAGATGGCATGTAGGTGGAGCGGTGTGGCATCAACCATATCACCGGTGGTGGGTCTCGGCGGGCATGGTGTAGCAGAGTCTCGGTGCCGGATGCGTCTTGATGGACGTGCATGTAGGGAGGTGGCGTTGTCTAGCGTCGATGGTAGGCCTAGCATGGTCGATGTATCAGTACCTGCTCCGAAGATGGATCGGTGAAAGACGGCGGCGGCAAACTCTGAGAGTGTGCCGGACCAGTGTGTACCCCAGACCCGGCAAGTGGATTGGCCTGGGGCCTCCGGTTTTAGATGTTAGGATTTGGTGTGATGTCTGTTTGGTATTCGGCTCGGACTTTCGGCTCCCCTTCATCAACTGAAGTATTACTTTGTAAGGTCTTTGTGAATAATTAATAAAATGGTTGTATGTATCGCCCAGATGCAGAGGCCGGGGGTTATCCTCCTTTTTGAAAAAAAATCTCTCTCCTGAATCTCGATAATTTTAGTTTTTTCGCAACCTCTTTTGTCTTATTTTTTAACCAAAAAAATTGCAATCCCTTCCTTTTATTCCAAGTGGAGGAGATAAAAGAAGAGGGAATTAAAAAGTGAAATGGGCCTGTGCATAGCATAACAATTCACTTTGGAGCAGCACTTCAACGCGCGAGTGGCCAGGTTTGGGCCATAAAGACTGCCCGTGGAATTAACCCAAAACCTGCAGATGTTCTTCGATCTAATTAAACCCTCGATTCACCTCAAAAAAAATTTAAACCCTAGATTAGTATCCACATTCCGTCGACCGATCGTCTCGCCGCCGCGCCTCCCTGGACTTTGGCCCCCATACGGGGGCAACCCACATGACGACGGCCTTTACCAGCCACGCGCCGTCCGGGTGGGCCGACCTCCCGCCGGACCTGCTCGGCGACGTCTCCGGCCGCCTGCACGACGCGATCGACTTCACCCGCTTCCACGCCGTCTGCACGCCGTGGCGTGAAGCGCTGCTGTGCCAGAACGCGCCTCGCCGCGCGTTCCTGCCGTATCTCGTCACGCCGTGCAAACACCTCATCCTGCGCTCCACGGTCGATTTCGGGAGCGTTGACACCTCGGAGTCGGACACGACCTGCCGCCGAAGCTGCGAGGACGTCGTCCTCGTGCAACGGCCGTACGCGATATTAACCGGCAACGGCGACAGCGGCGAGAGGAACTGGGTTGCTTGTGGGGATGGCTCGGCCGCCTGGATATTCAGCCATAGAATGCTACACAACGTTCTCACCGGGGCTGTCATCAATCTGCCCCTGTTACCGGAGCCGATGAGGGACCGCAAGTTCAAGCCGCGGATGGAAGATCTACGTGGTATTGTCTATGGCGACGGCACCATCTTTCTCTACAGCATTTATGACCAGTACAATGGCGTGCCTGCTATCGCTGCTGCCATCCTACCTGCCGGTGGTACGCTGTGGACATTTGTGGATAAGGAGCTACGCTTTTATACACGATGTAGCGGCCATTCTGTCGCCGCCTATCATGACGGCAAGATCCTAGTGTGCGTGGATTGGCACCACCGGTATGTCCTGAATTTGGATGATAGCGGCAGCAACAACCACGTGCTTCAGTCATGGTGCATTCAAAATACAGAACACAAATACCGGGACGATTGCTTCTGCGTCCTGGAATCCGGATGTGAGCTACTGTTGGTATCCATCCTGGTTAAACAAGATTGGAGCCGTCGTAAAGCTGATGATAACACGGCACATGCGATGTCACTGAGGGTGCATGCGCTAGAAGAACAGGATGAGGGCGGCAAGGTGCGGTGGGTGGCGAGAGATGGCCAAAGACTAGGTGACCGCGTCCTGTTCCTTGGGTCGCCTGCAAGCTTTGCCATGGATGCCACACAGCTTGGCATGGATGGCGGGTGCGCCTACTTCATTTTCAAAGATGGTTTGTTCAAGTACAGATTTATCAACGACGAGGCCAAGCTCGTGACGCGGCTTCATCCAATATGGAGCGCCAACATGACATGTGTGTGGCTCCAGCCCAGGCCTCACTTTCGTCCCAGCGGGAAAAAAATAGAGACTCCAAAGAAGAAGAACCAAAAGGTTCACCAAATTTAAATCGGATGCATACCACATACACTTGCAGTTTAATTACTTATTCTGGTTTTAGTTTGGAACTTATTTACTCGTATTTTGATGAAGAAATAAATCATCTGTAAGCCACAGTTTTACATTTCAACTTCTTATTGCCAAAAATTCGGCAATTATAAATATTTTGCATTATAATTTATATTTCTAAATCTAAACTTCCACACTTGTTTCATCTTTAAACTTCACGACATGTGACTGCTTGGTTTTAATTCTATGGTGTCCGTGCTCATGATTAATATCTGATAGAAATTTCATTTGTATTTCTATTGATCTTTGTACCCTCCACCAAAATGCCATCTGAATTGCTAGAGTTAACTGGAGGGGCCAGAACTGAACCCGTTTATGTTGAAAAAGAAGAAGAAACAGTTTTATCTTAAGTTCAGTAATATTATGACAACTTCAGTTATGTATCTTCATGCCTCGGCGGAGCAGCCGGTAGGGCGAGGTTGATCAGCCGCCCTACCTTGATTTGTGTAAAGAAATTATACATGTATATACATCGTCAGATCGCTATCTATCCAATTGCTTCGTGACTTAAGTCGTTGCCTCGTTGGGAAAAATGAAAAAGGAGAAAGAGGGCATGGCCTGGCCATCGATCGCACATGGGACCCATTATTTGGGCCCCAGTCCGTATAGTCCTGCTGCCCATTGATTGATGGGATGCGAATACGAAATGATGAATAAGGGAATGAGCGGAGCCACCTGACAGAACCAGCTTGAACCCGTGTGGTCGTCGGATGTCAGACGACACGATACCGCTCAAGCGCGATAGCGGAGCCAGCATGTCACACAGGATCCAGGCTAAAGGGGTGCAGGTGCACAGTAAGGACTCAAAACGACGCCGTGGTGGTTGCCGGTGGTGGATGGCTTGGCGGGCATTGCCGACCAAGGGGATAGGGAGAGGTCTAGAACATGGACTAGGAAAGGAAAGGAAAGGAAAGGAGAAAGGTATAAATTTATGAATTTCTCTATGAGTTTGTCATAAATGGTTTGACAATCTACAATCCATTTATCTTAATGTTATCATTTCAATTACAGATTTGACAACAAACAATTAGTTGCTTGGCGGTTGCTATTTTTGTGTAGATTACTATAGTTTTGTGTTAGAATCTTTGGGAAACACTTTTCCTCAGCCGACTAGTCTTTTTTCCTTCGGTCGACCACCACTCCCCTCCAGCCTTATCTTTAACGGGAAGCTCTCTCCTCCACATGTTTCCCGCTCCCCCTTCCATATATCTTGTTCGTCACGCAGGTAGAAGAGAGCCTCCATCGTGATCAACTGAGCACCTCCGCCGCAAGTCGGATCCATGGTGGAGCTCCCTGGCGAGGAGGGGGATAGCTCCAAGGAGAGAAGCCGAGCACCATCACCGCAGCTCGGTTCCATGGCGAGCAGCTGAGCACCATCACGACAGCTCAGTTCCGTCTCTCTCCTTTCGTTCTTCAATGCATACAACACATACCCCGCTCACCGCTGCAGATCTGGCACACATTGTGGACCGCACACAACCTCATGCAAGCTGATGTGACCGCAACATGGTCCATGTTGTGATGCATGACCGCAACATGGTTCGTGTTGCAAACGGGTTACCAAAGGCTCGCGTCATGCTGGAAGTGACTGTGACATGGTCCATTTTGCGATGATCCGATGGAAATTGTGCTAGAGGTCACCACAACATGCTCCATGTTGCAATGTGGTGACCGCAGCATGGTCCATGTTGCCATGATCCAACGGTCGCAAAACAAAGGAAAAATAGGGTTGAGCGGGGAGTACAACAGGTCTAATGTTGCAAAGCCCTCATCAGAACATTACGCATGTTGCAAAGGCTGGCGCACCTCAGTGGCACATGGGGGAGAGAAAGGACGGTTGTCCAGCGTTCTAATGCCTAGGTGGTCGGGCATCTCATATTATCACCAGACCAATGCGTAGCATCGGCCATAATTCTTTTATGCTTTAGAATTCTCCCTACCCCAAGAGGAATCTATCCTCCTTGTTCATGCTACTGTCATATATGCACCTGTTTGTTGCTAGAGCTTTTTAGTTAATTAATTAAGTGTGTATCTTCCCTTGAAGGTTATTCATGAGTGTTCTAGGTGAATATGATGCTGATGCAACCAATGCTTTCCATGACAATTATACTTCTGAGTCTGCTGATGCGGATCACTTGAAGGTATTTTACCCTTACTGAAACATTGGAAAGAACGATACAAACAATAAACTCTATCCTTGAGCAGAGCTATCCTGAATGGGTGTTTGTTGTTTCTGTGTGTCATGTCCACATACACAAAATGGACTCTCTTTGATCTCACAGATACACGGGGCTTGTATCACTAGATCAATAGTGGTGCCTCATTGATTTTATCGTTTATTAGACCATGATGGCGCGCGTTGCCGCACCCATCAATTTTGAGTGTAGAGTGGTTGGAATTTGTATATACATATGAAGACACTAAACATATAAACGATATAATCACCCCTAAAAGTTTATGAACATATTCTAAATTGAAAATCTTGTTTTATAAATGATATAATTTCCCCCAAAGTTTAAGAACGTATTCTAAATTGAAAATATCCAAACAATTGGTTGCAACAATCTCTGATACTTTCAGGCAAGTACAACCATGAACTGCTAAAATTGTACAAGACGATACCTACCAAGAAGCCAAATGAGAGAACAGAAACACAAATCCTTGTGCGATTGTCACAAACAGTGGCTACAGTTATCGGTTCACACGCATATTTTGTTGCCAGGAAAATCATAGTAACCACCCCGCGTAATGAAATTTATTCTGCCCATAGTACGAATTTGGAGTATCTCTATCTTGTGTAAGTTCCTGCATTTAAGACGTAACCGGCGGTAATGTGATGTACGGCAATATTTCCTGGTCCCATCAACAACACCTCATAGCAGATAGGGGAACAACAAATAGCAGTTCGGGAGAACATCGGCAGTTCTATTTATTATCAATTCATGTATCACCCAAGTAGCAGCACGAACATACACATTGTGCTCAATATATTACGAAAAATGTAATAAGGAATAAATGAGTAGAACCGATTTGCATTCCAATGAGCAATGAACAAATCTCTTAAATAACTTCTCCCGAGAAGAAGATTTTTGTACTCGTGCCTTTGGCTCACGTTCTAACATCTCCAGCGCTATTTGCTTCTCTGCCAACAAAATAATGTAACAAGAAATTAGCAAGGGTACTTGGTAGTGCTATCACTAAGGCCACGCTTGGAATGGTTGTATTCCAATAGGGGGTGTTTTGTTTACACTTGTATTTTACTCGCCACTGCACAATTTCCGGCTGGAAACAAAACGACCGTCGAGGTCTGTATTTTTTACACCCGTATCTGAAAATGAAACGACGTTCTAAACAGAGCCTAAAGAATTGATTACCTACATTGAGTGTACAATTTTATGATACATACATAAGGAATGTGGAAAAGATTCCATGTGATATTACAATCCACGTCAGCAATATATCTTGTGACAAGAACGCATCATATATAATTTCTTTTGAATATTACAAACTTTGGTATATTCCCGCCGGGCATTATATCACAGGTCAATCAAGTTCTCCACTGACCTCAAAGCCTCATCTCCCTCATGTCGTTTCCCTTGTAGGCAACAACACCTGCAAAGAAGAAAGCTCTTATTCTGCTTAGGAAATAGGAATGAGAAGATACTTGTGAAAAGGCCAAAAGTAAGAGCATATGTTTTCTAGCCGAAACAGGCTCAAGTACTTTGCATCAAAATTAAGCTACATCACATGGAAATCAACGTGGAAACATGACAGGAAAAACTACAATTTTTATGGTATAGAAATAGTAACATTGATGCAACAATTTGTTTCTTGGATAAAGGTTGGTTTGCAAGATCTGGAGGTATGTCTAAAAGATTTGGTAAGTAGACATAGCATGTGCTCCAACAACAATCATATGAAACGCGTTGTTTCGACCGTCTGGAGTCGGGGTTAATCAAAATAATCTACTCTTCATTTAGAGGGAAATGTGGCCAGAGGCATCATCCAGTACTCCAGACCTGATCTAACTTGCCCTGTTCCCTGTATCTAATGCGAGCCAATAATTTTTCCTCAATGTGTTATACTGTGTATTTAGGAAAGATATTATCAGGGAAATTATTGGCCTTTGTTCACTCATTGACAGAGCAATCGGGTTATGTTTTTCGCGCATTTGAATTGGTGTAAGTCTGTGGAATACATCAACAGACAGTACCATGGGATGAATGATACACATACATATCAATAATTATCATTGGGGATTGTCTAAGAAAGAACGCTTAGCTACATGGATAGTAAAGCATGAAGAGACAGGGCATGGCTGCGCCCGTGAAGAAATTACCATGCATGCAATTGTCAGATGAAGAAAAATCCAAACAAGATATGAGAACGAACCTTCCGAATTAGCCTGAACCGATAGACCAGAAGCAAGATGTACACTGCCGGTACAAAATTAAGACTGACAATAAATCAACGGAATTGTTAGGCTGAACATGGAATTGTAGGAAAAATTCTGCAGTAAGGTCGAAGATGGAGGGGCTACATTAGCCAATAACCATAATAGCTGCTGAAAGTGTTACTGCCAGAGGAAGAATGGGAACATGAAAGCGTGAGGGATATATACTGGCGAATGAACTCAAGTAGTACGTGTACATTTTTGAAATAGTAACTGCATCCATTAATCGCCACCGGCAAGTTGCGCGCATTAGCTGCCATAAATGAGTAACCAGGAACTGATGCATGGTGGCTTAATTGCGGCGGATCGACTTCAAATGCTAGTCAATGCCTGCAGCGCTACTTCTCCCTTCTGCGTCAGCTCCCAATGCGTGCATCACCTCTCCCCCGCATCGATTGGCAAGGTCCGCACCGCGTCGCTCCCTCCGCGTCGGTCTGTCGTACACCCGTACATGTGCTCGATCGGATCCAGGCTCAATTTGTTTGGTGGGCTTCTTGCGAGAGAGAGGGCCCAATTAACTACAGGCCTTCAATTTTGTTACGAGAGTAGCTGCCCACTCCTGTAGCTAGAATCAGTGTGCATGAGTTTGATTTGACGGTCGAAAACGCCTAAAACTGGAGATCCGACGGACGAGAATGCTAATGGCCTGAGATGGCTGGAAAAGTGCTCAGTTTTAATGTATATAAATAACCCCTTCTGCTAGCAAGCTTGCCTTTGCCATTCCTTAAATTGAAATAATGACCAGACTGGCCGTGCATTTTGTCAGAAAAAAGACATATTACGAATTCCACTTGCATGTTTCTAAAGATACATAGAATGCATGGATTGTGTATAATTCAACATTGTCTGTATTTTCCTGTTCATTCTCCGAGGCGGAGAATGTTGGAGAATGTTGTACTTTTATTATGCTATACTATTATCTAGCGTCTATGTCTAGCAATGCTGATATTTTGTCCTAAAATGAAGTACCATCTAGCATTCTCAGATTTTAATTGTTTGGTCTAGGCGCAGATCCATAGTTTCGCGTTCAACTCCTAGTCACTGGAGATTCTAGTGCAAGTGGTGCACTGCACCATGGCAGCGACCGCCTGGAGCAGTGGCGGATCTAGGCCCATGCCTGGGGCATGAGGCCCAAATCCTTTTTATACCAGAGTAAAATACTTTAGCAATTGCTATAGTATACAAAGGGGGCCCGGGGCGGCCTACTGGGCTGGATCTGCCCCTGGCCTGGAGCGCAATCAACGAGCTCTTCTACCTGCAGATGTGTGCGCAGTTGATGAGCACCCGCATTGCCTTGTCCATGACCAAGAAGGGCCAGATGACCGTCGTGAAATATACCTGCAGGATGATCAGGTTCTTGGCGACGAGACGACATGCGCTCGGAAGCCGCTCAAGGATGACGACACGGTGTTCTACATGCTCGCCATTGTCGACTTCCACTAGAGCTTCCTAGTGTCCATAGTGGACACCCGCCTTAAGCCGATCAAGGTGATGAGCTACATGCCCAATTTTCAAGCATTGGCAAGAGGCTCAACATGCTCGAGGGAGGAGGATCTTCATCTCACTCCTCAGCCAATGTTGCTTGGCATGGCTGATGGGTTGGCTCCTCCCGTGGCATGGGTCGGGTGGAGGCGGCAAAACTGGTATGGTGAACATGGTGATAATTTTGACGGAAGCGATTCCATTGGTACGACATACGTCTACAGCGCCACTGATATGAACTATGAGATTGACACCGCCAATTCGTACATAAATATTGGCGCCACCAACCTCATCACCTCTGGGCTAGACAAGATAATTGTGCGTCGTGAGCAAGTCCACACAACCAATCAGGGGCGGAATTGGGCGTGGGGCAACTGGGGCTATAGCCCCAGGCGTGGCCCAGCTCGCAACTATATTATCCAGCAGGAATTTTGCATGTTTTTTTTAGATGGAACACTCGTATTCCATTTATAGCACGGCGAGGTCGCCGGTTACAGCACAGGTTACAAAATCGGGATAGTTCTCAAACCACTGGTCCCTAGTCCCAGTAGCTAGTCCCGTACTGAACGAAGGCAGCACATGCGCTGGTTTGTTACATTCACGTAGTGTATGCACCACACTAGCCTGGATGAATTGAGTCACGAGCTTGGCCTTTAGATCTCTGAATACTTGTCCCAACGGTGCCAGATCAAAATCCCCAGAACTTACAGCACGCTGGAGCACGGAACAGTCCGTTTCAAACTTAACTTTGCCCATTCCCAGATGATCAACGGTGTTGGTAACATGCACCAGGGCCAAAGATTCAGCATGCAGCGCGTCCGAAAGAAAGCCTGAAGAACCCGCCGCAGCAAATAGAATCTCATTGTGGGAGTCGCGATAGACAAGCCCCCATCCTCCCTTCCCCGTTTCAGCATTGTATGCACCATCGATGTTAATCTTTACTATAATTGGAGGGGGGCTGCCATGCCCGGCAGGAGGCCACTCGGACTGGAGGAGTAGGGTCAATGTACACTCTCCATTCATTTGCGTGGAATCCGACAAGAAACTGAAATTCATCAACTGTTGAACGCCGCTCTCCATGGTTTCCTCGGTTCCTTTCTGACCACCATGCCCACAATAGTGCAATGGTCGACATCCTTTGCTCATTAGGAAGCCGTAACACCGCATGTACTACTTCCCTTGCATTCTGAAGTTGGGCGAGCTGTATCCTGCCTTCTTCCAACTGAAGAGCCCGCCACCGTTGCTTAACCCATTTGCAGTTCAGAAAGAAGTGCCATCCATCCTCAAAGAGGCGTCCGTAGACTGCACATCGCGTGTCGAGCTCGACACCCCTTCTGGCGATGTTTATGTACATGGGGTGGCTGTTATGGGCAAGCCTCCATAAGTGGTGAACTTTGGGTAGACATTTCTGCTTCCAAATGAGACTGAAGATTTCGGAGCGAGCTGTTGGGACAAACCCACCGGCGACATACGCCGAACCGCCCTCCGGCGACGACCGCCGGACGAAGGTAGAAGAAGATGAACAGAATTTTCCGGCGACGAACGCCCCGGCCGCCGAACGACCTGTATGTTGGCTTCTATTCAACTCAACTACTCAAACACACATACATGGAGGTACACACACGCAGCACAACCCCGGAAGAACTCTCACATCAACCAGGCGCATACCACGGTCCCGATGAAGACTACATCTTTCTTAGGCCCCTCCCCCTCGGTTCGGCACATACCGTCATCGTGGCGCGGTAACAGACCGGCGCCCTTACATCAGTACACAATGGAGGGTTTTATACCCAGGCTAGCGCACACACGCGACTCGGCCACCAACTCCATGCACGCACGTCCAGCACTAATCTCTACTCCTAATGGAGCAGTTGGTAGTCTCGCTTCCAGGTTTTTTTTCGTCCCACCACTTTCGTCCGGTTTTTTTTCGTAGGTTAACCGTCGTAGATTTTTTTCGATGCTGCTTTCTTATTCACCGGTTTATTTACCCATCAGCTCTTTCCTTGCAAATCAACACTTTTCAAACGTGCACGTAATCACGGATCTAAATTTAATAACTTATCCAAATCAACCGATACCTCCCATTATTGCAAATTTCTTTAGGAAACAAATAATAGATTTTAAGGAAACAAATAAAAGATTTTAAAGACGCATCATACTTTACTAACAATCACTAAAAATCAAATCTAAATTAATTAACCTTACCTTAAATCACTTAATCACTCTAATTAGAAAATATTTTCTTTCCTAACTGCAGTTGGTAGTCTCGCTTCCAGGTTTTTTTCGTCCCATCACTTTCGTCCGGTTTTTTTCGTAGGTTAATCTCTACTCCTAATGGAGCAGTTGGTAGTCTCGCTTCCAGGTTTTTTTTCGTCCCACCACTTTCGTCTGGTTTTTTTCGTAGGTTAACCGTCGTAGATTTTTTTCCGATGCTGCTTTCTTATTCACCGGTTTATTTACCCATCAGTTCTTTCCTTGCAAATCAGCACTTTTCAAACGTGCACATAATCACGGATCTAAATTTACTAACTTATCCAAATCAACCGATACCTTCCATTATTGCAAATTTCTTTAGGAAACAAACAATAGATTTTAAGAAAACAAATAAAAGATTTTAAAGACGCATCATACTTTACTAACAATCACTAAAAATCAAATCTAAATTAATTAACCTTACCTTAAATCACTCAATCACTTTAATTAGAAAACATTTTCTTTCCTAACTGCAGTTGGTAGTCTCGCTTCCAGGTTTTTTTTTTGTCCCACCACTTTCGTCCAGGTTTTTTCGTAGGTTAATCGTCGTAGATTTTTTTCGATGCTGGTTTCTTGTTCACCGGTTTATTTATCCCTCAGCTCTTTACTTGCAAATCAGCACTTTCCAAACATACACGCAATCACGGATCTAAATTTACTAGCTTATCCAAATCAACCGATACCTTCCATTATTGCAAATTTCTTTAGGAAACAAATAATATATTTTAAGGAAACAAATAAAAGATTTTAAAGACGCATCATACTTTACTAACAATCACTAAAAATCAAATCTAAATTAATTAACCTTACCTTAAATCACTCAATCACTTTAATTAGAAAACATTTTCTTTCCTAACTGCACCCCGCTTAGTGTGCACATAACAATCCGAAGTAATTAGAGTCACATGATTGAATCCATTTATTTAGAGTGACATGATTGAATTCATTTATTAACAATAATCCTCACCAAAAGTGCGTTTAGCAATTTTAGAGGGCGGACCAAAACTCTGTCATCCGCTCGCCCGCGTTTGTTTAGGTACAGGAAAAAATGGCATAATATATGGAAACAACACGACCGGGGAGGCGGCGCAATCTTCGGGGATAGGGGATCGGAGGAGAAGGATTGGCCTGGCAGCATGATCGGGGTGCTTCCCCGCGGCCGCGGCCGTCCTCGCGATGCCACGTACCCGAAATCAACGCTGCTCCCTGTCGTCAGCCGAGGCGACGCCGCCTGCCCTCCTACCCACGGTCCGCATCCGCGTGCAGCTACGGCGGGAGGAGAAGCGACGGGGCCGAGGTCCTTCATGTGTTCCGGGATGGAGGCCATGATTTCGTCGAGGTCGTTGCTGCCTCCTACACTCAGGGTGTGTCGCTGAGATCGAGGCGAGCATGAGGAGCTGTGGCCACCGCCATGGTCACCCCATCGCAGGGGATGGAGCACGCCGTCGGCCTACAGCTTGTGGAGATCACTGTTGCTCTTCAGGTCGCGTGGTGACCGGATCTTGCCGATGTGTCCCTCCCCAACGACCTCCTCTTCGCCCGGTTGGCCGACATGGATCTCGCCACTGCTGCCCTCAACTTCTCTGCCTCGAGCTCGACGGTCAGCCACCATGGATCCCCCAGCTGGAGGGTCACGTGAACCAGCCGTCCTCCCATGCTGCAGCGGCGAGAAGGTGACATGGCTCTCCGTACACGAAGAGTGGAGTTCAGTCAAGTACTTATATACTTGGCCTCTACTGCTGATCCATGTACATGGAGAAGAACAGACAACCGCTCATTCATGCTTCGTTCCACTCCTTTGCGCTACATTACTGGAGGTGACATTTTCCTATCTCTCTACGTTGTAACAAACCTGCTGCCTGCATAGTTAATGGATTTTTTATTTAAATTTATCGCTGCTTAGTGCTTTGTTGCAATTGTTCACCCAAGATTCTTATATATAATCTGAGCGTATGTAGGCATACTTAGCTTTGCTATTCCATTTTTTCTGGCGCATAGAAATAAGAGTATTGTCCAGGTTAGGTATTCAATTAAGTATGGTATTTGGATTGCTATCAGAATGTCTTTTCTATGCATGTGATTTCTCACATCTGGTTATAATATTTGTGAAGGCGTGCATTGCACGTGCACTTGGAAGCGGGCCTGTGGCCCGTGCTGGACGGCGCCGACGCCGACCCGAGCCACCTCGTCCGCGTATTCTTGGAGCTGTGGCTGGTCGATTTACATGAAATTAATTCCCCCAGTTCTGGTGGCAAATATAATACACATAATCCATATTGTTATGCACTAGCGTGTATGTGTGAAATAGATGGATTATGGTCCCGTACCCAATAAGATAGATATGCGTGTGTGTTAGAGAGAGAGGGAGAGGGGGATAGAGAGTGAGGAAGAGGGAGGAAGAGTGTGTGTCTGTGTGTGTGAGGATTTAATGGTAAAAAAGATCATCAATGTCGTAATATTGAACTCTTGAAATTAATGTGACCCCGTTGCAACGCACGGGCGTTCTTCTAATCTTGCTAACTAACCACGTGACCCGGTAGCTAACCAACTAACTAGCCTACATGCGCGTCATATCCATCTGATGCATGCACCTAGCTAACAACCTGGACGTGGCCCGGCTTTGTAGCCCTCTGCTACCCACGCACGCAGCGCCTGCTCAACCCATCACCACAGCAACGGACACGCTCGCCAAGACCATTGACGCGGCCATGCACCGGCGCCCGGCTCGACGCACACACACACGTGGCTTATGTCTAACACTTTCACCCTAAGCCACAACCTCGCCGGGTAGCCTGCCAGCACGAGCCCCGGCTCGTCGTCGACGTCGTCTTTAACACCTCCGTCGTCGCTGTAACATGTCGCCTGCTCGTGGTCGCTGGAGTTGATGCTGCTGCTTCCATCGTCATTGTCGTCACGGCCGCGGACCCGACCTGACGCGCTAACGCCGGTCGCCACTGCCACGGACTCGACCTGCCGCACCGACGCCGGTCGCCACCGTGCTTGCCGCGTGCCGCCACCGCGCCGCCGAAGCCTCCACGTCCGCCGAGCTCATCGCGGACTCACCGTGTGTCGCCTCCGCCTCCGCCATGACCGCTGCAGCACCGCACACCTCCATAGGCCGACACACCGCCCGGAGCTCCATCGCGCAGCCGCCGGCGAACGCCGTCATCGCTGTCACGCCTCCGGCACGGCAAACACGCCCAAGACACCAAGCTCATGATACCAAATGTTGGGACAAACCCACCGGCGACATACGCCGAACCGCCCTCCGGCGACGACCGCCGGACGAAGGTAGAAGAAGATGAATAGAATTTTCCGGCGACGAACGCCCCGGCCGCCGAACGACCTGTATATTGGCTTCTATTCAACTCAACTACTCAAACACACATACATGGAGGTACACACACGCAGCACAACCCCGAAAGAACTCTCACATCAACCAGGCGCATACCACGGTCCCGATGAAGACTAGATCTTTCTTAGGCCCCTCCCCCTCGGTTCGGCATATACCATCATCGTGGCGCGGCAACAGACCGGCGCCCCTACATCAGTACACAATGGAGGGTTTTATACCCAGGCTAGCGCACACACGCGACTCGGCCACCAACTGCACGCACGCACGTCCAGCACTAATCTTGCTAACTAACCACATGACCCGGTAGCTAACCAACTAACTAGCCTACATGCGCGTCATATCCATCTGATGCATGCACCTAGCTAACAACCTGGACGTGGCCCGGCTTTGTAGCCCTCTGCTACCCACGCACGCAGCGCCTGCTCAACCCATCACCACAGCAACGGACACGCTCGCCAAGACCATCGACGCGGCCATGCACCGGCGCCCGGCTCGACGCACACACACACGTGGCTTATGTCTAACACGAGCGACATCACCCGAAGAGCTTTGACCCCTCTGCCTGGTAGTCTCCCGTTTCAGAACAACCACATGCACCTTGTAAGCCGATTTGACAGAGAAGATACCCTTGCTATCATAGTGCCAAGCTAGAAAGTCTTCGGACTGCTCGCAGATAGGAATACTCAGAATGGAAGGCACATCATCTGCGTGAAAGCATCCCTCGACGAGATCCCGATCCCACGTGCCCGTGTCCGGGTCGATGAGCTCACAGACTCTAGTGAGGAGGCACTGACCTTTAGGGGTTGAAGGTCGCCGTGCGATACCCCTCGGGATTCGTGGGTCATCCCAAATCTGAACATCGGTACCGTCTCCAATCCTCCAGACCACTCCTTCTTTTAAGAGTTCAATCCCTTTAAGTGTGCTCCTCCACACATAGCTCATGTTTTGGATTGGCTCGGCCGCAAGCACACTTCCGGTGGGGAAATACTTGGCATGGAGGACCCGGACACAGAGGGAGTCTGGGGACTGGATCAGACACCAGGATTGTTTCATTAGCATCGCTAGATTGAACGAGTAGAGGTCACGGAATCCTAGCCCTCCCTCTTCTTTCGATAGCTTCATTTTTCCCCAGCCAATGATCCGTTCCTTAATGTACTCAAAGCATTTCTTCTTAGACTTCCCAATATATGTTGGTAACCCCAAGTACTTCCCTTCAGTGGATTCGCTCCCAAGCTGGAGTTCTTGCAGGAGCAATTTTTTACATGATTGCTTGGCATTGGAACTGAACATCACCGATGATTTTTCTCAGTTAATCACCTGGCCAGAGCACTCCTCGTACTCATGTAATATGGAGTTGATAGTTTTCACTCCTTGCGGGGTAGCTTCCAGGACCAGCAAAGAGTCATCTGCAAAAAGTAGATGGTTAACTCGTGGTGCCATGGTGGAAGTTTGATTCCTCTAATCCGATTCTCCTCATCAGCTTTGTTGAGCATCGCGGATAGCCCCTCAGCACACAGCAGAAACATGTACGGTGAGATGGAATCCCCCTGCCGTAGACTCCCACCCGGTACCACAACATCTGTGAGTGCACTGCTCACTTTGAATCTATACGACATAGAACTGACACACTTCATGATCAGCTGCACAAAATCCTCCCTGAACCCCATTGATGCGGAGCATCCTACGGTCATCCCCATGGACCTACCATCGTCTCACCAAGCACCAAGAGGACCCATGACAAGAGCACCAGCTAGAGCTCTCGAGACCGAGGTGACTTCTCTCCTTAGTGATATCTCATATGATCCTCCCGAGACATGGCTACTACCTAAGTCCGGAATGTTGTGCATGATTAGGTACCAAGAGGACCCTCCCGTCGATGTCCATGAAGATGATCAAGCCACCAAGTCCATGGAAGAAGAGAACCAAAGGAAGAAGGCGAGAACAACTTCCAGGCACCAGACATCTGGCCATGGCCCCGGACATCCGGCCCCTGGAGATCTACACCACAGCCAGGAGTCTGCAGCAGAAGCTACAGGGCCCGGACATTCGGCATCCAGCCCGGACATCCGGCCCTCCGCCCTGGAAATCCGGCAAACAGCCCGGACATCCGGACACAACGTCTAGGGGGCACAGAAGGCTGCCCCGACAGCCCGGACATCTGGCCGTCACCCCGGACATCCGGTGCCTCCCGAAGCCTCGGACATCCGGCCCCTCCGCCCGGACATCCGGCCCCGTCCATCCAGAGAGCAGCAAGGCCAACTCCAACATCACGGACATCCGGCCCAACATCCTGGACATCCGGCCCCTCGCGAGCGCCCGGACATCCGGCCCGACGCCCGGATATCCGGCCCCCTCCTGCCTGTGTGCAGCGCCTCCGAGCCGTGGCCCATGTACCCCTTCGTCCCATAGACTATATATACTCCCCCTCCACCTATGTTCTAGGGTTAGCATTGGTTTAGCTCATTTGAGATAGAGCATTGCTCATCCGTATCGGATCTACTCCTCGTGAGGGACCGCACCTCTTCGGAGAAGATCCATCCGGATTCAAGGCCTCCATCCGGACAAGACAATCAAGACCTCCTCACGGAGAAGAACGGTTACTCTTGTATCGTCCCTTTTTGACTTTGGATCTCGTGTTACTTTGTGCCTCGATGATCTAGCACTTGTGTGATCATATTCGTGTCGGTTGAGTGTTTCTCTTGTTTTCCCCCGTGATTTCCCTCGTGTTCTTCCGCGCGTTCTTCATGTTCCTCGTAGGATCCACTCCAAACGTGAAAGATCGTCCCCATAGGGTTCCGCCCTACATCATCTTGGTATCGTGAGCCACGTTGATCACGTTTTTGGAGCCCCTACCCCGTGTTTTCTAGCTTGATTTTGTTGATTTCGTCCTAAATCCGAAAATCTCCACCAATTTTTGTGTGATTTGTTGGTGTGATGAAGTTTTGTTGGATTTGATCCACGGATCTGCTTTGCATCGAGTTTATCTAGCTTTTCCCCATCTCTCCCGCAATTTCCATCCACAAATCCGTCCGAATTTTGCCCCGAAGTGCCCTTTTTCCCGTGGAGTTCATCGAGTTCGTACACGATCCAGGAGCCCGGACATCTGCCCGAGTCCCCGGACCTCCGGCCACTGGCCTGGACATCCGGCCCCTGGCAGCAGCAACCCCATTCCCCCGCGCCATTTTCCACCTAGTTTCACCAAATTTTGCCTCGGTGCCCACGCATACTTCCGCATATCACCACCGCTTTCCACAAGCAACACCACCGCTCACCGCTACCTCCTTTGACGATTTTGACATGTTTTGGTCTTTGACATTTTGGGTTGTGGTTCCCGTGTCCTATTGTGTTTCGGCTATATAGGTACGGTTCGACGTCAACATCACCATCACTCATCTCCATCGACTACTCATCATCACCAAGGACGGTAACCTCGACGACACCTTTGCCATACCTCGCAATTGCATTGATACCCACATGGCCTTACTGTTGGGGAACGTTGCAGAAAATAAAAAATTTCTACGCTTTCACGAAGATCAATCTATGAGTTCATCTAGCAACGAGAGAAAGGAGTGCATCTACATACCCTTGTAGATCGCGAGCGGAAGCATTCAAGAGAACGGGGTTGAGGGAGTCGTACTCGTCGTGATCCAAATCACCGATGATGAACGGACAGCACCTCCGCGTTCAACACATGTACGGTTGAGGAAGACGTCTCCTCCTTCTTGATCCAGCAAGGGGGAAGGAGAGGTTGACGGAGATCCAGCAGCACGACGGCGTGGTGGTGGATGCAGCAGCGATCTCGGCAGGGCTTCGCCGAGCTTCTACGAGAGGGAGAGGTGTAGCAATGGGGAGAGGGAGGCGCCAAGAGCATGGGGTGCGGCTGCCCTCGCTCCCCCCTCTTTATATAGGCCCCCTAGGGGGGCGGGCCGGCCCTAGGAGATGCAATCTCCAAGGGGGTCGACGGCCAGGGGGGAAACTTGCCCCCCAAGCTAGGTGGAGGCGCCCCCACCCCTAGGGTTTCCAACCCTAGGCGCAGGGGGGGGCAAGGGGGGCGCACCAGCCCACCTGGGGCTGGTTCCCCTCCCACTTCAGCCCATGGGGCCCTCCGGGATAGGTGGCCCCACCCGGTGGACCCCCGAGACCCTTCCGGTGGTCCCGGTACAATACCGGTGACCCCCGAAACTTTCCCGATGGCCGAAACCTGACTTCCTATATATAATTCTTCACCTCCGGACCATTCCGGAAGTCCTCGTGACGTCCGGTATGTCATCCGGGACTCCGAAAAACTTTAGGGTTACCGCATACTAATATCTCTACAACCCTAGCGTCACCGAACCTTAAGTGTGTAGACCTTACGGGTTCGGGAGACATGCAGACATGACCGAGATGCCTCTCCGGTCAATAACCAACAGCGGTATCTGGATACCCATGTTGGCTCCCACATGCTCCTCGATGATCTCATCGGATGAACCACAATGTCGAGGATTCAATCAATCCCGTGTACAATTCCCTTTGTCAATCGGTACGTTACTTGCCCGAGACTCGATTGTCGGTATCCCAATACCTCGTTCAAGCTCGTTACCGGCAAGTCACTTTACTCGTACCGTAATGCATGATCCCGTGATTAGACACTTGGTCACATTGAGCTCATTATGATGATGCATTACCGAGTGGGCCCAGAGATACCTCTCCGTCATACGGAGTGACAAATCCCAGTCTCGATTCGTGCCAACCCAACAAACACTTTTGGAAATACCCGTAGTGCACCTTTATAGTCACCCAGTTACGTTGTGACGCTTGGCACACCCAAAGCACTCCTACGGTATCCGGGAGTTGCACAATCTCATGGTCTAAGGAAATGATACTTGACATTTGGAAAAGCTCTAGCTAAACGAACTACACGATCTTTGAGCTATGCTTAGGATTGGGTCTTGTCCATCACATCATTCTCCTAATGATGTGATCCCGTTATCAATGACATCCAATGCCCATAGTCAGGAAACCATGACTATCTTTTGATCAACGAGCTAGTAAACTAGAGGCTTACTAGGGACATATTGTGGTCTATGTATTCACTCGTGTATTATGATTTCCGGATAACACAGTTATAGCATGAATAACAGACAATTATCATGAACAAAGAAATATAATAATAACCATTTTATTATTGCCTCTAGGGCATATTTCCAACAGTCTCCCACTTGCACTAGAGTCAATATTCTAGTTACATTGTGATGAATCGAACACCCATAGCTGTTTGGTGTTGATCATGTTTTTCCCTAGGGAGAGGTTTAGTCAACGGATCTGCTACATTCAGGTCCGTATGCACTTTACAAATATCTATGTCTCCATCTTGAACATTTTCACGTATGGAGTTGAAGCGACGCTTGATGTGCCTGGTCTTCTTGTGAAACCTGGGCTCCTTGGCTAGTGCAATAGCTCCAGTGTTATCACAGAAGAGTGCGATCGGCCCCGACGCATTGGGTATGACTCCTAGGTCGGTGATGAACTCCTTCACCCAGATTGCCTCATGCGCTGCCTCCAAGGCTGCCATGTACTCTGCTTCGCATGTAGATCCCGCCACCACGCTTCGCTTGCAACTGCACCAGCTTACTGCCCCACCATTCAAGATATACATGTATCCGGTCTGTGACTTAGAGTCCTCCAGATCTGTCTCGAAGCTAGCATCGATGTAACCCTTTACGACGAGCTCTTCGTCACCTCCATAAACGAGAAACATATCCTTAGTCCTTTTCAGGTACTTTAGGATATTTTTGACCGCTGTCCAGTGTTCCATGCCGGGATTACTTTGGTACCTTCCTACCAAACTTAAAGCAAGGTTTACATCAGGTCTGGTACACAACATAGCATACATGATAGACCCTATGGCCGAGGCATAGGGGACGACACTCATCTTTTCTCTATCTTCTGCCGTGGTCGGACATTGAGCCGAGCTCAATTTAACACCTTGCAAAACAGGCAAGAACCCCTTCTTGGACTGATCCATATTGAATTTCTTCAATATCTTATCAAGGTATGTGCTTTGTGAAAGACCTATGAGGCGTCTTGATCTATCCCTATAGATCTTGATGCCTAGTATGTAAGCAGCTTCTCCAAGGTCCTTCATTGAAAAACACTTATTCAAGTAGGCCTTAATGTTGTCCAAAAGTTCTATATCATTTCCCATCAAAAGTATGTCATATACATATAATATGAGAAATGCCACAGAGCTCCCACTCACTTTCTTGTAAACGCAGGCTTCTCCATAAGTCTGCATAAACCCAAACACTTTGATCATCTCATCAAAGCGAATGTTCCAACTCCGAGATGCTTGCACCAGCCCATAAATGGATCGCTGGAGCTTGCATACCTTGTTAGCATTCTCAGGGTCGACAAAACATTCCGGCTGCATCATATACAGTTCTTCCTTAAGATGCCCATTAAGGAATGCCGTTTTGACGTCCATTTGCCATATCTCATAATCATAGTATGCGGCAATTGCTAACATGATTCAGACGGACTTTAGCTTCGCTACGGGAGAGAATGTCTCATCGTAGTCAACCCCTTGAACTTGTCGATAACCCTTAGCAACAAGTCAAGCTTTATAGATGGTAACATTACCATCTGCATCCGTCTTTTTCTTAAAGATCCATTTATTTTCTATCGCTCGCGGATCATCGGGCAAGTCTGTCAAAGTCCATACTTCGTTTTTGTTGGGGAACGTTGCAAAAAATTAAAATTTTTCCTACGGTTTCACCAAGATCCATCTGTGAGTTCATCTAAGCAACGAGTCAAGGGAGTGAGTTTGCATCTACATACCACTTGTAGATCGCGTGTGGAAGCATTCGAGGGAACGATGATGATGGAGTCGTCCTCGACGTGATTCAGATCACCGATGACCAAGTGCCGAATAGACAACACCTCCGCGTTCAACACACGTACGGAACGGACGATGTCTCCTCCGTCTTGATCCAGCAAGGAGGAAGGAGAGGTTGAGGAAGACAGCTCCAACGGCAGCACGACGGCGTGGTGTTGGTGGAGAAGCAATACTCCGGCAGGGCTTCGCCAAGCTCGTGACGGAGGAGGAGAGGTGTTGGGGAGGGGAGGGGCTGCGCCTTGGTTGTGTGTTGCAGCCCTCCCCTCACCCCTCTATTTATAGGGGAAGGGGCAAGGGGCGCCGGCCCCTCTAGATGGGATCTAGAGGGGGGGCGGCGACCAAGGAGGGGGGACTCCCCCCCCCCAATTAAAGGGGGAGCCCCCTCTAGGGTTCCCCCCCCAACCCTAGCCGCATGGGCCCAAGGGGGGGGGGCGCCCAGCCCTCCAGGGGCTGGTGCCCTGCCCTACGCGGCCCATGTGGCCCACCAAAAGGGGGTGGCCCCTCCTGGTGGACCCCCAGAACCCCTCCGGTGGCCCCGGTACAATACCGATATGCCTCGAAACTTTCCAGTGTCCGCATGACAACTTCCCATATATAAATCTATACCTCCGGACCCTTCCGGAACTCCTCGTGACGTCCGGGATCTCATCCGGGACTCCGAACAACATTCGGTAATCACATACAAGTCTTCCTAATAACCCTAGCGTCACCGAACCTTAAGTGTGTAGACCCTACGGGTTAGGAAGACATGCAGACATGACCGAGATGGCTCTCCGGTTAATAACCAACAGCGGGATCTGGATACCCATGTTGGCTCCCACATGCTCCTCGATGATGTCATCGGATGAACCATGATGTCGAGGATTCAAGCAACCCCGTATACTATTCCCTTTGTCAATCGGTACGTTACAAGCCCGAGACTCGATTGTCGGTATCCCAATACCTCGTTCAGTCTCGTTACCGGCAAGTCACTTTACTCGTACTGTAATGCATGATCCCGTGACCAAACACTTGGTCACTTTGTGCTCATTATGATGATGCATTACCGAGTGGGCCCAGAGATACCTCTCCGTCATACGCAGTGACAAATCCCAGTCTCGATCCGTGTTAACCAACAGACACTTTCGGAGATACCTGTAGTGCACCTTTATAGTCACCCAGTTACGTTGTGACATTTGGTACACCCAAAGCACTCCTACGGTATCCGGGAGTTACACGATCTCATGGTCTAAGGAAGAGATACTTGACATTGGAAAAGCTCTAGCAAAACGAACTACACGATCTTGTGCTATGCTTAGGATTGGGTCTTGTCCATCACGTCATTCTCCTAATAACGTGATCCCGTTGTCAATGACATCTAATGTCCATAGTCAGGAAACCATGACTATCTGTTGACCAACGAGCTAGTCAACTAGAGGCTTACTAGGGACGTATTGTGGTCTATGTATTCACACATGTATTATGATTTCCGGATAATACAGTTATAGCATGAATAAAAGACAATTATCATGAACAAGGAAATATAATAATAATGCTTTTATTATTGCCTCTAGGGCATATTTCCAACAGTCTCCCACTTGCACTAGAGTCAATAATCTAGTTACATTGTGATGAATCGAACACCCATAGAGTTCTGGTGTTGATCATGTTTTGCTCGCGAGAGAGGTTTAGTCAATGGATCTGCTACATTCAGATCCGTATGTACTTTGCAAATATCTATGTCTCCATCTTGAACATTTTCATGGATGGAGTTGAAGCGACGCTTGATGTGCCTGGTCTTCTTGTGAAACCTGGGCTCCTTGGCAAGGGCAATAGCTCCAGTGTTGTCACAGAAGAGTTTGATTGGCCCCGACGCATTGGGTATGACTCCTAGGTCGGTGATGAACTCCTTCACCCAAATTGCTTCATGCGCTGCCTCTGAGGCTGCCATGTACTCCGCTTCACATGTAGATCCCGCCACGATGCTCTGCTTGCAGCTGCACCAGCTCACTGCTCCACCATTCAACATATACACATATCCAGTTTGTGACTTAGAGTCATCCAGATCTGTGTTGAAGCTAGCGTCGACGTAACCCTTTACGGCGAGCTCTTCGTCACCTCCATAAACGAGAAACATGTCCTTTGTCCTTTTCAGGTACTTCAAGATATTCTTGACCGCTGTCCAGTGTTCCTTGCCGGGATTACTTTGGTACCTTCCTATCAAACTTACGGCAAGGTTTACATCAGGTCTGGTACACAGCATGGCATACATAATAGATCCTATGGCTGAAGCATAGGGGATGACACTCATCTCTTCTTTATCTTTTGCCGTGGTCGGGCATTGAGCTGAGCTCAATCTCACACCTTGCAATACAGGCAAGAACCCCTTCTTGGACTGATCGATTTTGAACTTCTTCAAAATCTTATCAAGGTATGTGCTTTGTGAAAGACCTATGAGGCGTCTCGATCTATCTCTATAGATCTTGATGCCTAATATATAAGCAGCTTCTCAAAGGTCCTTCATTGAAAAACAGTTATTCAAGTAGGTCTTAATGCTGTCCAAAAGTTCTATATCATTTCCCATCAAAAGTATGTCATCTACATATAATATGAGAAATGCTACAGAGCTCCCACTCACTTTCTTGTAAACGCAGGCTTCTCCATAAGTCTGCATAAACCCAAACGCTTTGATCATCTCATCAAAGCGAATGTTCCAACTCCGAGATGCTTGCACCAGCCCATAAATGGATCGCTGGAGCTTGCATACTTTGTTAGCATTCTTAGGATCGACAAAACCTTCCGGCTGCATCATATACAGTTCTTCCTTAAGATGCCCATTAAGGAATGCCGTTTTGACGTCCATCTGCCATATCTCATAATCATAGTATGCGGCAATTGCTAACATGATTCGGACGGAGTTAAGCTTCGCTACGGGAGAGAAAGTCTCATCATAGTCAATCCCTTGAACTTGCCGATAACCCTTAGCGACAAGTCGAGCTTTATAGATGGTGACATTACCATCTGCGTCCGTCTTCTTCTTAAAGATCCATTTGTTTTCTATCGCTCGCCGATCATCGGGCAAGTCAGTCAAAGTCCATACTTTGTTTTCATACATGGATTCTATCTCGGATTTCATGGCTTCTATCCATTTGTTGGAATCTGGGCCCGCCATTGCTTCTTCATAGTTCGAAGGTTCACCGTTGTCCAACAACATGATTTCCAGGACAGGGTTGCCGTACCACTCTGGTGCGGAACGTGTCCTTGTGGACCTACGAAGTTCAGTAGCAACCTGATCCGAAGTACCTTGATCATCATCATTATTTTCCTCTTCAGTTGGTGTAGGCATCACAGAAACATTTCCCTGAGCTGCACTACTATCCCGTTCAAGAGGTAGTACTTCATCGAGTTCTACTTTCCTCCCACTTAGTTCTTTCGAGAGAAACTCTTTTTCCAGAAAGGATCCGTTCTTGGCAACAAAGATCTTGCCCTCGGATCTTAAGTAGAAGGTATACCCAATGGTTTCTTTAGGGTATCCTATGAAGACGCATTTTTCCGACTTGGGTTCGAGCTTTTCAGGTTGAAGTTTCTTGACATAAGCATCGCATCCCCAAACTTTTAGAAACGACAGCTTAGGTTTCTTCCCAAAGCATAATTCATACGGTGTCGTCTCAACGGATTTAGACGGTGCCCTATTTAAAGTGAATGTAGCTGTCTCTAGAGCGTATCCCCAAAATGATAGCGGTAAATCGGTAAGAGACATCATAGATCGCACCATATCCAATAGAGTGCGATTACGATGTTCGGACACACCGTTACGCTGAGGTGTTCCAGTCGGCGTGAGTTGTGAAACGATTCCACATTTTCTTAAGTGTGTACCAAATTCGTGACTTAAATATTCTCCTCCATGATCCAATCGTAAGAATTTTATCTTTCGGTCACGTTGATTCTCTACTTCATTCTGAAATTCCTTGAACTTTTCAAAGGTCTCAGACTTGTGTTTCATCAAGTAGACATACCCATATCTACTCAAGTCATCAGTGAGAGTGAGAACATAACGATATCCTCCGCGAGCCTCAACACTCATTGGACTGCACACATCGGTATGTATGATTTCCAACAAGTTGGTTGCTCGCTCCATTGTTCCGGAGAACAGAGTCTTGGTCATTTTGCCCATGAGGCATGGTTCGCATGTGTCAAATGATCCATAATCGAGAGACTCTAAAAGTCCATCAGCATGGAGCTTCTTCATGCGCTTGACACCAATGTGACCAAGGCGGCAGTGCCACAAGTATGTGGGACTATCGTTATCAACTTTACATCTTTTGGTATTCACGCTATGAATATGTGTAACGTTACGTTCGAGATTCATTAAGAATAAACCATTGACCATCGGGGCATGACCATAAAACATATCTCTCATATAAATAGAACAACCATTATTCTCGGATTTAAATGAGCAGCCATCTCGTATTAAACGAGATCCAGATACAATGTTCATGCTCAAACTTGGCACCAAATAACAACTATTGAGGTTTAAAACTAATCCCGTAGGTAAATGTAGAGGTAGCGTGCCGACGGCGATCACATCGACCTTGGAACCATTCCCGACGCGCATCGTCACCTCGTCCTTCGCCAGTCTCCGCTTATGCTGCAGCTCCTGCTGTGAGTTACAAATATGAGCAACGGCACCGGTATCAAATACCCAGGAGTTACTACGAGTACTGGTAAGGTACACATCAATTACATGTATATCAAATATACCTTTAGTGTTGCCGGCCTTCTTGCTTGCTAAGTATTTGGGGCAGTTCCGCTTCCAGTGACCCTTCCCCTTGCAATAGAAGCACTCAGTTTCAGGCTTGGGTCCATTCTTTGACTTCTTCCCGGCAACTGGCTTACCGGGCGCGGCAACATCTTTGCCGTCCTTCTTGAAGTTCTTCTTACCCTTGCCCTTCTTGAACTTAGTGGTCTTATTGACCATCAACACTTGATGTTCTTTCTTGATTTCAATCTCTGCTGACTTCAGCATTGAAAATACTTCAGGAATGGTCTTCACCATCCCCTGCATATTTTAGTTCATCACAAAGCTCTTGTAGCTTGGTGGGAGCGACTGAAGGATTCTGTCAATGACCGCCTCATCCGGGAGGTTAATGTCCAGCTGGGACAGGCGGTTGTGCAACCCGGACATTTTGAGTATATGCTCACTAACAGAACTATTTTCCTCCATCTTACAACTATAGAACTTGTCGGAGACTTCATATCTCTCGACCCGGGCATGAGCTTGGAAAACTAGTTTCAGCTCCTCGAACATCTCATATGCTCCGTGTTGCTCAAAACACTTTTGGAGCCCCGGTTCTAAGCTGTAAAGCATGCCGCACTGAACGAGGGAGTAATCGTCGGCACGAGACTGCCAAGCATTCATAATGTCTTGGTTCTCTGGGACGGGAGCGTCACCTAGCGGTCCTTCTAGGACATATTGTTTCCTGGCAGCTATGAGGATGATCCTCAGGTTCCGGACCCAGTCTGTATAGTTGCTGCCATCATCTTTCAGCTTGGTTTTCTCTAGGAACGCGTTGAAGTTCATGTTGACATGAGTGTTGGCCATTTGATCTACAAGACATATTTTGCAAAAAGTTTTAGACTCAGTTCATGATAATTAAGTTCATCTAATCAAATTATTTTAATGAACTCCCACTCAGATTAGACATCCCTCTAGTCATCTAAGTGTTACACGATCCGAGTCGACTAGGCCGTGTCCGATCATCACGTGAGACGGACTAGTCATCGTCGGTGAACATCCCCATGTTGATCGTATCTTCCATACGACTCATGTTCGACCTTTCGGTCTCTTGTGTTCCGAGGCCATGTCTGTACATGCTAGGCTCGTCAAGTTAAACCCTAAGTGTTCTGCATGTGTAAATCTGTCTTACACCCGTTGTATGTGAACGTAAGGATCTATCACACCCGATCATCACGTGGTGCTTCGAAACGACGAACTTTAGCAATGGTGCACAGTTAGGGGGAACACTTTCTTGAAATTATTATAAGGGATCATCTTATTTACTACCGTCGTTCTAAGTAAACAAGATGCATAGACATAATAAACATCACATGCAATTATATAATAGTGACATGATATGGCCAATATCATATAGCTCCTTCGATCTCCATCTTCGGGGCCCATGATCATCTTCGTCACCGGCATGACACCATGATCTCCATCATCATGATCTCCATCATCGTGTCTTCATGAAGTTGTCACGCCAACGACTACTTCTACTTCTATGGCTAACGCGTTTAGCAATAAAGTAAAGTAATTTACATGGCGTTCTTCAATGACACGCAGGTCATACAAAAAATAAAGACAACTCCTATGGCTCCTGCCGGTTGTCATACTCATCGACATGCAAGTCGTGATTCCTATTACAAGAACATGATCTCATACATCACAATATATCATTCATCATTCATCACAACTTCTGGCCATATCACATCACATGACAATTGCTGCAAAAACCTGTTAGATGTCCTCTAATTGTTGTTGCATCTTTTACGTGGCTGCAATTGGGTTCTAGCAGGAACATTTTCTTACCTACGAATAACCACAACGTGATCTTGTCAACTTCTATTTACCCTTCATAAGGACCCTTTTCATCGAATCTGCTTCAACTAAAGTGGGAGAGACAGACACCCGCCAGCCACCTTATGCAACTAGTGCATGTCAGTCGATGGAACCGGTCTCACGTAAGCGTACGTGTAAGGTTGGTCCGGGCCGCTTCATCCCACAATACCGCTGAAGCAAGATAAGACTAGTAGCGGCAAGCAAGTTGACAAGATCTACGCCCACAACAAAATTGTGTTCTACTCGTGCAATAGAGAACTGCGCATAGACCTAGCTCATGATGCCACTGTTGGGGAACGTTGACAATTAAAAAATTTCCTACGGTTTCACCAAGATCCATCTATGAGTTCATCTAAGCAACGAGTCAAGGGAGTGAGTTTGCATCTACATACCACTTGTAGATTGCGTGGGGAAGCGTTCGAGGGAACGGTGATGATGGAGTCGTACTCGACGTGATTCAGATCACCGATGACCAAGTGCCGAACGGACATCACCTCTGCGTTCAACACACGTACGGAACGGACGACATATCCTCCATCTTGATCTAGCAAGGAGGAAGGAGAGGTTGAGGAAGACAGCTCCAACGGCAGCACAACAGCATGGTGTTGGTGGAGAAGCAGTACTCCGACAGGGCTTCGCCAAGCTCGTGACGGAGGAGGAGAGGTGTTGGGGAGGGGAGGGGCTGCGCCTTGGTTGTGTGTTGCAGCCCTCCCCTCACCCCTCTATTTATAGGGGAAGGGGCAATGGGGG
>NC_041389.1:564806437-564832473 GCF_002162155.2 Triticum dicoccoides | reverse complement strand
GGCTGGTGCCCTGCACTACGCGGCCCATGTGGCCCACCAAGAGGGGTGGCCCCTCCCAGTGGATCTCCGGAACCCCTCCGGTGGCCCCGGTACAATACCGATATGCCCCGAAACTTTCCGGTGTCCGCATGACAACTTCCCATATATAAATCTTTACCTGCGGACCTTCCGGAACTCCTCGTGACGTCCGGGATCTCATCCGGGACTTCGAACAACATTCGGTAATCACATACAAGTCTTCCTAATAACCCTAGCGTCAGCGAACCTTAAGTGTGTAGACCCTACGGGTTCAGGAGACATGCAGACATGACCGAGACGGCTCTCCGGTCAATAACCAACAGCGGGATCTGGATACCCATGTTGGCTCCCACATGCTCCTCGATGATGTCGTCGGATGAACCACGATGTCGAGGATTCAAGCAACCCCATATACTATTCCCTTTGTCAATCGGTACGTTACAAGCCCGAGACTCGATCGTCGGTATCCCAATACCTCGTTCAGTCTCGTTACCGGCAAGTCACTTTACTCGTACTGTAATGCATGATCCCGTGACCAAACACTTGGTCACTTTGAGCTCATTATGATGATGCATTACCGAGTGGGCCCAGAGATACCTCTCTGTCATACAGAGTGACAAATCCCGGTCTCGATCCGTGTCAACCCAACAGACACTTTCGGAGATACCTGTAGTGCACCTTTATAGTCACCCAGTTACGTTGTGACGTTTGGTACACCGAAAGCACTCCTACGGTATCCGGGAGTTACACGATCTCATGGTCTAAGGAAGAGATACTTGACATTGGAAAAGCTCTAGCAAAACAAACTACACGATCTTGTGCTATGCTTAGGATTGGGTCTTGTCCATCACGTCATTCTCCTAATAACGTGATCCCGTTGTCAATGACATCTAATGTCCATAGTCAGGAAACCATGACTATCTGTTTTCCAACGAGCTAGTCAACTAGAGGCTTACTAGGGACGTATTGTGGTCTATGTATTCACACGTGTATTATGATTTCCGGATAATACAGTTATAGCATGAATAAAAGACAATTATCATGAACAAGGAAATATAATAATAATGCTTTTATTATTGCCTCTAGGGCATATTTCCAACAGTTTTCATACATGGATCCTATCTCGGATTGCATGGCTTCAAGCCATTTGTTGGAATCTGGGCCTGCCATCACTTCTTCATAGTTCGAAGGTTCACCGTTGTCTAACAGCATGATTTCCAGGACAGGGTTGCCATACCACTCTGGTGTGGAACGTGTCCTCGTGGACCTACGAAGTTCAGTAGTAACTTGATCCGAAGTACCTTGATCATCATCATTAACTTCCTCTTCAGTTGGTGCTGGCACCACAGGAACATCTTCCTGAGTTGCGCTACTCACCGGTTCAAGAGGTAGTACTTCATCAAGTTCCACCTTCCTCTCACTTACTTCTCTCTAGAGAAACTCTTTCTCCAGAAAGGACCCATTCTTGGCAACAAATATCTTGCCTTCAGATCTTAGGTAGAAGGTATACCCAATGGTTTCCTTAGGGTATCCTATGAAGACGCATTTTTCTGGCTTGGGTTCGAGCTTTTCAGGTTGAAGTTTCTTGACATAAGCATCGCATCCCCAAACTTTTAGAAACGACAGTTTAGGTTTCTTCCCAAACCATAATTCATACGGTGTCGTCTCAACGGATTTAGACGGTGCCCTATTTAAAGTGAATGTAGCTGTCTCTAGAGCGTATCCCCAAAATGATAGCGGTAAAATGGTAAGAGACATCATAGATCGCACCATATCCAATAAAGTGCGATTATGACGTTCGGACACACCGTTACGCTGAGGTGTTCCAGGTGGCGTGAGTTGTGAAACGATTCCACATTTTCTTAAGTGTGTACCAAATTCGTGACTTAAATATTCTCCTCCATGATATGATCGTAAGAACTTTATCTTTCGGTCACGTTGAGTCTCTACCTCATTCTGAAATTCTCTGAACTTTTCAAAGGTCTCAGACTTGTGTTTCATTAAGTAGACATACCCATATCTACTCAAGTCGTCAGTGAGAGTGAGAACATAACGATATCCTCCGCGAGCCTCAACGCTCATTGGACCGCACACATTAGTATGTATGATTTCCAATAAGTTGGTTGCTCGCTCCATTGTTCCGGAGAACAGAGTCTTGGTCATTTTGCCCATGAGGCATGGTTCACATGTGTCAAATGATTCATAGTCTAGAGACTCTAAAAGTCCATCAGCATGGAGCTTCTTCATGCGCTTGTCACCAATGTGACCAAGGCGGCAGTGCCACAAGTATATGGGACTATCATTATCAACTTTACATCTTTTGGTATTCACACTATGAATATGTGTAACATTATGCTCGAGATTCATTAAGAATAAACCATTCACCAGCGGGGCATGACCATAAAACATATCTCTCATATAAATAGAACAACCATTATTCTCGGATTTAAATGAGTAGCCATCTCGAATTAAACGAGATCCTGATACAATGTTCATGCTCAAAGCTGGCACTAAATAACAATTATTGAGGTTTAAAACTAATCTCGTAGGTAAATGTAGAGGTAGCGTGCCGACGGCGATCACATCAACCATTCCCGACGCGCATCATCACCTCGTCCTTCCCCAGTCTCCCTTATTCCGCAGCTCTTGCTTTGAGTTACAAATATGAGCAACGGCACCGGTATCAAATACCCAAGAGTTACTACGAGCACTCGTAAGGTACACATCAATTACATGTATATCACATATACCTTTGGTTTTGCCGGCCTTCTTGTCCTCTAAGTACTTGGGGCAGTTCCGCTTCCAGTGACCACTTCCCTTGCAATAAAAGCACTCAGTCTCAGGCTTGGGTCCATTGTTTGACTTCTTCCCAGCAACTGGCTTACCGGGCGCGGCAACTCCCTTGCCGTCCTTCTTGAAGTTCTTCTTACCCTTGCCTTTCTTGAACTTAGTGGTTTTATTCACCATCAACACTTGATGTTCCTTTTTGATCTCTACCTCCGCTGATTTTAGCATTGAATATACCTCAGGAATGGTCTTTTCCGTCCCCTGCATATTGAAGTTCATCACAAAGCTCTTGTAGCTCGGTGGGAGCGACTAAAGGATTCTGTCAATGACCACGTCATCCGGGAGATTAACTCCCAGCTGAGTCAAGCGGTTGTGCAACCCAGACATCTTGAGTATGTGCTCACTGACAGAACTATTTTCCTCCATCTTACAACTGAAGAACTTGTCGGAGACTTCATATCTCTCGACCCGGGCATGAGCTTGGAAAACCATTTTGAGCTCCTCGAACATCTCATATGCTCCGTGTTGCTCAAAATGCTTTTGGAGCCCCGGTTCTAAGCTGTAAAGCATGCCGCACTGAACGAGGGAGTAATCATCAGCACGAGACTGCCAAGCGTTCATAACGTCTTGGTTCTCTGGGATGGGTGCTTCACCTAGCGGTGCTTCTAGGACATAATCTTTCTTGGCAACTATGAGGATGATCCTCTGGTTTCGGACCCAGTCCGTATAGTTGCTGCCATCATCTTTCAGCTTGGTTTTCTCTAGGAACATGTTGAAGTTGAGGGTAACGTGGGCTATTTGATCTAAAAGACATATTGTAAAGATTTTAGACTAAGTTCATGATAATTAAGTTCATCTAATCAAATTATTGAATGAACTCCCACTCAGATTAGACATCCGTCTAGTCATCTAAGTGAAACATGATCCGAGTCAACTAGGCCGTGTCCGATCATCACGTGAGACGGACTAGTCGACATCGGTGAACATCTCCATGTTGATCGTATCTTCTATACAACTCATGCTCGACCTTTCGGTCCTCCGTGTTTTGAGGCCATGTCTGTACATGCTAGGCTCGTCAAGTCAACCTAAGTGTATTGCGTGTGTAAATCTGGCTTACACCCGTTGTATTCGAACGTTAGGATCTATCACACCCGATTATCACGTGGTGCTTCGAAACAACGAACCTTCGCAATGGTGCACAGTTAGGGGGGACACTTTCTTGAAATTATTGCGAGGGGTCATCTTATTTAAGCTACCGTCGTTCTAAGCAAATAAGATGTAAAACATGATAAACATCACATGCAATCAAATAGTGACATGATATGGCCAATATCATATAGCTCCTTTGATCTCCATCTTCGGGGCTCCATGATCATCTTCATCACCGACATGACACCATGATCTCCATCATTGTGTCTTCATGAAGTTGTCACGCCAACAATTACTTCTACTTCTACGGCTAACGTGTTTAGCAATAAAGTAAAGTAATTTACATGGTGTTATTCAATGACACGTAGGTCATACAAAAAATAAAGATACTCCTATGGCTCCTGCCGGTTGTCATACTCATCGACATGCAAGTCGTGATTCCTATTACAAGAACATGATCTCATACATCACATATATATCATTCATCACAACTTTTGGCCATATCACATCACAAAACACATGCTGCAAAAACAAGTTAGACGTCCTCTAATTGTTGTTGCATGTTTTTACGTGGCTGCAATAGGGTCCTAGCAAGAACGTTTTCTTACCTACGTGAAAGCCAGAACGTGATATGCCAACTTCTATTTACCCTTCATAAGGACCCTTTTTGTCGAATCCGCTCCAACTAAAGTGGGAGAGACAAACACCCGCTAGCCACCTTATGCAACTAGTGCATGTCAGTCGGTGGAACCTGTCTCACATAAGCGTACGTGTAAGGTCGGTCCGGGCCGCTTCATCCCACGATGCCACTGAAGCAAAAGAAGACTAGTAGTGGCAATAAAGTTGACAACATCCACGCCCACAACAAATTGTGTTCTACTCGTGCAAAGAGAACTACGCATAGACCTAGCTCATGATGCCACTATTGGGGAACGTTGTAGAAAATAAAATATTTCTATGCTTTCACGAAGATCAATCTATGAGTTCATCTAGCAATGAGAGAAATGAGTGCATCTACATACCCTTGTAGATCGCGAGCGGAAGCGTTCAAGAGAACGGGGTTGAGGGAGTCGTACTCGTCGTGATCCAAATCACCGATGATCCTAGTGCTGAACGGACAACACCTCCGCGTTCAACACACGTACGGTTGAGGAAGACGTCTCCTCCTTTTTCATCCAGCAAGGGGGAAGGAGAGGTTGACGGAGATCCAGCAGCACGACGGCATGGTGGTGGATGCAGCAGCGATCTCGGCAGGGCTTCGCCGAGCTTCTACGAGAGGGAGAGGTGTAGCAATGGGGAGAGGAAGGCGCCAAGAGCATGGGGTGCGGCTGCACTCCCTCCCCCCTCTTTATATAGGCCCCCTAGGGGGGTGCCGGCCCTAGGAGATGCAATCTCCAAGGGGGGGCGGCGGCCAGGGGGGAAACTTGCCCCCCAAGCCAGGTGGAGGCGCCCCCACCCCTAGGGTTTCCAACCCTAGGCGTAGGGGGGGGCAAGGGGGCGCACCAGCCCACCTGGGGCTGGTTCCCCTCCCACTTCAGCCCATGGGGCCCTCCGGGATAGGTGGCCCCACCCGGTGGACCCCCGGGACCCTTCCGGTGGTCCTGGTACAATACCGGTGACCCCCGAAACTTTCCCGATGGCCGAAACCTGACTTCCTATATATAGTTCTTCACCTCCGGACCATTCCAGAACTCCTCGTGACGTCCGGGATCTCATCCGGGACTCCGAACAACTTTCGGGTTACTGCATACTAATATCTCTACAACCCTAGCGTCACCGAACCTTAAGTGTGTAGACCCTACGGGTTCGGGAGACATGCAGACATGTCCGAGACGCCTCTCCGGTCAATAACCAACAGCGGGATCTGGATACCCATGTTGGCTCCCACATGCTCCTCGATGATCTCATTGGATGAACCACGATGTCGAGGATTCAATCAATCCCGTATACAATTCCCTTTGTCAATCGGTACGTTACTTGCCCGAGACTCGATCGTCGGTATCCCAATACCTCATTCAATCTCGTTACCGGCAAGTCACTTTACTCGTACCGTAATGCATGATCCCATGACCAGACACTTGGTCACATTGGGATCATTATGATGATGCATTACCGAGTGGGCCCAGAGATACCTCTCCGTCATACGGAGTGACAAATCCCAGTCTCGATTCGTGCCAACCCAACAGACACTTTCGGAGATACCCGTAGTGCACCTTTATAGTCACCCAGTTATGTTGTGACGTTTGGCACACCCAAAGTACTCCTACGGTATCCGGGAGTTGCACAATCTCATGGTCTAAGGAAATGATACTTAACATTTGGAAAAGCTCTAGCTAAACGAACTACATGAGCTTTGAGCTATGCTTAGGATTGGGTCTTGTCCATCACATCATTCTCCTAATGATGTGATCCCGTTATCAATGACATCCAATGCCCATAGTCAGGAAACCATGACTATCTGTTGATCAACGAGCTAGTCAACTAGAGGCTTACTAGGGACATATTGTGGTCTATGTATTCACACGTGTATTACAATTTCCGGATAACACAGTTATAGCATGAATAACAGACAATTATCATGAACAAAGAAATATAATAATAACCATTTTATTATTGCCTCTAGGGCATATTTCCAACACTTACTTTTGCGTAGCTTACCCATCGAGACTAGCCATTGAGTATTGCCGGCAACGTCACTTGTGCACATTAGTGATCATACTCCATAGCATACATACCATACCATAGTGGTGCATATCTTGGCATCATTTTTGTGTCACAAAGTTTTCATTGCATACACAATTGCTATCTTGGTTCGTCAAATTTGGCATGAGAAAAGAGCTGAAAAGTGAAAGAGCCACCTGATAACCCACAAGTATAGGGGATCGCAACAGCTTTGGAGGGTAAAGTATTCAACCCAAATATATTGATTCGACACAAGGGGAGCCAAAGAATATTCTTGAGTATTAGCAGTTGAGTTGTCAATTCAACCACACCTGGATAACTTAGTATCTGCAGCAGAGTGTTTAGTAGCAAAAGTGGTATGATAATAATAGTAACGGTAGCAAAAGTAAAGATAAATGTTTTTGGGTTTTTGCAGTAGTTGTAACAGTAGCAATGGAAAAGTAAATAAGCGAAGAACAATATGCAAAAAGCTCGTAGGCAATGGATCAGTGATGGATAATTATGCCGGATGCGATTCCTCATGTAATAGCTATAACATAGGGTGATATAGAACTAGCTCGAGTTCATCAATCTAACGTAGGCATGTATTCCGCAAATAGTCATACATGCTTATGGAAAAGAACTTGCATGCCATCTTTTGTCCTACCCTCCCGTGGTAGCGGGGTCCTAGTGGAAACTAAGGGATATTAAGGCCTCCTTTTAATAGAGAACCGGACCAAAGCAATAACACATAGTGAATACATGAACTCCTCAAACTACGGTCATCACCGAGAAGTGTCCCGATTATTGTCACTTCGGGGTTGTCGGATCATAACACATAATAGGTGACTATAGACTTGCAAGATAGGATCAAGAACACACATATATTCATGAAAACATAATAGGTTCAGATCTGAAATCATGGCACTCGGGCTCTAGTGACAAGCATTAAGCATAGCAAAGTTATATCAACATCAATCTCAAAACATAGTGGATACTAGGGATCAAACCCTAACAAAACTAACTTGATTACATGGTAAATCTCATCCAACCCATCACTGTCCAGCAAGCCTACGATGGAATTACTCACGCACGACAGTGAGCATCATGAAATTGGTGATGGAGGATGGTTGATGATGACGACGGTGACGAATCCCCCTCTCCGGAGCCCCGAACGGACTCTAGATCAGCCCTCCCGAGAGAGATTAGGGCTTGGCGGCGGCTCCATGTCGTAAAACGCGATGAAACTTTCTCCTTGATTTTTTTCTCCCGAACGTGAATATATGGAGTTGGAGTTGATGTCGGTGGAGGTCCAGGGGGCCCACGAGATAGGAGGCCGCGCCCTAGGGGGGGAGGCGCGCCCCCAGTCTCATGGACAGGCTGTGGGCCCCTTGGCATTAATTCTTTCGCCAAAAGTTCTTATTAATTCCAAAAAGTGCCTCCGTGGATTTCTAGGACATTCCGAGAACTTTTCTTTTCTACACATAAAACAACATCATGGTAGTTCTACTGAAAATAGCGTCAGTCCGGGTTAGTTTCATTCAAATCATGCAAGTGAGAGTCCAAAACAAGGGCAAAAGTGTTTGGAAAAGTAGATACGTTGGAGACGTATCAACTACCCCAAGCTTAAACCTTTGCTTGTCCTCAAGCAATTCAGTTGATAAACTAATAGTGATAAAGAAAAACTTTTACAAACTCTGTTTGCTCTTGTTGTTGTAAAATGAAAAGCCAGCATTCAAGTTTCAGCAAATATTATAAACTAACCATACTCACAATAACACATAGGTCTCACAATTACTCATATCAATAGCATAATCAGCTAGCGAGCCATAATAATAAAACTCGGATGACAACACTTTCTCAAAATAATCATAACATGATATAACAAAATGGTCTCTCACTAGCCCTTTCTGAGACCGCAAAACATAAATGCAGAGCACCTTTAAAGATCAAGGACTGACTAAACATTGTAATTCATGGTAAAAGAGATCCAGTCAAGTCATACCCAATATAAACCAATAATAATGAATGCAAATGACAGTATGCTCTCCAGCGGGTGCTTTTTAATTAGAAGGATGATGACTCAACATAAAAGTAAATAGATAGGCCCTTCATAGAGGGAAGCAGGGATTTGTAGAGGTGCCAGAGCTCGATTTTAAAATAGAGATTGAATAACATTTTGAGCGGCATACTTTCACTGTCAACGCAACAACTATGAGATGGCTGTATCTTCCATACTACATGCATTATAGGCAGTTCCCAAACAGAATGGTAAAGGTTTATACTCCCCCAACCACCAACAAGCATCAATCCATGGCTTGCTCGAAACAATGAGTGCCTCCAACATACAACAACCATGGGGGAGTTTTGTTTAATTATTTTGGTTTGCTTTGATCTTTTTGGATCATGGGACTGGGCATCCCGGTTACTGGCCCTTTCTCGTGAATGAGGAGCGGAGTCCACTCCTTGTGAGAATAACCCACCTAGCATGGAAGATATAGGCAGCCCTAGTTGTAACATGAGCTGCTCGAGCATACAAAACAGAATTTCATTTGAAGGTTTGGAGTTTGGCACATACAAATTTACTTGGAACGGCAGGTAAATACCGCATATAGGTAGGTATAGTGGACTCATATGGAACAACTTTGGGGTTTAAGGAGTTTGGATGCACAAGCAGTATTCCCTCTTAGTACAGGTGAAGGATAGCAAAAGACTGGGAAGCGACCAACTGAGAGAGCGACAACAGTCGTAAGCATGCATTAAAATTAATTCACACCGAGTACAAGCATGAGTAGGATATAATCCACCATGAACATAAATATCGTGAAGGCTATGTTGATTTGATTCAACTACATGCGTGAACATGTGCCAAGTCGAGTCACTTAATACATTCAAAGGAGGATACCATCCCATCATACCACATCATAATCATTCTAATAGCATGTTGGCACGCAAGGTAAACCATTATAACTCATAGCTAATCAAGCATGGCACAAGCAACTATAATCTCTAAATGTCATTGCAAATATGTTTACTTCATAATAGCTGACTCAGGAACGATGAATCATCATATTTACAAAAACAAGAGAGGTCGAGTTCATACCAGCTTTTCTCATCCCAATAAGTCCATCATATATCGTCATTATTGCCTTTCACTTGCACGACCGAACGATGTGTATAATAATAAGAGTGCACGTGCATTGGACTATGCTGGAATCTGCAAGCATTCAACTCAAGAGAGAAGACAAGTAATATGGGCTCTAAATTAAATAAACAATCATGCATATAAGAGCCACCAAGCATTTTCAATATGGTCTTCTCGACCCCCAAAGGGAAGAAAAGAAAATAAAACTATTTACACGGGAAAGCTCCCAACAAGTAAAAAGAAGAATTACAAATCTTTTTGGGTTTTCATTTTAATTCTACTGCAAGCATAGAGTTTAAACTAACTATCTTTTTTGGTTTTTCTTAAGGTTTATCAAACACACAAGAAGAAAGCGAGAAAAAGAAATTTAAACTAGCATGGATAATACAATGAAAGAGTATGGGCACCGAAGACTAGCGTGTGAATATGAATGTAAAGTCGGTGAGAAATACGTACTCCCCCAAGCTTAGGCTTTTGGCCTAAGTTGGTCTAATACCAAGGACCGCCTAGCTGATATCCATAAGTGAAACTGGGGTTGTACTGAGATGCAGAGGCAACAACCTCCTGAGCAGCAGCGTGTTGGCGAGCTGCCTCCATTCCCCTCTCATATTCAGCTGCTTCTTCCCTGGTGATAATCAAAAAGGTAGGGAGCAGGAAGAGTAACAGGGACGACGTTGTGTCTATCATAGATTAGTCGATAATGGAGGAATTGTTCATTCCTCTCAAGAAAATGATGATCAAACATAGCTTCTTTATCCAAATAAACAGGAGGTACAATCATATCCCCCTCTCGTGGAGCTATATTAAGAAAATTAGCCACACGGGTTGCATAAATTCCTCCAAAGAAATCTCCCCTTCTACTATTATTCTGCAACCTACGTGCAACTATTGCCCCTAAGTTATAACCTTTAAAACCTGACACTGCACTCTTGAGGACACAAAGATCGGGGACACACATGTGACATGCCTCGTCCTTGCCATTAATGCATCTACCAATAAAGAGAGCAAAATAATGTATAGCAGGAAAATGAATGCTCCCTATGGTAGCTTGTGTTATGTCCCTAGATTCTCCCACAGTAATACTAGCAAGAAAATCTCTAAATTCAGATTTGCGAGGATCATTAATATTACCCCACTGAGGGAGTTTGCAAGTAGTTGTGAAATCCTCTAAATCCATGGTATAAGATATATCATAAATATCAAACATGACACTAGGAGAATTACGCGCAGAAATATATTCGAACCTCCGCACAAAGGAATCGGTCAATTGATAATATTGAGGACACTTATCTTGTAAGAAGTCCTCCGGCTCGGCATTACGCACATACGCGTCAAATTCCTCCTTGAAGCCTGCTTCGACCATAAAATCATTGGATGGCCACTCACAAGCCCGTACATTTGCCTTGGCAAATTAACATCTTGTTCACGTATAGCAATTCTTGGCCCTTTCTTTGCTATGGAACCTCCTTGGTACATTCTTCTAAGCATATTTCTTTTTCTGAAAATTTCTGAAATTTTAGTAACTTCAAAATAAAAGTGGATAAAACTAAACAAGATTGATAGCAACTACTCCTACAAGTGCCTAGAGCCTATATCATGCATTGGAATTGCTTGGGACCTCAAAAATTTAACATGCAAGCTCAAGAACATGGTCACCTAAGCAGCAAAAATTTGCAATGAATAAAGCACTAGAACAAAAACTAATTGGACCAATGGAGGAGTCACATACCGAGCAACAATCTCCCAAAGCAGTTTTGTGAATGGAGCTTTGAGCTAAGAGATTGAAAATCGCAGCAAAACGAGCTAGAACTCATGCTTGAGCTGGATGGGGATTTTTTTGGGTAGAAGATGAAGTGTGTGGGTGCTGGCATAAGTGGAGGGGGGCCACCAGGGGCCCACGAGACAGGGGGGCACACCCTATAGGGGGGGGGCGCTCTCCTCTCTCGTGGCCTGGTGCTTGCCCCTCCTGGAGTGTTTTCAGTGGCTAAAATCCTCAAATATTACAGAAAAAATCATACTAAATTTGCAGGGAATTTGGAGCACTTTTATTTTCGGACTATTTTTTAATGCACGGATAAATTAGAAAACAGACAGATAATATTATTTTTGCTTTATTTATTCTAAATAACAGAAAGTAAAAAAAAGGTATAGAAGGTTGTGCCTTCTAGTTTCATCCATCTCGTGATCATCAAAATGAACCTGCTAACAAGGTTGATCAAGTCTTGTTAACAAACTCATTCCGAATAACACGGAATCCGAGAAATTTCGAATAACACTAAGTGACATCAACGGGGATATGAAAATCCCCAACAATAAGAATATCATATTTTTTCTTGACAGTAGGAAGAGGAAATTCAAAACCTCCAAAAATGATAGTTGGAACTTTTTCAATAGAATTGATGCTATGAACTTGAGATTGTTTCCTCGGAAAGTGTACCGTATGCTCATTACCATTAACATAAAAAGTGACATTGCCTTTGTTGCAATCAATAACAGCCCCTGCAATATTAAGAAAAGGTCTACCGAGGATAATAGACATACTATCGTCCTCAGGAATATCAAGAATAACAAAGTCCGTTATGATAGTGACATTTGCAACCACAAAAGGCACATCCTCACAAACACCGACAGATATAGCAGTTGATTTATCAGCCATTTGCAAAGATATTTTAGTAGGTGTCAACTTATTCAATTCAAGTCTACGATATAAAGAGAGAGGCATAACACTAACACCGGCTCCAAGATCACATAAAGCGGTTCTAACATAATTTCTTTTAATGGAACATGGTATAGTTGGTACACCCGGATCTCCAAGTTTCTTTGGTATTCCACCCTTAAAAGTGTAATTAGCAATCATGGTGGAAATTTCAGCTTCCAGTATATTTCTTTTATTTGTAATGATATCCTTCATATACTTAGCATAAGGATTTACTTTCAACATATCAGTTAAGCGCATACGTAAGAAAATAGGTCTAATCATTTCAGCAAAGCGCTTAAAATCCTCATCATCCTTTGACTTGGATGGTTTAGGAGGGAAGGGCATGGGTTTCTGAACCCATGGCTCTCTTTCTTTACCGTGCTTCCTAGCAACAAAATCTTTCTTATCATAACGTTGATTCTTTGATTGTGGGTTATCAAGATCAACAACAGGTTCAATCTCTAGATCATTGTTTTTGCTAGGTTGAGCATCAACATGAACATTATCATTAACATTATCACTAGGTTCATGTTCATCACTTGATTGTGTTTCAGCATCAGAAATAGAAATATAATTGGGATTCTTAGGTGTGTCTACATTAGGTTCAACAGAAGCATGCAAGGTTCTATCGTCTTTCTTTTTCTTCTTAGAAGAACTAGGTGCCTCTAAATTATTTCTCTCAGAATCTTGCTCGATTCTCTTAGGGTGGCCTTCAGGATACAAAGGTTCCTGAGTCATTCTACCTGTTCTAGTAGCCACTCTAACAGCAAAGTCATTTTTACTATTTAATTCATCAAGCAGATCATTTTGAGCTTTGAGTACTTGCTCAGCTTGAGTAGCAACCATAGAAGCATATTTGCCAACATGGTGAAGTTCATCTTTAACTCTAGCCAGATTATCGCCTACGCGTCCTATCTCGAAAGCATTATTATTTAACTCTCTAACAACATAGGCATTAAAACTTTCTTGTCTAGCCATAAAGTCATCAAATTCATCTAAGCATGGGCTATGACATTTAGTAGAGGGTATTTCAACTTTATCATATCTATAGAGAGAATTTACCTTTACTACCTGTGTCGGGTTATCAAGACAATGTGGTTCTTCAGGCGGTAAATTAGGACCATGTATTTCTTCAATAGGGGGTAAACTCTTAACATCTTCAGCTTTAATACCTTTTTCTTTCTTTGATTTCTTTGCCTCTTGCATATCTTCAGGACTGAGAAATAAAACACCTCTTTTCTTCGGAGTGGGTTTAGGAATAGGCTCAGGAGTCGGCTCAATTGGTTCAGGAGTTACATCAGGAACTGGCTCGGGGAGAATCCAATTATTTTCATTAGTCAACATATTATTCAATAGTATTTCAGCTTCGTCGACTGTTCTTTCCCTGAAAACACAACCAGCACAACTATCCAAGTAGTCCTTGGAAGCATCGGTTAGTCCATTATAAAAGATATCAAGTATTTCATTTTTCTTAAGAGGATGATCAGGCAAAGCATGAAGTAAGCGGAGAAGCCTCCCCCAAGCTTGTGGGAGACTCTCTTCTTTAATTTGCACAAAATTATATATTTCCCGCAAGGTAGCTTGTTTGTTATGAGCAGGAAAATATTTAGCAGAGAAGTAATAAATCATATCCTGGGGACTACGCACACAACCAGGAGCAAGAGAATTTTTAATGAGAACGGAAATATCTTAAGAATATATAAATAGCGAGACTTCTCATCATTGGTAAACAGGTTAGCTATATCATTCAACTTGGTAAGATGTGCCACAACATTTTCAGATTCAAGGCCATAAAAATGATCAAATTCAACTAAAGTAATAATCTCAGGATCAACAGAGAATTCATAATCCTTATCAGTAACACAGATAGGTGAAGTAGCAAAACCAGGACCAGGTTTCATTCTAGCATTAAGAGACTGCTGCTTCCATTTAGCTAATAATTTCTTAAGATCATTTCTATCATTGCAAGCAAGAATTTCCATAGCAGCTGCTTCATTCATAACATAACCCTTAGGAACAACATGTAATACATAATCATTGGGGAAACGCTCATCATCACTATCGTCAATAATAGGTGCTTCAATATTTTCATTCCCCCTAACTCTAGCAAGTTGTTCATCAAGAAATTCACCTAATGGCAAAGTAGTATCACGCACAGAAGTAGTTTCATCATGCATAGCAGAAGTGGCATCATCAATAACATGCGACATATCAGAATTCATAGCAGTAGCAGGTTTTGTTGTCGCAAGACTACTAATAATGGAAGGAGAATCTAGTGCAGAGCTAGATGGCAGTTCCTTACCTTCCCTCGTAGTTGAGGGCAAAATCTTGGTCTTAGCGTCTTTCAAGTTCTTCATAGTGATCAATAGATATAAATCCCAAGTGACTCAGAGAATAGAGCTATGCTCCCCGGTAATGGTGCCAGAAATTAGTCTTGATAACCCACAAGTATAGGGGATCGCAACAGCTTTCTAGGGTAAAGTATTAAACCCAAATTTATTGATTCGACACAAGGGGAGCCAAAGAATATTCTTGAGTATTAGTAGTTGAGTTGTCAATTCAACCACACCTAGATAACTTAGTATTTGCAGCAAAGTGTTTAGTAGCAAAAGTTGTATGATAATAATAGTAACGGTAGCAAAAGTAAAGATAAATGTTTTTTGGATTTTTGCAGTAGTTGTAACAGTAGCAACGGAAAAGTAAATAAGTGAAGAACAATATGCGAAAAGCTCGTAGGAATTGGATCAGTGATGGATAATTATGCCGGATGTGATTCCTCATGTAATAGCTATAACATAGGGTGATATAGAACTAGCTCCACTTCATCAATGTAACGTAGGCATGTATTCTGTAAATAGTCATACGTTCTTATGGAAAAGAACTTGCATGACATCTTTTGTCCTACCCTCCCGTGGTAGCGGGGTCCTAGTGGAAACTAAGGGATATTAAGGCCTCCTTTTAATAGAGAACCAGACCAAAGCATTAACACATAGTGAATACATGAACTCCTCAAACTACGGTCATCACCGAGAAGTGTCTCGATTATTGTCACTTCGGGGTTGTCGGATCATAACACATAATAGGTGACTATAGACTTCCAAGATAGGATCAAGAACACACATATATTCATGAAAACAAGTTAGGTTCAGATCTGAAATCATGGCACTCGGGCCCTAGTGACAAGCATTAAGCATAGCAAAGTCATAGCAACATCAATCTCAAAACATAGTGGATACTAGGGATCAAACCCTAGCAAAACTAACTTGATTACATGGTAAATCTCATCCAACCCATCACCGTCCAGCAAGACTACGATGGAATTACTCACGCACGGCGGTGAGCATCATGAAATTGGTGATGGAGGATGGTTGATGATGACGACGGCGACGAATCCCCCTCTCCGGAGCCCCGAACGGACTCTAGATCAGCCCTCCCGAGAGAGATTAGGGCTTGCCGGCGGCTCCGTGTCGTAAAACGCGATGAAACTTTCTCCTTGATTTTTTTCTCCCCGAACGTGAATATATGGAGTTGGAGTTGACGTCGGTGGAGGTCCAGGGGGCCCACGAGATAGGAGGCCGCGCCCTAGGGGGGAGGCGCGCCCCCTGTCTCATGGACAGGCTGTGGGACCCCTGGCATCAATTCTCTCGCCAAAAATTATTATTAATTCCAAAAAGTGCCTCTGTGGATTTCCAGGACATTCCGAGAACTTTTCTTTTGTACACATAAAACAACATCATGGTAGTTCTGCTGAAAACAGCGTCAGTCTGGGTTAGTTTCATTCAAATCATGCAAGTTAGAGTCCAAAACAAGGGCAAAAGTGTTTGGAAAAGTAGATACGTTGGAGACGTATCACCACCCAAGCTTTTAAGCAAAGAGGAAAGATAAGCAAAGAGCTTATAAGCAAGAACCATAGCATCATACTACATTAAGATTGTCATATCCGATCATCTTGGATCATATCACTGGAATACCATAGATATAGCATACTTGGGATAGAGGTCGTTGCATTTTTGCCTAGTAGGTTGTGCACAAGTTCCGTATCCGCCTATTGTGCAATCGTGCTAGCGTCTCTCGTGTATTGTGCAACAAGAGCATTTTCGTGGATTCCACATTTTGGCTCACTTTTGGTTTGCACAATCCCACTTATCTTTTTGCGTGTGTGTTTCCGTGTACCACTACTTGCTTGGTCTACTTGTTGCATTTGCCAATTTGTGAATCTTTTCCAACATTATTGAAGCTCACTAACCAAGCTCCACCATAAGCTTTTACTTGTGTAGGTGTGAGAACCGACAAGAATTGGTACCAATAGTGCTATTTCATTGTACGCATTTGAGTGAACTTGATTCATCGTCAACATCGGTCAAGGTACAATTGGTATAAGTTCTTCTCCTTCTACCACTCACATTTTTTCTTGGAATGATGGATAGGCCAAGTACTTATACCAACCCACTCTTCATCGAGCATTACGACATGTCATCATTCGTCACCAAGAGCCACCTCTTAGCTGCACAACGAGCGTTGCATCAAGAGCAACAAGCTATGACCGACCGCATCGACAACCTCGCCACCAACTTGCGACTATCCAAGAAACGTACAAAGGACAACTTCGACCACAAGCTCGACGCTCACAAGCAAGAGAACGATGCAAGGATGGACGAGATCCACGCCTTGTTGGTGAACCGTCCTCCTTCAACTTCTTCATACTCAAGACGAAGCTGCTCAAGTCGACACTCTGACGACACCTTCTCCAGCTCAAGTACACCGTCATCGAACACTCTTCGACGAGCCGCGCGTCAAGACCGTCATGCATCTCGCAATCCTCTACACGACAAGCATGGACAAGAACAAGTCGATTAGCAAGTACTTCGTCGTCAACCACACCAAGTCGCTTTTGCACAAGCTCAAGAACAACAACGTCAACTTCGCCAAGAGGAAGAACGAGCGCGTCTACATCAAGAGGAACAAGACGCCGAGGCTCAACGTTTTCAACAACAACAACGTGAAGCACAAGCTCTTGAGGCGCAACGCGCCCTTCAAGAATCAAGTCGAGCCATTGCCAACCGCAACCGAGATCGGCGCAATCAAGAGGAAGCACTTCGAGAAGAAATCCAAGAGCGGAACTACCAACCGCACATGCAACGCCAAGTTCCTCAAGCTCCTCCACAAGCTCGACAAGCTCCTCCTAAACCTCAAGTTCAAGAAGAGCAAGTTGATTATGGACTTCCTCCGCGCCAAGAGCAACATGACGATGATTATCCACCACGTCAAGCGCGCCATCATCACCATCACCAACAACACAATGAAGATCAACACTATGGCAAGCTAAAATTCACAATGCCCAAGTTCCATGGAAGAAATGATCCCGAGGTGTACCTCTCATGGGCATTGAAGGTCGACCAAATCTTTCGTTTGCACAACTATGAGGAAGAGAAGAAGATCGTTATGGCAATACTTGAGTTCCAAGACTATGTGCTCATATGGTGGGAACAAGTCCTTGAGCGCCGAGAAGCAAGAGGTGAACCACCAATCACCACTTGGGCACAAATGAAGGATGTCATGCGAGCATGTTTTGTGCCCACCTACTACAACCGCGATCTATTCAAGAAGCTCCAACTCCTCAAGCAAGGAACAAAGAGTGTAGAAAGAATACTACAAGGAAATGGAGATAGCCATGATTCGAGCCAATGCCACGGAAGATGATGAGAAAACTATGGAACGTTTTTTGAATGGACTCAATCATCCCATCAAGAAGATTGCCGACTTCCAACCCTACTCCAACCTCATTGAGCTCGTGCATCAAGCTACAAAAGCCGAACGTCAAGTGCAAGATGACTTCAAGTACGCCAAGTACTCATCCAAGACCTACGGCTTCTCCAGTAACCAAGCTTCAACAACTCCTCCAACTTCTACCTCAACCAAGCCATCTACAAGCAACGACGACAAGTCAAGTTACAAGAAAACTTCGACAAGCTCAAGTCGTCCTCCTCCTACCACAAGCAACTTCAAGCCGCGTGCTTCATCATCTACTCCGACTGATGAGACCGTCAAGACAAGCTCGTTCAAGTGTTTCACTTGCGGCAGCTCAGGCCACAAGTCTTTCGAATGCACCAACAAGCGCACCATGATCCTCAACGATGATGGAACCTATGACTCCATGAGTGACGAGGAGATGGAATTCCTTGAGCAAGTGGCCATGCACCGGCGCGTGAACAAGGATGAAGATGATCAAGTCTTTTGTGATGAGGATTCGAGCCCCGATCTCATTGTCTCCAAAGTCTTGACTCTTCAACATCAACAAGAAGAAGACCAATGATGCCACATCTTCCACACAAAGAACATCAATGGAAGGTCTGTCAAGGTCATCATCGATGGAGGTAGTTGTCACAACTTGGCAAAGTGAAGAACTATGCTCCAAGCTCCAATTGGTCAAGATGAAGCACCCGCACCCCTACAAAGTCCAATGGCTAAGTGTCTCCGGCACTATACGAGTTGAGCATACGGTCCAAGTCTCCTTCAAAATTGGTGCATATGAGGACACTTTGGAGTGTGATGTCATCCCAATGTCTGTTTGCCACCTCGACCGCGGCGTCATCCACAACGGGTGTACCAATCACTATAGCTTCGAGATGAAATGGAAGGAGTATGTGCCACGACCTATGCCTCCTAGTCAAGTGATAACCGACAAGCAAGCTACCCATTGTGGAGAGAAGATTGAGAAAGTGATCCACCAAAAAGTGAGTGAGAGCCAGAAGCCAAACTTGAGCACCTCTTCGCCTGAGAGAAAAACCTAGTACTATTTTCCACCAAAAGTGAGATGAGAGAAGTGTGTGAGAACCCATCGAGTGTTATTCACTTTGTCCTTGTGTGCAAGGATGGAGAACCAAAAACTAACAACTCTCAAGATCTGCCTTTAGTGTTTCAATCTCTTCTTCAGGAATTCCATGATGTTTCCCCCGATGAGCTATCTCCGGGTTTACCTCCTCTACGAGGCATTGAGCATCAAATCAGCCTCATCCCCGGAGCGCCCCTACCAAACAAAGATCCATACCGCGTCAACCCCGAAGAAACTAAGGAGATCCAACGACAAGTACAACAACTAATCGACAATGGTCATGTACGTGAAAGCTTAAGCCCTTGTGCCGTTCACGTTATACTTGTGCCCAAGCAAGATTGTAGTTTTCTCATGTGCTCGGACTGTAGACCTATCAATGCTATTACCGTTCATTATAGGCATCCTATTCCTCGCTTAGATGATATGCTTGATGAACTTAGCGGTGCCACCATTTTCTCAAAAATTGATCTTAAAAGTGGCTATTATTAAATCCGCATACAAGAGGGTGATGAATGGAAAAATGCTTTCAAAACCAAATTTGGCTTATACGAGTGGTTGGTTATGCCTATGGGTTTATCGGAAGCTCCCGGAACTTTCATGCGTCTTATGCATTTTGTGCTTCGACCTTATATTGGAGTGTTTGTTGCGGTTTACTTTGATGATATTCTTGTGTTTAACAAATCCATGAAAGAGCATCTAAAGCATGTTAGGGCTGTTTTGCAAATGCTTCGCAAGGAACGTCTTTATGCCAACATGAAAAAGTGCACGTTTGGTGTTGACAAACTTGTTTTCTTGGGTTTCGTTGTCTCTTCCAAGGGTGTCTGTCGGTGTCAAAACCGGCGGATCTCGGGTAGGGGGTCCCAAGCAATGCGTCTTAGGATCAATGGTAACAGGAGGCAAGGGACACAATGTTTACCCAGGTTCGAACCCTCTCGATGGAGGTAAAACCCTACTCCTTCTTGATTAATATTGATGATATGGGTAGTACAAGAGTTGATCTACCACGAGATCAGAGAGGCTAAACCCTAGAAGCTAGCCTATGGTATGATTGTTGTTGTATATTTCTATCGACTAGCCTGGCCCTGGTTTATATAATGCACCAGAGGCCTAGGATAACAAGAGTCCTTGCCGAATACGCCAGTGAGGGAGGAGTCCTTGTCTTGATCGCCAAGTCTTGTGGATTCTTCCTTGTATGCGGCAGCTGTCCGGACTGGCCCATGAGTATATGGCCATGGGGGTCCTCGGCCCAATCCAACTGATCGGGAGACGACGCGTTGAGTACCCCCTAGTCTAGGACACCGTCAGTAGCCCCCTGAACCGGTCTTCAAGTTAGGGACGCTCCTCGATTCTTCCGAACTGTTCTTCATCTTCGGTTGCCGGTCTTGAAAACTGGTTCAACAAATCTTCTCATCTTCTATCTTGAGGATCACCGAAATGCATTCGACGAGTTTACACGTCGGGTATCCGAGGTGCCCCTTTAAGTTTCCGGCCTTTATCAATGCCTTGTTATTTTTATGCCACACCTCGGGTTCAGAGTTGTTCCCAGGAGGCAGTGTCCTCTTGCGTCCGAGCTCTAACCACGGACTGCATTCAAGGTATCTCTTGCAGCCGAACACCAATGTCGGACTGCTTCCCGGCTCTAACACCAGAATGTATCCGAGCCCCAACACCGGACTATGTATCCGAGCTCCAACGTCGGACTGTATCCGAGCTCCAATGCCGGACTATGTATCCGAGCTCCAACGCCGGACGGTATCCGAGGTGTCGTAAATCATGTTGGTTCAAAGAAGTTTGAAGGAGTTTAGCCGAGCTTAATGCCGGAAATTCCCTCTATGGAGCCAGCCACTAGCGCCCGAGCTTTATGCCGGACTGCTTGCGAGGTGGTGCACCTCCCCGAATGTGGGCCAATTTTTGTCAATGTTTTTGATTGGTGCAATTTATTCTCTACCGAGATACATAGCCAGTAGCCCTCAAGGTGGGTATCGGTCCGAAACCCAAGATGCACATGAAGGATGACATAAGACCGCTGATCCCCGTAGCCGCTGAGACTCAGGTTGATTTGCAAAATCGGTCTGAGGATCAAGTCCTAGCTCAGTAGAATACTTCGGGACACAAAAAGCGGCGTGCTTAGTCCTCGAGACTCAGGTTGGGTGCGGCCGACCAACCTGAGGATCAAAATCTCCTCGAAAACTGTATTGCACTTAAAATTTTCTGCATAGAACAGGCAATGCAGTAGCCCCCGAGACACTGGTCGGGTGGCAACACCAGATCAGGGGATCGATGTGCCCCTTTAATATTTGTAAATAATAAGCCCGAAGCCCAGTAGCCCCCGAGCCTTAATGCGGGCACGGGAGGCCGAATTAAGGATTGATATCCATAGTAAAATCACAAATTATGTGTAATGACTCTATGTATCCAAGTACTTTACGTCATTAATGCTCGAATCCGCATTGTACAAAACTTTGTTGACTGACCATCGGCTTCCACCTCCTCGGCCAATAGCCGAGGAGTGTTTGTCCTACTTTATAAAGCCTTTATGAGGGCAAATATTTACAACAAACAAGGCAATCTGGCCATACGGTTTTATAAACAAAGGTACATGGAGAGATATGTTATATTACTGTTTAACAGAAGAAATGTCTGCCAAAGAAAATAGTCCCGCTATCGGTTCCTTTCTTTGGGTTGTCATGCTAAGCATGATCATGAAACCTCAGCTCCAATGTAAAAGCAAAATATCGAGGATTTAGTTTGGGAGGCCAGTTAATAGCCCCCGGTAGTGTTCGGCGACAGTCGAGGTCAAGCCGTAAACACTTCGGCCATTGTTATGAATGGCCCGTCGTTTAACACCGTCATCGGATCACCGACCAGTTTACACTTACTGTGATAGTCAGTTTTCGGCTTTCTCCACTGAGGTGCTTAACCATGTGAGCTGGAAGCACAATCGCAGTGGTTCTCCCTTTGCACACCTAGCCGAACAAAGCGGAACATAGGAGGCAAGTGCAGGAGCCGGGCAACCTAACTATTGACTGAAGACACAATTCGAAACCGATGCATATATAGCAATATCCGAGAATGTTTTTGCCAAATCTCTAAAGGTGTCCGGCGTTGCACTGCGAGACTTGTGCGGAAAACACACAAATAGTTTAAAAGTTCCATGGGCTCGAAAAGCCAAAAAACTTATTCAAAAGGTTAATGTCCAAACTAGATCAAGTGTTCGGTGCCAATCCAAAAATTGGACTTTAGAAAAAAAGGTGCTTCTGCCGTGCTTTAACATGACACATCCTATCTCAAAACTTCAAGTGGGTCAGCCTACGGCTTCAACCTCCTATCCCGAGGGCGGAGTACTTCTTACTAGGCCAGTTTAGCAAACTAAACTCTAGCGGCTTTGAGCGAGAAATTAGGCTCCCCGGCTAGTGATGCACACTTGTGTCGAAAAAAGGAGTGATAAATAATAATAAAAACTTTGCAACGACTAAGAAGAAAAACACTTATCATAAAACGGCTCATATAAATTTAAGAGCCCCCAAGTGACTTGGGTAAAAGAATGATTGCATGTACCGAAGTACTTATATCATATCTATGTTCAACCGAACTTTAAACGCTTCTCAACCGACCGTCGGCTTCTCGCTCTTCGGTCAAGGACCGAAAAGTGTTATGTACTCCATCTGTCAAGAATATCGACGATGTTTCCAATAACCAGGCAATCAGGCCATAAGGCTGTAACAGACAAAGCGCGCTCAGGGAACTTATGCTATATTACTGCGAAGTGTAAGAAGCATCTTCGAAGAAAATAGTACCCCCACCGATACCTTTCTTCGGTGCTCATTGTTATTATGAGACTTGTGTAATAGATTTTTTGTACTCATGAGTTTCGTTGTGTGCCGACCATGATTGAAAACAATAAGAGCGCTAGCTTTCGGCTTCACCCAGTCTGAGGTCCGGCTCGGGTGACCCGATCGTGACAATCGCAGAGGTGCTCCCTTTACTCCCTAGACGAACAATCGGGAACGTAGGGGTAAGCACAGGAGCTAGGCAAACCAGCTTGCGAATCGCTTCAGTCAATATGGTGCATATTGTGGCGTAATACACGAACAAGGAACGAAGCCGTACAAGTATAACCATATGCAAGAGGAAAAAGCTTCATGAAGGAAGCCCACAAGTAAACGGGGTATTTGAATTTGCACGTCACAAACAAAGTTTGGACAAGGAAATTTTTACAAGCAACTTTTTTCCATGAAGGACACAAGTTAAAAATTTAAAACTTTGAGCATGAAGACAACTTAGCTGGTTAATGTGTTCGGTATTGATGACGCGGTCCGAGCTTGATGCGGGACAAGGTTCCATCCCCGAGCCGGTCCCGAGGTGGCGGAGCAAAGAGCTTCGCACTCCGAAGTGGTGACATAGCACGGTCAATGCAGGACGGTAGGGTGATGCCGAAGTCCCCGGCATGGGGTAATGAAGTGTCGACGAAGCCCCCCGTCCAGCCGAGGTGACGCCAAAGGATATAGTCCGGCTGGATCATTTTCCTGTGCACAAAAAATAGTGCAAACCGGAGATAATAGTAATAATAATAAAAAAAATAAAAAAATTCGTTGCATAACAAATAATTTATGCAAAGTGTGTAATAAAAGAAATATGGCCTGGCGCCGAAGTCAATGTCGATGCAGGGCGGCGGCGTGATGCGGTCAAGGCATGGCAACGCCTGAATTCACGGGTCGGTTCGAGTTCCGAATGCGGCATTCGTCGGACTATGTACGGAAACTGACCGAACCACCATGCGACCGTCGTTAACGCGGCCACCATTTGATAGACCTGCGTACATATGACGGTCAAACCAGAGTAATAATTCATTGGGAAAAATGAACCCTAACAAGCAAAAAATACTAGGATTAATAGCACCTGGCTTATTTGTTGTAGCAATCTGAAGAAAGGTGATTCCCAAAATTGGGACTCGATCCGCACACCTATCGCCTGATGGGCGATAAAGCAATGGCATGACGATGCTGGCAAAGGTTGGCTCGCCGAGACAAAGCCCTCGGTCCAGCTAACATGACGGAGCTGGTCGGCCAGCGATGCCGAAGTCTTCGGAGTAGGTTGATGAAGAGATGATGAAGCCCCCGGTCCAGCGATGCAGGTCGTGACATGGTCGATGCCGGCTTGATGAAGTGACCGTGTGGCGATGCAGGTGTGCCCGCTCCGTGTAATCCGTGGGGCAGCGATGTTGGTGACGATTTATCCTTCGCGATGCCGAACTATTGTTCGGCTGGCAGAGATGATGATCCGAAGAAATTGAGCTTGGCTCAACAAAGCGACGACGTGTCTAACGCAGGTCGGCCGCCGTGGAGTGATGTTGTCGGGCTGGTTTGACACCAGCATGACGGTGAAGTTTGTATTGCAAGAATACTTTTAATAATACTGGGATATGTTTGAGAATAAAACACAACACCCCATACGAAAACTTCCTTCAAAAAGGATGTTCGAGATCCCGTTCATAAAAAAGATGAATTCGGGCCGGATTCGTTCTCGCGCAGAAAACAGATCAAAAAGTGATGCACTAATCGGAAGTTTCCTGGAGTTTGGATGGTCGGATCGAGCTGAATTTTTGGCAGGTGGTAGATATGGGAATTCCTCAGCAAATCAACGGTTGGATCCTCCAAAATACATCCGATCTAGATGCTGGATACCACGCCCTAAACTCGTCCAGATTCTCATCCAGATTCAACAGGGCTCCGGTATATCGGAGATTGCTAGAGATTCCTCCATCGGAACTCGACGAAATTTTTGCAGGGTTGTTGTAGACTTAATTCCGCATAATTCCACCGAAGTAATCGTTTAAGCGACACTCGAGGAGGCGGTGGCGGCGGTACAAGTTTGCTGTCTAGAAAAATAGCACGGTCGCCTGAGGGCAATGTTGACGTTGAGCCCCCGAGCTCCATGGATGACTCCTCCATGATCTTGATAGAGATCGGAGTTGGTGTTGATGAAGGCCTTGATCCGAACATGACGATCGGAGGTAGGACGCAGTCCTCGGTCAAGCCAAGGTGACCAGTCGAGCCGGTGACAAAGAAGCCGACGTCGCAGTTGACCTGCAGTCGAGCCATTGATCCTTTCGTCGATCACACAACGGAACTCTCAATGAAAGCACCAATATCGGTGTCAAAACCGGCGGATCTCGGGTAGGGGGTCCCAAGAAGTGCGTCTTAGGATCAATGGTAACAGGAGGCAAGGGACACAATGTTTACCCAGGTTCGGGCCCTCTTGATGGAGGTAAAACCCTACTCCTGCTTGATTAATATTAATGATATGGGTAGTACAAGAGTTGATCTACCACGAGATCAGAGAGGCTAAACCCTAGAAGCTAGCCTATGGTATGATTGTTGTTGTATATGTCTATCGACTAGCCTGGCCCCGGTTTATATAATGCACCAGAGGCCTAGCACTAGTGCAGGATCGGGCAATAGCACCAGTTCGTATGACCCTTTAGTGCCTGTTCCATAACCGGCACTAAAGTGTGGGCACTAAAGCCCCCCCTTTAGTACCGGTTCAGCATGAACCGGTGCTAAAGGGCAACCACGTGGCACGAGCCAGCTCCGGGGGCCTGGAGCCCTTTAGTACCGGTTGGTAAGACCAACCGGTATTATAAGGTTTGGGGTTTTTAGTTTTATGATTTCTTTTTCATTTAATTTTGTGTTTTCATTTTAATTCTTTTTCGTTTGCTGGTATTTTACGATACTACACATTGTACA
>NC_041389.1:564802510-564806229 GCF_002162155.2 Triticum dicoccoides | reverse complement strand
ATATATATATATAGGACAAATTTTTACTACAAGCAGTGGTAGTTACCACCTAGGTGCTTGCCCTCCACGTGTCCCTAGTTATCTCCAACCAAACGGGTTAGTGAATGTGGGGGAAAGTCCGATAGCAGCCAACCAAGTAGAGTCTAATTAGTTGGTACGGTGTGGGTTAGTTTCAACAAACTGCTATCTTCTTGGCATTCCAAACGAATCGAGACATGCTAGCGTGACAGGTGCTGCATATACTTTTACACTTCGGACTAGAGTATATAGCTTGTAGTATACAAGTTGCAAAATACCCCCTCTGTCCGGAAATACTCGTCGGAGGAATGGATGTATCTAGATCTATTTTAGTTCTAGATACATTCATTTTTATGCATTTTTTGACAAGTATTTCCGGACGGAGGGAGTAATATGTAGTACTCTGCATATTGTATGGAAATATAATATAATGTTGTATATTACTGGGAAATAGTATCTTTGTGATTATGAGTGTGAATTTATATGTATATTACTAGAGTATGTGTGTATATATATATCCATGGCGAGACGCTAATTGTTCGGACTATAGTAGTGGAAGCATGTTGTATATGTTTGTAGGTCTAATACTCTTGCGCACATGCACTCCTTTTATCCCATTGCTAATGTTTATGGCCATGCATTGATGTTGTATCTGTGCTTAAAAATGGAGTATATAGTATGGAGTATATTACTTTTTAAAAAAGTATAAAGTATATGGCCTTTCATAAGAAAATTTGGAGTATATGGTATTTAATAATGAAAGTAGTATGTTTGTTTTTCGCAAAAAAGTAATATATGTATGAAAAATTATGATGTACGTAGTATGTAGTATGGGGTATCTCAAAAAGAAGTATGGAGTATGTTCCCACAAAAAAAAGTATGGACTATATCCAAGTTAGGAGTGTACCAAAATTAGGAGTATGGCAACTGACGAGTTTTGCACGCCAATTAGCAATTTTTTTGCATTAAAAGTATATACATCTTTCTCCTAAAAAAGTATATACATCTTCAAGTAACCATATATACACGCTAGAAAAGCAAAGTGTATGTGCTAGCTAGCTTCTTGGACTCGTGGAGGTGCATGCTCATGCATGTACATACGCTGATCTAGTATAACATAAGAACTTTGCAAATTTCCATCGACGGTGGTGTCACAGGTAGTTATAGCCTGGGCACGTTCTATAAATAGAATGTTTGTTGAAATAAATGCAGGAGAGCTGCGTATTCTAGAAATAGAATCGATGCAGGAGTCGCCGGCCCATCGATGACGGCCGCAATGGCGCCATTTTTTTTTGCGAACGGACAGACAAATTGTCGGCGAATACGACCCAACGGCCAATGCGACGATGGGCTTCCTACGTTTGTGGTGGTGTGATTAGCTTGCCAGCAGCCTTGATTCCCGTCATCACATCTGGATCTTCAGCTACTGCTCACATGCAAGCAAAGGGACTGGGGCATACGGAGTAGGTAGCATGGCTGTAAATTGCAAAGAAAAGATTAGATAAGAATCCAATCAAAAAGTGTCTCCGATCCCGTCCCAGAATGAGTACCTTGTAGTATCATGCATCCATGCTCCAGATCCAATCGGTTATGGATTTAGGCGGCGGCCGGCGAATAAAATCTGGTGAGTCCCGATGAGATGGGTTGCACGCCGGCGACCAGATTTTAAAACTGGCTTTATTGTTGGATGTGAGGTTGTTATACCGTAGCCATGCATAAAAATCGGAACAATATTACTGGTTGATTTATCGGGTGGAGAGAAAATTACTCCACCGAAACCCGTTAATCATCACGCCACCTTCGGGTCAGATCGGACGGCAACAGGGGTGGAGGTAACTACCACTATATGGTAGGATGTATTTTCCCTATATATATATATATATATATATATATATATATATATATATATAATTTCTAGTAGAACCAATCATCGAGTTCAACATGATTGTCATGATATAAGCGTTCATATATAACACCACAAAAGCAAATCACTTAAGTTCAGAACGAAGAACACGGACATGAAAGGACAAGTACTAATTTAGAGCAGCACGAAGAACTAGCTAAATCACTCCTGCTAGCTACTCTCTCTCTGGTAAAATAGCATAGAACATGTATAGCTCTCGTGATTGATCATACTGGAGCATGCCGATGAATCTGTCTCCTAATCGTGGGCTGCGCTTCTCATTGCTGCCCCCTAGTACTTCTCTGCGATCATTAACAATTTTCCTCCAATCTTTCACTATTAAGCATTCATCGCTTCTAGAAATCTTGAATGCATTCATGTGCAACGCAGGATATCTTGGCCATAAGCTAACAATTGACATCTGACCTTTAATCTCGATCCCCTGAGGCACAACTGTCATCGGGAGTCCCTGTTGAATAACATCGTATAGTACTTAATTAATATACTTGGCAATGAAAGTTTAGCAAAAAAAATATGTATGCAAAATATGCACTGAGGACAAATAGTAAATATCTTACCATCATTCCTAAATAGATGTGACCGTAGTTCAATACCATCACTATTGGTCGCACGTTTTGAGTACTAACATTTCTAAGTGCAGGAAGAAAATTTGTCTTGACAGTATGAAGATCCTCAAGCCATGAAACATCATGACTTATTTCCTCGCAGTTTAGTTCAGCTCCGGGACAGTAGTAGGTCCTGTCTACCAAGCGCCGGACATGTTTGGTTGAATGGAGATAAGTTGTCAATAGAAATTAGTTGTTAGTTATTTTTGAATAAGCAATATTAAAGACAAAAATATAGATGTGAAGAACTCACATAATGGTAGAACTGGAGGCGTCTGCACATCGACCCATATGTCTATATTACCTTCAATATTATCTTCCGGACGAATATCAAAGGTGATAACCATACCAGGCTCAAATGCATAAGCCTTGCATAGTGCTTACCAAGTTTTGCATTCAAAATATGTGTACGTGTGTGTATTGTATACTTTGACGTTCAAAGTATAACCATCATGCTCAGTTTTCAGGTAAGCTCTGTTTACCTTCATAGTTTCCATATCTTTGAAACCTATCTTATCCAAGACAAAAATTCTTGCATGGCACGGTATGCGCTCGTAGAATAGTGAAAATTAAAAATTATAAGTCAGGCAAATGAAGCATATATAAGTCATGCTTAATTATGAAAACAGACTTTGTCATTGTGACTTACTGTATCGAATTTGAAAGTCTCATCCAGCTTGATGCTGAATCGCCTACCATCAAAAAGGAAATTTCTATCGCACTGGTCGCGCTGGTCTTCACAGTAATCGCACATAATGAAATATTTTCCGTCGTCAGACGACATTTCCTATGTTCATATTAGGCGAAACATTAATCACTTACTAATTCAATTAATTCAACTACTTCTAGTATTTCAACTAAGCATTTACTAAAATAAACTAGTTATATTAATTGAAACTAAGCATATACTAAAATAAAGTAGTTCTATATATTAATTCAACTAGTTCAACTTAACATTTACTAAAAATAAACTAGTTTTCTATATATATTAATTCAACTAGTTCAACTAAATATTTACTAAAAATAAACTAGTTATATTAATTCAACTAGTTCAAACTAAGCATATACTAAAATAAAGTAGTTCTATATATTAATTCAACTAGTTCAACTAAACATTTACTAAAAATAAACTAGTTATATTAATTCAACTAGTTCAAACTAAGCATATACTA
>NC_041389.1:564792026-564801926 GCF_002162155.2 Triticum dicoccoides | reverse complement strand
GGCGGCCGGGGACGGTGAGACGAGACGGGAGCGGCGACGACGACGGGCGGCGGGGGCACTCGGCGGTGACGACGACGGGCGGCGGGGGCGGCGAGGGCGACAGCACGGCGGCGCAGCGGCGTCGGCGTCGTCGAGATCGAGACTCGCGCGCGCGAGAAAAGTGGAATGAACTGGCGACGATAACTGAATTTTCGTAAGTGCCATATATATAGGATGGGCCTTTAGTACCAGTTGGTGCCTCCAACCGGTACTAAAGGTCAATTTTGGCCAGCCCAAGCGGCGGGAAACGTGGGCCTTTAGTACCGGTTGGTGGCTCCAACCGGTACTAAAGGGCAACACATTAGTACCGGTTGGAACCTCCAACCGGTACTAATGCCCGTGCGCTGCCACCCACATTTATTTTTGAGTAATTTTTTATATAGTTATTTCTTTTCTGCTTTATTTTTTTCTTCTATTTATTTCTGAATAGTTTTTTTGCTATATTTAGTTTCTTCTTCTTCCTCTTCTTCTTCTTCTTCTTCTTCTTCTCCTCCTTCTCCTCCTCCTCTTCTTGTTCTTCTGCTTCTTCTTCCTCCTCTTCCTCTTCTTCTTCCTCCTTCTCCTACTCTTCTTCTTCTTCTTCTTCTTCTTCTTCATCGTCTCTGCACTCAGAGCTTATAAACCGCTCTTAGTCCCTCTCACTTCGCGAAGTGGGACTAAAAAACAGCTTGCCATAACCTCATAAACTCGAATACTTCGAAAGAGATTGTCCAGTTTGTAAACGAAGTGCATCCAGTTTTTGCCGTAACCCTCTCTACTTTTTTGAACATGATATGTGGGTGAAATGATGATACCATGCCAAGTTTCAACTTTTTCAGAGTTCATTTGTAGTGCTTTTCAATTTCCAGGTCATTTAGTTCTCAAAACAAATCATTAAATGCATGAAAAATAGCAAATGAAGGCATAAACGGTTGAAAGTTGATGGCGTCGCTTTGAATGGTGCATACTGAACGCAAAAAATATAAGAGCATTTAGATCATGATCTTATATTTCTTTACAGTCTAAATTGTCAATATGATCTTATGACATCAAATATACTTTGATCATCAATGATCTTTGTGTGTACAATCTGAATTGTCAATATGAGTCATCAACGATTTATAAACCGATGAAGACTCATATTGCGGCCACAAATTCTACACATAGAGTTCAATGAAGACCAAGTGCTTGTGATAGTTTGAGAAATAACATATTTAAGGTGGTAAAAGGCTTGTTAGGGGAGCGAGGTGGGACTAAAAACAGCTTGCCATAACCTCATTAGTACCGGTTCGTGGTATGAACCGGCACTAAATGGTGATGGTGGGGCCATAGCCTGACCGCAGGCTGACACAACCTCTTTAGTACCGGTTCGTGGCATAAACCGGTACTAAAGGTTCGCTACGAACCGGTGCTATTGATCGCCACCACGAACCGGCACTAGTCTACACATTAGTGCCGGCTGAAATTCCAACCAGCACTATTGTGCTTCACATTTGACCCTTTTTCTACTAGTGTAGGATAACAAGAGTCCTAGCCGAATACACCGGTGGGGAGGAGTCCTTGTCTTGATCGCCAAGTCTTGTGGATTCTTCCCTGTATGCGCCAACTGTCCGGACTAGCCCATGAGTATACGGCCATGGGGCTCCTCGGCCCAATCCAACTGATCGGGAGACGACGCGTTGAGTACCCCCTAGTCCAGGACACCGCCAGTGTCCATGTTGATGAATCTAAAATTGAAGCAATTAAAACTTGGCCCCAACCTACCAATTTGCAACAAGTGTGTAGCGTTCTTGGCCTTGCAGGTTTTTATCGTCACTTTGTGAAATTTTTTAGCACTATTGCCGCTCCTTTGCATGCCTTGAGTAAGAAGAATGCTCCTTTTGTTTGGGGATCTTTGCAATCCACTCATGCTCCGATTCTTGCGTTGCCCAACTTTGACAAAACTTTTGAGGTTCATTGTGATGCAAGTGGTACCAGAATTGGCGGAGTTTTGATGCAAGAAACACGAGCTATTGCATATTTGAGTGAAAAACTCTCCGGTGCTCAACTTAACTATCCCATTTATGACAAAGAATTGTATGATTTAGTGCGTGTGTTACATGTTTGGGAACATTATCTTAGACTTCATTAGCTTTTCATCCATACAGATCATGAAACGCTTAAGTACTTAAAAGGACAAACTAAGTTGAACAAGCGTCATGCCAAATGGAGTGAATTCATCGAATCTTGCCCCTATGTGATCAAGTACATTTAGGGTAAGGAAAACGTAGTTGCGGATGCACTTTCACGCATATGCACTCTTGTCACTAAACTTGAGTTGAATGTTATTAACTTTGAGCACATAAAAGACTTGTATGCTATTGATCCATCTTTTTCTACTCCTTATGCTAAATGTTTGACGCATAAATCTTGGGAATGATATTACATCAAGGATGATTATCTTATGAGAGCTAACAAACTTTGCATACCCGAGTCTTCTCTTCGTTTGCTCAAGTGACCCATGGAGGCGGAATCATGGGACACTTTGGACGCGACAAGACATTCGCCACGTTCTCCAAAAACTACTTTTGGCCCAAGATATTCTGCGACGTGTCACGCTTCACCAACCGATACTCTACATGTCACAAAGCTAAGTCTAAAGCTCAATCTCATGGTCTCTACATGTCTCTTCCTATATCCCTTATCAACCTTGGGAAGACATTAGCATGGATTTTGTAATTGATTTGCCTAGAACTGAAAATGGCAAGGATTCCATGTTTGTTGTTGTGGACTGATTTTCTAAGATGGCACATTTCATTCCTTGTGTTTGATGGATTTTTGTAGACGCTAAGTCCGAATTATTTATATGAGCCATGCTGGACCGACGTACAAATAAATACAAGCATATATGTGAAAAAAATATATAGCTTGGATTTATAAAAATGCCACCCTATAACGTGTGGGTCCCACGTGCTAGTAAATTCTATCAAAGAGAATATATCACATATTATACTCTATTTGTAGAGTTCATCGTGTAGACTACAGTAGTGCAAAAAGATTAAAGTCTAATTCTTGGATCCGAAAGAAATAATCATCAAAGAAGGATGTACATGAACGTACAAAGCTAGCCAGATTTACTATCGCCGGTGCATGTTACATGGCCTCGTGCAGTCTCCAACTATCGGCTTAATTAAGAAATTAATTAGTACCTTTGACCAGTTGCCTAAACACGTGACAGACAAGACCCATATTGCAACGTTGCCGGTGATTTAGTTGGGAGCAGCAGTAATCCGTTTAGATATGATTTTGCATGAGAAAATCATGTACGTAGACGCCAAGTCCGCTGGAGATAGAATCCTGGCCAGTTGAAACTCACGCGGCTTCAACGAACCAACGTGATCGAAGCCACGACCGCCCCCTATATAAAGCATCACCAGCCCTCGTTGGCTCATGATACCAAGATGATATCATGAGACAAGCTGATCATGTTTTTGGAGCCTCTACCCTTTGTTTTCTAGCTTGATTTTGTGTGTTCTTGTCTAAATCCAAAAATCCCCACCAAAAATATCCCCAATTTTTTTTGTTATTTGTTGGTTTGATGATGTTTTGTTGATTTTGATCCGTGGATTTGCTTGGTTTTAAGTGGATCTAGCATTTCCCCAAGTTTCTCCATCTTTCCTCCACGAAATCTCGTCAAATTTGACCCCGAAATCTCCATTTTCCGCTCAAAATCGCTCCCCCGAACTCGCATCTCGCGTTGACCCCAACCCACCGGACGACCGGAGTTTTACGGACGTCCGGAGCCCTAGGAACGACCGGACGTCGGACCTTTCCCGGACAACCGGAACCCCTAACCCGAACCAAATTTACGGATTTCCGACTTTCCCGGACGTCCGACGCACCGGACATCTGACCTTTCCGGACGTCCGTAACCTGTAGGTTTTGACATCGGCTGATTCTTGTTTCGGCCATAACTAATTCATCTGAACTCCAATTTTGACGTTCTTTAGCTCGTTTTGAAGCTATTGACACCCCCCATCCCACAAAAATACCACCAACATCATTTGACTCCATCAAATGTTTGGAACTTTGACATCTTTACCTAGGCCTTCCACCATCACTAGTAGAAAAGGGGGCAATGGTCCAGGCCAGTTCAGCCCATTAGTCCCGGTTCAATCCAGAACCGGGACCAATGGAGCTATTTACCCCGGTTCGTGAGCCCAGGGGGCCGGCCGGGCCACGTGGGCCATTGGTCCCGGTTCGTCCGGACCTTTTGGTCCCGGTTGGTGGGACGAACCGGGACCAATGGGCCTGGCTCCTGGCCCACCACTATTGGTCCCAGTTGGTGGCATGAATCGGGACCAATGGCCACCCATTAGTCCCGGTTCATGCCACGAACCGGGACCAATAGTGCTGCCTATATATACCCCCTCGCTCGCGAGCAGAGCACTCCAGTGCTCTGTTTTTCTCTTGCCGGCGAGGGGGGGCTTTGTGGTGCTCTAGCTCACCTCCATAGCACATGAGGTGTTCGATGAAATGCCCGAGCCACACTACTTAAGCTTTCTCCTCTCCAAGCTCGACCTCCAACCTCTATTTTCCTCAATATTTGTCTAGGTTTAGCGGTCCATCACGCCCCGTCCCCGTCTTCACCGCCGTCGATCACCCGCGCCGATCTCATCGCCAGCACCACCGTGGTGAGCCTCTTGTTCTTATCTTCTTTCTGAAAGAAAAAATATTCTTACTTGTATTATTTTCTTACTTTTATTATTGCATCTTATATAGTGCGATGGTTTTGGTATCCGCCCCCGTCGGCCCTCGTCCTGTCTATGATTCGGATGTGGTATATATTATCTTTTCATGACTATTGGTTCATTTAATGTTTATGAAAATTATGCCGACCAACGTGACATAGATTTTATTTATCTAGGAGGTTGTTGAACCGGAAATTCCAACCGACCCTATTGTCGAGAGGTTAAATTTAGTTGAAGAAGAAAACAATTTCTTGAAGGAAAAAATAAAAAAACTTGAGGAGGAGAAGATGATATTGGACTTGCATGTTGCGGATGTCGTCGATGATCACAAGATCAAGATGGATGCAATGCGCTTGAAGATGAGAAAGATTAGAAAATATGCCATTCATACCGAGGCTTGGTATCATTATGCCGTTGGATCAGTTGTTACCTTGGTTGCGATTATGATCGCATTTGTTTTCGCATTGAAATGTTTTACATAGTTTCAATGTATGGTTTAATTAATTTAGATGCTCTGCAGAGCTTTATGTTGTTAGATGAGAACTATGTATGTACTTTGGTTTTTATGTGATGATGAACTTCTATTAATTTGGTCACATAATTATCTATTCATGATGTTCTGTAATGATTTTTCACACACTTAATTATATATAATGCACGCAGATGAACCGGCAATGGATGTACGGTGATAGACACACCTCCGAGTACATTAAGGGCGTGCATGATTTTCTCGAAGTGGCTGAGGCAAACAAGCAGAATGGTTTTATGTGTTGTCCATGCCCTATATGTGGGAATACGAAGTCTTACTCTGACCGGAAAATCCTTCACACCCACCTGCTTTACAAGGGTTTCATGCCACACTATAATGTTTGGACGAGGCACGGAGAAATAGGGGTTATGATGGAAGACGGCGAGGAAGAAGAGTACGATGACAACTATGTGCCCCCTGAATACGGTGATGCTACTGAACATCAAGATGCACCAGACGATGTGCACGATGGTGCTGCAACGGGCGAAGCTGCTGAAGATCAAGAGGAACCAGACGATGTGCCCAATGATGATGATCTCCGCCGGGTCATTGTCGGTGCAAGGACACAATGCGAAAGTCAAAAGGAGAAGCTGAAGTTCGATCGCATGTTAGAGGATCACAAAAAGGGGTTGTATCCCAATTGCGAAGATGGCAACACAAAGCTCGATACCGTACTCGAATTGCTGCAGTGGAAGGCAGAGAATGCTGTGCCTGATAAAGGATTTGAGAAGCTACTGAAAATAATGAAGAAGAAGCTTCCAAAGGATAACGAATTGCCCGACAGTACATACGCAGCAAAGAAGGTCGTATGCCCTCTAGGATTAGAGGTGGAGAAGATAGATGCATGCCCTAATGACTGCATCCTCTACCGCGGTACCTACAAGGATCTGAACGCATGCCCGGTATGCGGTGCATTGCGGTATAAGATCAGACGAGTTGACCCTAGTGATGTTGACGGCGAGCCTCCCAGGAAGAGGGTTCCTGCGAAGGTGATGTGGCATGCTCCTATAATACCACGGTTGAAACGTCTGTTCAGAAAGGGAGAGCATGCCAAGTTGATGCGATGGCACAATGAGGACCGTAAGAAAGACGGGAAGTTGAGAGCACCTGCTGACGGGTCGCAGTGGAGAAAAATTGAGAGAAAGTACTGGGATGAGTTTGCAAAGGACCCAAGGAATGTATGGTTTGCTTTAAGCGCGGATGGCATTAATCCTTTCGGAGAGCAGAGCAGCAATCACAACACCTGGCCCGTGACTCTATGTATGTATAACCTTCCTCCTTGGATGTGCATGAAGCAGAAGTTCATTATGATGCCAGTTCTCATCCAAGGCCCTAAGCAACCCGACAACGACATTGATGTGTATCTAAGGCCATTAGTTGAAGAAATTTTACAGCTGTGGAATGGAAACGGTGTACGTACGTGGGATGAGCACAAAAAGGAGGAATTTGACCTAAAGGCGTTGCTGTTCGTGACCATCAATGATTGGCCCACTCTCAGTAACCTTTCAGGACAGACAAACAAGGGATACCATGCATGCACGCACTGTTTACTTGACACCGATAGTATATACCTGGGAAGCTGCAGGAAGAATGTGTACCTGGGCCATCATCGATTTCTTCCGACCAACCATCAATGTCGAAAGAAAGGCAAGCATTTCAAAGGCGAGGCAGATCACCGGAAGAAGCCCGCCATGCGTACCGGTGATCACGTACTTGCTATGGTCAATGATTTACACATAATCTTTGGAAAGGGTCCCGGCGGACTGGCTGTTCCGAATGACGCTGAGAATCACACACCCATGTGGAAGAAGAAATCTATATTTTGGGACCTACCCTACTGGAAAGACCTAGAGGTCCGCTCTTCGATCGACGTGATGCACGTGACGAAGAACCTTTGCGTGAACCTGCTAGGCTTCTTGGGCGTGTATGGGAAGACAAAAGATACACCTGAGGCACGAGAGGACCTGCAACGCTTGCACGAAAAAGAGGGCATGCCTCAGAAGCAGTATGAAGGTCCTGCCAGCTATGCTCTTACGAAAGAAGAGAAAGAAATATTCTTTCAATGCCTGCTCAGTATGAAGGTCCCGACTGGCTTCTCGTCGAATATAAAGGGAATAATAAATATGCCAGAGAAAAAGTTCCAGAACCTAAAGTCTCATGACTGCCACGTGATTATGACGCAACTGCTTCCGGTTGCATTGAGGGGGCTTCTACCGGAAAACGTCCGATTAGCCATTGTGGGGCTATGTGCATTCCTCAATGCAATATCTCAGAAGGTGATCGATCCATAAATCGTACCAACGCTAAGGAGTGATGTGGCGCAATGTCTTGTCAGTTTCGAGCTGGTGTTCCCACCATCCTTCTTCAATATCATGACGCACGTCCTAGTTCATCTAGTCGACGAGATTGTCATTCCGGGGCCCGTATTTCTACACAATATGTACCCCTTTGAGAGGTTCATGGGAGTCCTAAAGAAATATGTTCGTAACCGCGCTAGGCCAAAAGGAAGCATCTCCATGGGCCATCAAACAGAGGATGTCATCGGGTTTTGTGTTGACTTCATTCCTGGCCTTAAGAAGATAGGTCTCCCTAAATCGCGGTATGAGGGGAGACTGATTGGAAAAGGCACGCTTGGAAGGGACTCAATAATATGCAGGGACGGATATTCTTGGTCTCAAGCACACTACACAGTTCTACAGAACTCTACCTTGGTGACCCCGTATGTCGATGAACACAAGAACAGTCTGCGCTCCAAACACCCGGAGCAGTGCGACGACTGGATTACATGTGAACACATCAGGACTTTCAGCAGTTGGTTGGAAACACGTCTCAGAGGTGACAACACTGTTTGTGATGAGCTGTACTTGTTGTCCAGGGGACCATCTTCGACTGTAATGATTTGGAAAGGATACAAGATAAATGGGAATACATTTTACACGATTGACCAAGATGAAAAGAGCACCAACCAAAATAGCGGTATCCGCTTTGATGCAGCAACCGACAATGGAAATGACACATATTATGGTTACATAGTAGACATATGGGAACTTGACTACGGAGTAGATTTTAAGGTCCCTTTGTTTAAGTGCAAGTGGGTGATTCTGTCAGGAGGCGGGGTACAGGTAGACCCATAGTACGGAATGACAACAGTGGATCTGAAAAATCTTGGGTACACTGACGAACCGTTCGTCCTAGCCAATGATGTGGCACAGATTATCTATGTGAAGGACATGTCTACCAGATCGAGGAAAAGAAAAGATAAGGAAGCGAATACATCATACAATGAGCCAAAGCGCCACATAGTTCTTTCAGGAAAAAGGGACATCCTGGGAGTGGAGGGCAAGACAGACATGTCTGAAGAGTATGAAAAGTTTCATGAAATTCCCCCCTTCAAAGTCAAGGCTGACCCAAGCATCCTCATAAACGATGAAGATTATCCATGGTTACGGCGCAATAAGCAAACGACACAAGCAAAGAAAAAGTGAAGACTTTCTCCCACAACTATTATGATGATACCATGCCAACTTTGTAACAGACGAGTATGATACCATTGTCCGTTTTGTACATGCACATGCTATGCCAACTTTTTCAGAGTTCATTTGAAAACTATGAATTTGAAAACCTCGCCAACCGAAGGGCGCTCACACCGGTTTATAAGCCCGTCCCTCTACACGCCTTGTTGAGCTCACAAACTTGTGATTCACACAAATTTCAAAGAAAACTAATGGCACCAATAGAAAGTTTATAATTTTGCTGACCTAAAAGCAAAAAGAATTAAAAAATAAAGCAAAAAACCAAAAGAAAATAAATAATGCAGAAAACAAAACAAAAAAACTTGAAAAAAAATAAAAATAGCAACAATAAGTATTTTGTTGTAAGTAGAAACAAAATAAAATAAATAAATAAAGCAAAAAAGTGTTTTCACATTTGAAAACTAATGGCACTAACAGAAAGTTTATAATTTTTCTAAAACTAAAAGCAAAAAGAATTAAAAATAAAGCAAAAAACAACAAAAAATAAATAATGCAGAAAACAAAACAAAAAAACTAAAAAATAATAAAAATAGCAACAATAAGTATTTTATTGTAAGTACAAACAAAATAAAATATATAAAGAAACAAAGAAAACAAAAAAAGTGTTTTCAAATTTGAAAACTAATGGCACTAACAGAAAGTTTATAATTTTTCTAAAACTAGAAGCAAAAAGAATTAAAAAATAAAGCAAAAAATAACAAAAAATAAATAATGCAGAAAGCAAAACCAAAAAACTGGAAAAAAATAAAAATAGCAACAATAAGTATTTTGTTGTAAGTAGAAACAAAATAAAATAAATAAAGCAACAAAGAAAACAAAAAAAGTGCCACCTACTGGGCTCCCACGGCGTGAATACGACTAGAAACCCTACAATGGGCCAGGATTCAGGCCCGCGGGAGGCCCAGTAGGCCCACGGGCACAGATTGCACGGCCAGGCCCGAAAGCCTGCAGTTGAGAGGAGCTCGAGAGGGTGGGCGCAGCAGCGCTTATAAACCACTCTCGAGCTCTCTCAACTAGCGAGGTGGGACTAAACTTTTCGACGCGGGGCAGCACAAGGCCTTTGGTCCCGGTTGGTGGCACCAACCGGGAC
>NC_041389.1:564762060-564791721 GCF_002162155.2 Triticum dicoccoides | reverse complement strand
CGCCGCCCGGCTCTTTTAATGTTTAAGCTCTTTTTTTATTTTTATGCTCTGTTTTTTTATGTTTTAATTTTTTTGTTCATATGTGATGTATATGTGTATGTGGCTATAATGTATATGTGTATGTGAACAATGCAAAAGATAGTTTTTTAGAAAAATTAGGATTTTTTTTCTGTTCATAGATTTTTTTGGTGATATTAATTATTGTAAATATGCAAATGTTTGTATATTCATATGAACAATGAATTAGGCAATACTACTTCATGTATTTTTAAGAAGGAAGAAGAAGAAAAAGAATGAGAGGAAAAAGGAAATAAGAAGAGGAAGAAAGGAGAAGAAGAGGGGAGAGGAAGAAGAGGAGAAATAAATAAGAAGAAGAAAAAAGAAGAAAAAGAAGAGGAGAAGAAGAAAAAATAGAATGAAAAAAAATTCTATTTTTTCTTCTTCTCCTCTATTCTTTTCTTCTTCTCCTCTTTTTTTTCTTCTTCTTTTTCTTCTTGTTCTTCCTTCTTCCTTCTTCCTCTTTTCTTTTTTTTGACTGTGAACTGTGGGGAAAACCCACACAGCATATCAAAACTTTATTAAAGCCAGACAACAGTTACAACAACATGATTACAAGAGGTAACCGAAAGGAGAGGAGAAAAACAAAATAAAATAAAGAAAAGGCTAAAACTTAAGGTGGCAAGAAAGAAATCCACTTGAGTAACTCATCCTTGTATCCAGATTTGATTCGATGCTGCATCAGAGTAATGTCATGCCTGAAAGCTCCTCTCCATTTGTTGAAACTTGCCCTCTCACCTCTGAACACTTTGGCATTTCTGATGATCCAGATATTCCAGCAGGCAATAAATACTACTTCATTGAAAAAGGGCTTATCAAAACTTCTCCTTGCCTGGATGACTAGGTCAGACATTGAAGTTCCAGCCGACCAATCGATCTGCAAATAATTCCAAACTCTGACACTAAAATTGCAGTTGAAGAAGAGATGGTCTCTGGTTTCTCTCACTTGAAGGGGGCATAGCCTACAAGTAACACCATCATCCATGTGCCAGTGCCTTAAATCAACCATATCCTTAGTGTTGAGTCTATCCATGATGAGCATCCATGCAAAAACCTTGATCTTGATAGTGCAAGAGGATTTCCAGATCCAGCACATCAAGTGGTTGAATGTTTCATTCTGAAAAACATGACCATAGAACAGCTTAGGTTTGTAAACCTTTGAAGAGCCCTGCCAGAACCATAAATCCTTACAAGCGTCATCTCTTGTATGGGAGACCAACATATTTCTTATCAAGTTTAGCTCATCAAAAGCTTGAGCAGACAAAGGTAGGTGAAAGTGTTGGTACAAGTCTATTGAATTGAAGATGGCCTTAACATAAATCCATGGATCCTTGGCAAAAGAGAATAATCTTGGGAATCTAGACTGCAAGCTAGAAACTTCATTGCCAAGATTCCAGTTATCAGACCAAAAGAGAGCAGTGTCCCCAGCATTGACCTGCACCCAGGAGCAGTCCCTAAAATTCTGCAACACCTTACAAATATCCTTCCACCAAAAAGAGCCACAAGAAGTTGTTCCCTGGGGCATGCCATCATGATAATATGAGTCCCAAATTAAGGACTCCCAAGGTAGGTCTTTCCTGTTGAGAAAGTTACTAGCATGCTTGAGAAGCAAAGCCACGTTTTGAACACCCAGGTTCAAAATACCAAGACCACCCTTGTTTTTTGGTCTACAAATCAAATCCCAAGCAGCAAGAGATGGAGCAGGCTCCTCCCTATTTTTTCTCCACAGACATTGCCTTTGAATTCTTTCCAACTGCTTGAGGATTCCAGCAGGAACAGCCAGGCTGCCCATAAAGAAGATTGGCATGGAAGACAAGGCAGAATTTAAGAACTGCAGCCTCTCACCTTGATTAGAAGAAAAAGAAGAAAAAGAAGAAAAAGAATTCTTCCTCTTTTATTCCTTTTTCCTTATTTTCCTCTCTCGAGGGATAAGAAGAAAAAGAAGAGGAGAAGAAGAAAGAAAGGAATAGAGGAGAAAGAAGAAACTTTGACATGAGGGGGGGTACCGATACCCCCTCCCCGATAACATTATTTTCCCATGTATATGTATGTTGCGTCGTTGTCGATATAACGAGGGTGTCGAGGATCACCGAGGGGTCGAGGGTCGGGAACTAGGGTAGAGGGTCGAGGGTCGTTAAGGGGTCAAGGGTCGAAGGTTTCAGGGTCGAGGGTCGCTAAGGGGTTAAGGGTCGAAGGTTTCAGGGTCGAGGGTTCCTATAGTGTCAAAGTATTGAAGAAATCCATGGCTTCATCATTAGCCCGAAGTAACCATGGCATGATGGTACGAAGTCCTCCAAAGTTATTCTGGAATGGAGTCCCAGATAGGATAATTTGCCTGTTTGTACGAATCTCAGCAAAGGCCTTTCAAATAACGATATTCGGAAGGTTCTTGCTGAACTTTGTACCAAAAAGTGAATTATCCTATCTGGGACTCCGTTCCAAAATAACTTTGGAGAGCTTCGTACCATCATGCACCTGTTACTTTCGCCTAATGATGAAGACATGGTTTTGTTGAATCCTTTGACACTAGGCAACCTCCCGACCCCTCGGCGATCCTCGACCGCTCGGCAATCCACGACCCTCTACCCTACCGCGGGCGTCGATGCCCACGTCACTTGTCGGACATAGATATAGTGTTCAACGCCGACCCCCTCCCGATAGCTTCAACACGTGGGGGGGGGTGTCGATATTACCCCCTCCTTGAAGCGTTCTTGAGGCCACCCCCTAACCCTTGAAGCATTGTCGAGGCCACCCCAAACCCTAGAGAAGCAGCATCGAGGCCACTAATATGATTCCTTATTGTGATTAGCTAGCTAGTTCTACGTTTGCCACTAATATATCCATATATATCTGTCATGTTTGAATAATAATTGCCATGTTGTAAATATTTGTAGAAACTATGGACACCCCCCGAGATGAAGCACAAGAAGCATTGTTGAGGGACATAATCGCACAAGAAAGTGATGCCGTCTCCTCGTTGATGTTTCTCAACGACAACGATGGTCTGGAAGGAGAGGGTGAAGAAGCAGCTGGCTATGATTTACATGGCTCCGATGACCCAATGCCGGTGCAAGAAGGAGAGGGTGAAGAAGTAGACCGTGAGGACAGCTCCGGTGATCACCAAACCGAGTCCGGCCAGGTATATATATTAGTTAAGCCTATGCTGACTAGCTAATTGATGCATTCATTGTTTTGGTATGTACACATATTAATTAACTCTCGTCTTTGTTCTTTTTTCTAGCCCTCCGGATCGAGCACAACTTCGGTAAAGAGACGAGGCCCAAAGAAAAAGTTGAGCTCGGATGAAAAGTTTGAGATCATACAAGTCGCGCGCGACGGCCAACCGATTGAACCCTACCGGACAAAGAAGGCATTTGTTGCTCAGTGCGGGGTTCTGGTTAGGGACAAGATCCCGATCAGCATCCAGCAATGGTATAAGCCTAAGAACAAAGACCCTGAGGTGTCTTATGTCAATGAGATGTAGAAAAAGAATCTTTGGACTCAGCTGAAGTCAAATTTCACCCTACCGCCGGAGGATGATCCGGAGAAGCCAGTTATAGAGCCATTAATCAAGTCTTTTACTCTGAGGAAGATGGCAGACCTATTCAGGAATTGGAAGAAAGACCTCAATAGGTATGTCGAAAAAATGAGACACCAGAATTCAAGGGCAAATATGAGAAGATCAGAGATGACTGGCCCGCATTTGTGGCCCACAAGACATCGGAAAAGAGTAAAAAGATGTCGACGACAAACAAGAGAAATGCTGAGAAGAAGAAGCTTCACCATCACATGGGGTCAGGTGGCTACCTCGTAGCCCGGCCTAAGTGGGCCAAGGCTGAGAATGATCTGGTTGATAAAGGGATCGAACCAGAGACAATGAACTGGCCAGAACGTTGCCGGACTTGGTTCTTTGGGGCCGGCGGATCCTTGGACCCTATAACAGGGAAGTGCATTTGGACGGACGAACAATTGGACATACCAGTCAAGAGGCTTCAGCAATATATCGAAGCAGCACAGCAAGGGACGTTCGTTCCAGACAGGGAGAAGGACGAGCTCACAATGGCCCTCGGCAATCCTGAGCACCCTGGACGGACATGAGGCACGCCAGGCTCCATTTCGTGGAAGGCTGGATTTCCGGACGCAGGGGGTTACAAAACCCAGTAGAGGAGGAAAAAACTGGAGCAGAGCCAACTGGAGGCGCTGCACGAAAGGGTAATGGGGCTAGAGGAACAAGAAGCAGATCGCAGCAAACGACCTGCCGAAGCTTCACCCGAAGCTACCCCGCCATCTCAGAGGAAAAGCAGCGTGGCTTCCACCGAGCTGCTTCAGCCAGAGCATGCCTTGACGGCTCCTGCCAGCTATCCCGTGGATGCTATCACGGATGCTGAAAATTGCCACCTTATGGCGCAATGGAGCAATTTGAAGGTCAAGGCGGCTGTTGGCTCTGTCTATCCTACTAAACCCGACTCGACTTTTCACTACCGGCCGATTCCAGAAGGATATGCTAAGGTGATGGTCAATGAAATAACGGAGGGATTTGAGGACCTCCGGCTTGACCACCCTACCGGTGAAGGGGAGTATCGGCTGGGTTCTGCTCTGAAGACTCCATGCCTATGGCGGAAGGATCTCATCAACCTTCCGAACTGGACGCCTCCACCTCCTCCTCCTCCTCCGACGAGTGGCGATCAGGGCACTCGGCCGGCTCCTTCTCCAGCGCGTGGAGGCACTCCGCCTCCTTCTCCGCCTGCGCCGGCGCGCCCGAGCAGCCAGCCTCCTCCTTCTCCGCCTCGTCAGCAAGGGCGGAAGAGACCCGCCGCCGCTCCGGCTGCTCCGGCGTGTCGTAGTCCTTCTCCTCCACCTCGTAAGCAAGGAAAGAAGACATCCGCTCCGTCTAATCTGCCGGCGTCTAGCAGTACAGCCAAAGGCGGGAGGAGATACAGATTCGGTCCTTCTCTAAAGACTCCAGAGAAGTTACCGTACGAGAGGAGCGAGGAGGAAAACGCAACAATCGCGTAGACCGAAGTGGATGACTGGTTTCAAGGGTTGAAAGCAAAGAGACATCCACCTCCGGAGGAGAAGGTAGATCCGGTGAAAGCGAAGCGCACTCTGGCTGCCCTGACAAAACCACCCAAGTCTCCGCTGAAAGGCAACTATGAGCGCATTATTGGAAAGGCATTTGCCGAAGCGGAGAGGTCGGAAAGTACTAAAAGTGATCAAAGGATGAAAGAACGACGAGTTGGGAAACAAATTGCCCAGCTCGGCGAACAAGCGAAGCAATCGTGCCCCCCGCTCAAGGTGCCTGCTAGCGACATCGTCGATCCGAGGATGGTGCCCGGTTATGGCAATCCTGCAGATTACCTGCCCGACGATGTACATTATGATATCTTGGAGGTGCAGATACAAAGATACGAGTACGGGAAGCCTCTCGTCAAAGATGAAAGTTCTCTATCAACGATGATGCGAAGATTGCATGATTGGTACATGAAAACCTGCAAAGAGTCTGAGGGGAGGAGTACTTTGTATGTGAGAGTTAAAAAGGAGCATGACCTCCTTGGAATTGAACTATTGCCTATTCCATTTGAGGAGTTCTATCAGTTTTTCAATCAATTGGCCATCGATAAAGCAACGGTCACCTCCTACTGTCTGTAAGTAGTAATACTTCTGTCATTAAGTCTCTCTATATAACTTAGCCCTTTCATTGCATGTATTTATAATTATCCTCACTATATTATGCAGATTGAAGATCGCCGAATTGAAGAAAATACAAGTGGGAGATATTGGGTTCATTAACACGTATCTCATAGATGCAACTGAGGTTCAATATCGTGCCCAAGAAACCGAGGCCAACTTGCTACGATCGTTGGAAATAAATGAACACAAAGATATAATACTCTTTCCTTACAACTTCAAGTGAGTGTTACTGTCTTGTGGCATATTCGGTTTCCTTATTAGTCCAGGTTATAGTAATGTAATATTGATGAGTTATGCATGTGTGCGCAGCTACCACTATATTCTGCTAGAGATTAAGCTTGAGAAGGGAGTAGTAACTGTCTTAGACTCCAAGCGAAAAGATCCCAAGGAGTATGCAGACATGACTGAAATGCTCGAGAAGTAAGTTAAATCGATCATTATCGACCATATCAGCAACTTTGTTCATTTCTGATATCAAGTAATTGTTTTCTTTGTATGGCAGGGCTTGGAGAAAATTCACCAAAAAAGCTCCGGGACTACCGAAGAAGCTGCAATTTAGGCACCCGAAAGTAAGTACTATATAGTAGCATATTCCAGGCATCTCCTAGTGATTCAAGCGCTAGTTTCATCAATACCATTTAGCATGCTTGCTAATTATCAGTTTGATTGACCTCTATTTCTTGTAAAGTGGTTGTGGCAGGAACAAGGGAATGATTTCTGTGGATACTACATTTGCGAGTCCATCTGCCACACGACCTGTGAGCGGGGCTACTCTGACAAACAATATGAAGTGCGTAAATAACATTATTCACAATTTTATTTTATTACCATCATTTGTGTTGAGTTTCATTCATTCATATATATATATATGTATTGACCCCCTTCTTAAAATTAGATGTTTCGGATGCGGGATGAACTCCTAGCACCAGATCGCATGCGAGCAATTCAAGAGGAATTGGCCGCATTCTTTCTTGACCACGTGATCGCTAAAGACGGAGAATACTATGTGGACCACGCGTCCGTATTTTAGGAGATTATATATTTGTAAAAGATAATTATTGTATATATGTAGCCGGTAGTGTCGGATAGATATACGAGAACTTGTTGTTCGACCAATCTCTCGGAGAAGGAGAGGTGGTCGATATCACTTCTCTCTGTATGCATATATGTTCATGACGATCTTCTGTTTGCTTACTAGCTAGCTAGCGTGTCTAGCTAGTCCTCTCTATACATATGTATGGTACGTAGCGTCGACCAAGCACGGACAAAAGAGAGGACACTTCTCTCTATTAATTAGCTAGCTATAGCACAATATATGAAACACCTAAATTAACCCCCCAAAACCCCCCAAACCCCCCCTTTTCAAAAAAAAACAAAACCCCCAGCCACAGAAATGCTGACGCATGGATGCCTATTGGTCCCGGTTGGTGCCACCAACCGGGACCAAAGGCCCTCCTGCCTGGGCTCAGCGGACAGGCCACGTGGAGGCCCATCTGTCCCGGTTCTGGATTGAACCGGGACTAAAGGGTCAGGGCATTAGTACCGACCCTTTAGTCCCGGTTCATGAACCGGGACTAAAGGCCCTCACCAACCGGGACTGTAGGCCCTTTTTCTACTAGTGCATATCATCCGCATAGCCACCACCGACTTCCGCAACCTAACCCATTTTGTTCCATATAGCATTAGTGGTTGCTTGAGTAGTGATTCGAGTCTCCTAAGGTGTTTCGGCTACTTAGGGACGGTTGCTTCTTCATCAACCATCACCACCACTCTCGCATAGGCTTACCCACCATACATTTCGCCACCCCAACATAACCCAATTTTGTTTGAGCTTGTTTGAGTTGCGTCTTGTGTCTCCTAAGGTGTTTCGGCCACTTAGGGACGGCAACTTCAACATTGACTCGCATAACCCATCATCCCACTTCCGCATTGCCTAGTGCAAACCACCACCGATTCCCGATACCACCATTTGACATTTGTCATTTGAGATTTTGAGTTCGTGGTTTTTTCGTTTCCTAAGGTGTTTAGGCTACTTAGGGACGAGTCTCCATCATCTTGGTATCTACATCAAGAACACTGCCACTCATCATCGCAAAGGACGGTAACCTCGACGACACCATTGTATATTCCCTTGCAAATTGCATTGATAATCCCTAGCCCATTTTGCGTTACTTGCCTTTCGAGACTAGCCATTTGAGTATTGCCGGCAATGATACTTGTGCACATTAGTGATCATACTTCCCATAGCATACATACCATATCATTGTGGTGCATATATTGGTATCACATCTTGTGTCACAAGCTTGTTCCCGCATATACACAATTGCTATCTTGGTTTGTGCATTGTGCAAAAGTGGCCATATAGAAAAAAAAGAGAATAAGCTTTTAAGAAAAAGAAAGAGAGCAAAGAAGCTTGTAAGCAAGTGCCATAGCATCATACCACATAGCATATAAGTTTGTCATATCCGATCATCTTGGATCATCTTGTGAGAAACACTGGGAACCATACATACATAGCATACTTGGGATAGAAAGTTTATCCATTATTCATCTTATAGGTTGTGCACAAGTGTCGTATCCGCCTATAGAGCAGTCGTGCTAGCGTCTCTCTTGAGTTGTGCAACACGAGCGTTTTCCGTGGATTCCACATTTTGTGCTCATTCCTTGGTTGCACGACCCCATTTATCTATCTGTGCGTGTGTTCCCATGTGCCATTCTTTGCTATTGGTCCATTTGTTTCACTTGCGAATTTGTGAATCTCTTTAAACATTATTGACTCTTGCTAAAATTTTGCATTAAATTTTTGTGCCACTATCCTCACCGAGCTCCACCATAAGCTTTACTTGTGTTGGTGTGAGAACCGACAAGGATTGGTACCAATAGTGCTATTTCATTGTCCGCATTCGAGTGAACTTGATTCATTGTCAACATCGGTCAAGGTACATTGGTATAAGTTCTTCTCTTTCTCCCACTCATATTTTCTCGAGTCTTGTGATGGATAGGCAAGGCATTTCCTCTCCGGTCCTCGACAACAACGACGGCGTGAACAACTACATCACCAAAGCGTCTATCTTCGATCTACAATGACAAGTGCAAGGCGCACAATCAAGATTGCGAGAGCACATCGAGAAGAAGCTTGCCGCACATAAAGAGGAGCAAGATGCAAGGATGGAGGAGATTAGAGCCTTGATCAAGTCTACTTCCCCTTCGTCATCGTTAAGGCGGCGGCAACCAAGTCGATCATCTTCGGAGCGCAAACAAGATGCAAGCGCAAGTCGTCCAAGTCAACATCTACATGGCGACCACCATCACGTTCGTGATCCACATCGTCATGAAGGGCAAGTCACCTCCAAGCATCATGTGCATGACGACGATGAACGCCTTCAAGCTCAAGTGCGACAACGACACCATCATCATGAACATGCTCCACAAGCGCAAATGCACAAATCCCAACACGCCAAGTCCAAGCTTCATGAGCACAAAAGAAGACCGCGAGACGACCACCACAAAGACGGTGCTACGGCTACAACAACCACTTTGGCATCTTCGCCAAGTGCTATCAAGGCATCTTCGCCTTTGGACGTACGGCATCTTCGCCTACTTCCCACGAGTACGCCTACATCGACTTCATCAAGTCCAAGGCGGCCACCTACAAGTGAGGGCGACACTTCCTTCTTCGGAAGCCCCCCAAGGAAGATGGCCGAGCATGGGAAATTCCCTTCGGTCATGGAGAAGAGCTACGAGGTGCCACATCATATGGGCCTCCAACACCAAGACGACGACAATACGGTTGAGCAAGGGCCATCCCCTTCGACCACGGCGACGAGCGCGAACCTCTTCAATACCATGAAGACGGCGCCCATATTGGATTCCTACTCCGAGTCAAGCTACGCGACCGCGCATGGAGACATTTGCACCTACACCTCTCCGACATCCACATATGTTGATCTGCCCCATTTGTCATGTGAGGAGAGCCACCACCACATGAGTGACATGAGTGACTCCACCATACGTGACATTGAGAGCATTTCCTTTGAGAGGATGAGTGTGACCACCACTAGCCCCCCACATGAGAGCATGCCACACATCCTATGTGAGGTTGAGCACCATTTGAGTGACTCCACCAACCATATGAGTGAGAGCATCCTTGAGGGAGTGAGTGAGCCACAACACTTAGTGAGTGAGGTAGTTGACACGGCATGTGAGGCCACTATGATTTCTAACGACTTAACCTCTACTCCTAGTGTGTTTTCTTCTTTGGTGCTAGGTCTCCTACATGACGACACGCCTATACGCGACGAGTCCATCCCTCCAATGGGAAAACCGATGGCCACGGTGGACGATGATGCACCCCCCACATGGTTCCATCAAGATGACGATGACCATGACTTGATCTTCAACACCTCACCTACAACACATGAGCGACGCTCCAAAGGTAACATAGGTGATGGTGCTTCTCTTGTCCCACTAGTGGACTCTCTTGACATCGATTGCTCTCATGATGTTGACCCACCTATTCATATGCTTCATGCTAGTGAGACTTCTTCATGCCTAGACTTACCTATTTATGATGAATATGATGATGAGCATGTTGAGTTGCCTAGTTGTGATGCTATGCTTCATAGGATATCTTGTGAAAATTCTTTTGGTCACATCATGTTTGACAACCCATTGAACTTGTCATATGCTATGAGTGAGATCTCCCATATTGCATCATTTCAATCTCAACATAGTAACTATGCATGCCCCATTAAAATAAATCCTATTTGCACTTATGGCATAGATGACGAGATGATGGTCATTGGCTTTTGTTTTTCATGCGATGATATTGCCATGCTTCCTTTACATGATTTGTGCAATTCATCTACTATGTCATGCCATGATCACATTGTTCCGAATATGCATTATTTTGGATGTTCTCAATATTCTCCATGTGATGTTTCCACTAATGCTCATGAGGAGACCCCCATAGTTTCCTCATACATATTAGGAGATCTTGATGCATTTCATACTTTTCATGATTCCCATGATAGTGTAAATCATATGCATTCCATGAATAACAATGCTCTAGATATTGCTCGTGATGCATTACACAATTTGAGTCTCCATTATGCTATACATAACAACAAACCTATCATGATGGATGACATGTTTCTATATCACGCATCTCATTTATTTGAGCATTGGCTATTTTGTGCTAACCGACACATGCCCGTGCGCATCATGATGGACGATGTGTACATATACCATGCACACACAATTTTCTCTTTGTCTTTGTTTTGTGTAGGTACTTATGAACACTCGTCAACCTCACAATCCCATGAGTTGACGAAATGAGCTCTTGAGAGCAACGATGACTTGGGATCCTGTGGACTATCCTTACCACCGTTCCCTTCGAGCAAGGACTACGCGCATCTCTTTTACTTGGCTCTCACACGGCTATGGGCTATTTACCACTTGTCACATTATGCTCATTTTCCCGTGCTCACTTTGCATGTTATTTTTGCTTCTATGCCTTGCCATGCAATTGTGACCCTTGCTTGCATCTACCCATGATGCACCATTAGGATACTCCTATGTGTATTTGCATGCTTGGTGGAGATCCTTGTTGCTTTTGCCATGTTTATCATGTGCCTCATGCTATTGTTGATTCTTGTGTTGGAAGAGGCATGATGTTACATTGCTATTTACATAGGACTTCTTGCCAACACCATGAACCTACTTTCCTCATATCTTGCTTTCATGCTTGTGCTATGACATGTAAATTATTCATGCCCACTATTTGCACACATGACATGCTTGCCATGATTCCTTCTAGTATGTTGCATCTTTGCACTACTAGCATGCTTGACTTGATCGCTATGATTGCTTATTATGTTGCATCACCCATGTTCCACTCTTACTCGCTTTCTTGGGTTGATGACATGTATGTTCATGCCTCTCACATAATATATCTTGTAAATTGTCGCTTGTTTCCAATAGTTGCGTCTCTGCTTATTGATCTTGGAGACTTGGACACTTTATTTGTGATGCAGGGAGGAGGAGACGCACGTAGAAAACGCATCCACGCCAACAGGCTCCACGCACACCAGCCAAAGCTCTTGCCCTCAAGCACGCCGCCAACTCCACGCCCCTTTTTCCCCTTCTCAATCTTCACCGTAAAAGTTTAGTCGACTGTGGACGACGCCAAAGCTTCATCAACATGCTGATCTTTGCAAAAACCGTTGGCCTTGACGGTAAGTTATAAGATCTGACCGCATCAATGAGCTTTGTGTGATGGAAGAAGAATGATGCCTACTTGGCTATTCCATAAATCTTTATCATGGCACGACTGCCTCATCAAAGTCGCCCATGTAAAAATATACAACCATGGCACGACCGCCTCATCAAAGTCACCCATGTAAAATATACATCCATGGGACGATCGCCTCATCAACGTCGCCCATGCGGAAATTTACATCCATGGCACGACCGCCTCATCAAAGTCGCCCATGTAAAAATATACAACCATGGCACGACCGTCTCATCAACGTCGTCCATGCGAAATATACAACCGTGGCACGACCGTCTCATCAACATCGCCCATGCGGAATTACAACCATAGCACGATCGCCTCACCAACGTCGCCCATGCGGAAACCTACGACCATGGGACGATCGCTTCATCAACGTCGCCCATGCGGAGTAGATGAAAATCCTCACAAAAGTACATCGTCGATTGCTTCATCTATATCAGCGGTGTGCAACCCCTGATTCTTAAAATAAAGGAGAAAAGACATGCTCTATCAATGGTCTATCTCAAATCTATGGTCTAATCTCCATGAGGTTATGGTCAAATCCATCATACCCATCTCATGTCTAGTGCCGACAAGGCTAGACAAAATCATGGCCAAGTGCCGACAAGGCCGGTCACTATATTCCATTAACATGTCACAATCTCAAACGGGAGCGGACACTTCATTGCTGGGCACCGACGAGGCAAAAGCAACATACATATGTCTATGTTCGATGAATTCTTGGGTACATGACTGGGTACCGACAAGGCAAAGGTCACCATCTTCATCAACAAATTGCGTTCGAAATACCGACATGGCGATGGCGTATCGTGACTGGGTTCAGGCAAAACAAGCCACCCGCACCTACGTATCACCACCATCTATGTCTTTTCTCCAAACACCACACATACATCAGGGATGAGCAAAATTCACGACGACGACCGCACACAGCTTAATCGGAGGTTTTCTGTAGGCTTGACCTGCAGATGTAATTAACCGGACGCTTTGCAAAAGCACCGGGAATCAGCGGACTACACGCAATCTTCCCAAGTCGATACTCCTTAAGCATAGTTGCAGAAGGCAAAATAGGCAAACTCCAATGGGAGCATGTAAAATTCATGTATTTGTAATCGTACGATGATGAATAAAATACAGAGTTCCCATAATTTATTTCCGTGTTTGTCATGTATTTTTGTTTTCGAAACAAAATGGCACGCCTAGTGGGACCCGATTCTCCTCCCATCTTTGCCGCGCTCTGATCGTCGTCCAACTTCTCTTGCTCTCTTTTATTGGCTGGAAGCTAAATTTGGTTTGATGCACGAACCGATCTGCAAGTTCTCTTTGATGTGACAAAAAAATAGAGAAATTCAGAAAGTATCATGTGAGGGGTCTGCTACAAGTTCTATTTGATGAAGCAAGAAACAGTAAAGAGAAATCCTAGAAGTACTATGAGTGGTCCTTAAAACAAAACGGATGTGCACATGCCTGGTTCTAATAGGCATGCATGCGTCCCTCTTGTGTTGCATGTACTTTAAAAAAACATGCATGCACACTCACGGACCTTCCTTCCCTTCCGTGCTATGGTTCTCAATGCTGAAAGAAATGCCTGATGACACAGAACTTCTATTCTTCTCCCTCTGTCTGAATTATCATACATAAGACATTTTGTCTCTCAAAGAAAGTTCTATTCCCTATGGTAAAATGAAAGAGATGAGGTACTTGTCTAAACATCTGGCATGTATGCATGCATCATGCGCGTACACGAGTCATACACGTACCATCCTAATGCTCCATGTATGTACTAAACCTTGCATGGCACAAAACTTTTCCATCTATCCTCGTGTCTTGTCTTCGACCTGACCATCCAAAATACCACACGATGGTACTTTGACTCGAGAAAGAAATTCCATCACTCATGAATATTGGCTGGCGCGATGAAAAAAGTCTTGGTCAGACACCTATGCCTCCTCGGTGCTCTATTTTCTCAAAGAAGTGCACAAGATAATCTTTGAATAAAAAAAATCATCAATCAACATCCGTACTGAGATGTATGTTGTTATATTGAAGCTATGCTCAATATGGATGGGTAAAAAAAGGGCCCAAGAATACCAGTGGGAAAGAATATTTGTCTTGTACTTAAGCAATTGATTGATATGATCAAGTTCTTGCTTATATAATGTTTTGATGAGCATGTATATTACAAAGGCATACTAACTGAAGGATTCCCTTTTGTAGGTGAGTCCTTCTCTGTCATCACCATGGAGCAGGCTATGAGACAAACTTCGACTCCAAGTGTGCTCCAGTTTGGATCGCTACCTCCTATGTTAGGCATCGAACATGGAAGCAAGACTCACTATCACCCGACGCTGGACTCGATGTTCCTCCATACCGCTGAAACAAACAAGGCCAAAAAACATGTTGCTGCTAAGGATAAGGAAGAACGCCAGGCTCTTATCATTGAGGCTCGTAATCTGCTAAAAAACACTGCCGCCAATACGCCAAGCTCGCCTTCCACACTCATGCAAGAAAAAAAACTAAGCTCTTGGAGAGGCTCGATATGGCTACTTATCGCTTGTCTTGGTCTGTGTGCAATGCAAGATCAAACAAAAATGCTAACTCATTGCGCAACTATCGACGCAAGCGTAGTCAAATAAAAAAGTTACATGCTCAGTTGAGCGATGATTTTGCAGAAACTGATACTTCATCACTGGAGGATGAAACAAAATATCCAGATCCAGTAAATGAGCCCTATGTCCTTTCCCCGATTCAGTGGATCAACAGACCACATCGGATGAAAGACCTTGTTAGGCCAGCGATCACGAACGAGTTCTGGACGCGCACTCTAAAGCGTGCCACTAGCTTTCCAGGATGTAACCCATCCATCATCAATGAGTTGAATCATTTCAATCCAGCTGTGCTAGTCTCGGCGTGTCACATTACAACTGGCGATAACAAAAGTGAAAATAAGTTTGATGTACTATCCAATGAGGCAGCAGCGCCTCGCTCTAATGATCTTCAACGCCAATTGCAGCAGCTGCAATCTCAACTGAGAATGCTACAGCAACAAGTAAATCAGCCACCCTCGCATGTCGGGGGCGTGCCAAGACACCATGCTCCTGGCCAATACCAATTCCAACCTCAGCCTCCATCCTGTGATGGGGTTAGGTTAAGGTTTCAGGCTCATGGAAACTTTTCGCAAGCACCTGAATCATCGTAGCAGGGTGAAGCTAGACGCCATGTTCCTAGTTATCATCCACAACATGATCGCAATACTTGGGCACCTCGTCGCAGCTCGCCCACTACTTCGTCCTATCGACCGAGACAAATAGAGCTACCCCCTCGTTGGAACTCTTGGTCACGCCAAGAATGGCGACTGGTGTCCCCGAGACGGGAGCAATTTCCTCATGAACACCTCCATGAGACCAATGTACGTCCATCATGGCCAAGTGAAAGCGGGGGCAAGAAAAGAAAGTGCCCGCTCCACCTCAATCTTCGCAAAACACAAAAATCGGTGTGTCACCTTCTTTAACACCATCCTTGATAAATTCTCAAGAAGCTGCACCGCTTCTTCCGACTCCAGTTATTCCACCAAGAGCTCCATACCCTAGTGCAGCCAACCAATACAAGCGCGATAAGCGCAGAAGGAATCGTCGAGCACTCTATCAAGAGTTGCAAGAACTTGTGCTCGGCAATGTTCATGTACGAGTCAGGTCGGATGTCCATGTGCACCCATTCTATGACAAAATCACTTTGAAACTCGCCCCAACACTACTTCAAAATGAGAGGTACAACTACCTCATTTAGCGTCTTATACCAAAGTCACGACAATAAGGTGACACAATAGGCCAAGGGCCAGAAGCACGTGTTAAAAGTTCTACTCCGACCCCTTCAGAAGGCACTCACGAGAGAACATCTACAGTAGCCCTTCTTAAGGGCACTACTGAATTAAAATCATAATCATAAATAGATCACATGGATACAGATGAAAAGAAAGATAGTTCGACAAGCCCCCCATAGGAAATTGACCAGAACAATGATGTCATAGCAGAGACTATAGAACCAAAACATAACTTGACATCATCCCCTCATGAAGGTGATGTGGAAAGAAGTCCGCACTCCATGGATGAAACTTCAAAGGATAAAAACAAGGGTGCAAAGGACACAGTGATGTGTGGCACCTTGACAGTGCATGCTGAACATGATAGTCATGAAAACTGGGTTCCACCTCCAGTTCAAAAAGATTTCTCTTATCCTTCCGATGAAGAGATCATGCCGAACCCAAAGGCATCATTTTCTAAGAATTTCCTACCACATCTAGGGAAGGTCCGTGGTTGGTTTAAAGGTTCTGAAAAATAGGAAGGTAATGAGGAAATGGCATCATCCTCGACTGCACCCTGTTTTCCTATTACAGATGGACAGTCCACTCCTTGTACTGAGCAGCCACAACAAGAATCGGGAAGTTATTCTCGACCTTATGTTATTCTTTCATCACGCCTTCCACAAGACCCAGTCTTGCTTCGAGAACATCTAGAGCGCCAAGGTATGGCGACTCGTTTGAAATCAATTGCCGCACAAACAATTTATAATGGTCCTCCTCATTCAGAAGAGCAAGACTATGCAAGTCAAGATTCCGATACAAACTCTAGCTCACCATTGCAGGAACTCTCGCGGTCACCTCCCTACTCTGAACTTGCATGTTCCATTGTCTCGGAAGATGAAGGTGAACCTGAAGACGAAAACATTGTGCTGGCTCACATGAAACATGTGGACGGTGATGGAACACAAGAGGGTGAACCAAAAGATGGGGAAGAAATAGGAAATTTGCATGCTGGGAAACATAGTACTGACATGGCTGCATCAGGGTCGCGTGACCAACATATAGAGATGCAACTACGAACAGAACGACAACAATTGGATCAACTAACATTAAAGTTTGATCAAATACTTGATCCCTTTATTGGCTCGGGTCGGAATTTGTCTCAAGTTCCCACCCAAAGGTTCATTGATCCACAGGTGGAGGAATTGGAAGTCACTGCTCATTCTCAGGGGGCAACAGAGGCCACTAGGAATGCTCCACAAATTCTTGCTAGTACCGCTATTTCCATTTTGCATCATGCTTTTATATCAATATTTATTGCATTATGGGCTGTTATTACACATTATATCTCAATAGTTATGGCTATTCTCTCTTATTTTATAAGGTTTACCATGAAGAGGGGGAATGCTGGTAGCTGGAGTTCAGGCTGGAAAAGGAGCAAACATTGGAAACCTATTATGCACTGCTCCAAAAGTTCTGAAACTCCACTAAACTTACTTTTGGAATTAATAAGAATTATTGAGCGAAAGAAACACCTCAGGGGGCTTACACCCTAACCAGGAGGGTGGGGGGGGGGGGCGCCCACCCCTACTGGGCGCGCCGCCTGTCTCCTGGCCCCCTGGTGGCCCTCCGGTGTCCATCTTCTGCTATATGAAGGCTATTACCCTGGAAAAAATCGTGGGCAAGCTTACGAGACAAAACTCCGCCGCCGCGAGGCGGAACCTTGGTGGAACCAATCTAGGGCTCCGGCGGAGCTGTTCTACCCGGGACACTTCCCTCCGGGAGGGGGAAATCATCACCATCGTCATCACCAACGATCCTCTCATCGGGAGAGGGTCAATCTCCATCAACATCTTCACCAGCACCATCTCCTCTCAAAACCCTAGTTCATCTCTTGTATCCAATCTTGTATCCAAACCACAAATTGGTACCTGTGGGTTGCTAGTAGTGTTGATTACTCCTTGTAGTTGATGCTAATTGGTTTACTTGGTGGAAGATCATATGTTCAGATCCTTAATGCATATTATTACTCCTCTGATTTGGAACATGAATATGCTTTGTGAGTAGTTACGTTTGTTCCTGAGGACATGGGTGAAGTCTTGCTATTAGTAGTCATGTGAATTTGGTATTCATTCGATATTTTGATGAGATGTATGTTGTCTTTCCTCTAGTGGTGTTATGTGAACGTCGACTGCATGAAACTTTACCATTATTTGGGCCTAGAGGAAGGCATTGGGAAGTAATAAGTAGATGATGGGTTGCTAGAGTGACAGAAGCTTAAACCCTAGTTTACGCGTTGCTTCGTTAGGGGCTGATTTGGATCCATATGTTTAATGCTGTGGTTAGGTTTACCTTAATACTTCTTTCATAGTTGCAGATGCTTGCAATAGGGGTTAATCATAAGTGGGATGCTTGTCCAAGTAAGAGCAGTACCCAAGCACCGGTCCACCCACATATCAAATTATCAAAGTACCGAACGCGAATCATATGAGCGTGATGAAAACTAGCTTGAGATAATTCCCATGTGTCCTCGGGAGCTATTTTATTATTATAATAAATTGTCCAGGCTTATCCTTTGCTACAAAAAGGATTGGGCCACCTTGATGCACTTTATTTACTTTATTTGCTTGTTACTCGTTACAATTTATCTTATCACAAAACTATCTGTTACCTACAATTTTAGTGCTTCCAGAGAAAACCTTACTGAAAACCATTTATCATTTCCTTCTGCTCCACATTGGGTTCGACACTCTTACTTATTGAAAGGACTACGATAGATCCCCTACACTTGTGGGTCATCAAGACTCTTTTCTGGCGCCGTTGCTGGGGAGTGTAGCGCTTTTGGTGAGTGGAACTTGGTAAGGAAACATTTATATAGTGTGCTGAAATTTTCTGCTACTTGTCACTATAGAAACTACTCCTTTGAGGGGCTTGTTCGGGGTATCTTCACCACGACCAGAAGAGCAAAGAGTTTCTCCTCAACATACTGAACTTATTGAAAATATTTACTTTGAGATTCCTTCGGGTATGATAGAGAAACTGCTAGCTAATCCATTTGCAGGAGATGGAACATTGCATCCCGATTTACACCTTATCTTTGTGGATGAAGTTTGTGGATTATTTAAGCTTGCAGGTGTCCCCGATGATGTTGTCAAAAGGAAGGTCTTCCCTTTATCTTTGAAGGGAGATGCATTGACATGGTATAGGCTATGTGATGATACGGTATCTTGGAATTATAAATGATTGAAGTTGGAATTTCACCAGAAGTTCTATCCTATGCATCTTGTTCATCGTGGTCGTAATTACATATATAATTTTTGGCCTCGCGAAGGAGAAAGCATCGCTCAAGCTGGGGGGAGGCTTAAGTCAATGTTACATTCATGACCCAATCATTGCTCTCCAGAGGCTTAAGTCAATGATCGCAACATGCTCGATACTTCCTGTGCTGGTTCTTATATCACTACAATAAAAAAGACACATCCGTGACACTTTGGGCCGAACGAATTTTTTTCCTGTCATACATATGACACTTCTAGGACGATAATTGTGACAAAACCCGGTATCATCATAGATGTGGTGGGCTCCTACTTCTATGACAAAAAATCATGACAGAAAATGGTCTTTTCGTCCTGGGCGGGCCGAAGACGCAGCTGCATGACATTCTTTAGGCTGTCCATGACGGAAAAAACCATGGTAGAAGCGAGGGGGAGGAAAATTTTGGGGAGTTGCCGGTTACGGTGGGAGGTCGGGGGCCGAGCGATGCGCGTTTCTCTCGTACACGTACGCGCATGTGTGCGAGGCGTTGGCTCTAACTGAACCCGTGCGAGGCGTTGGGCTCTAACTGAACTCGAGTGATTGCACTACAGGCTACGTGTTACTGAACCCGAGCGATCGATTGATGGCTGTTAACTGAACCCGATGGAGCGATTCCTTCGCTACTGCTGCTAACTGAAGCCGATCGATTCGATGAACAGTGAGCGTTGCGGGGGCAGGGGGGGTTGGATGAACAGTGAGCGGTGGCGTTGCCTCTGGATGAACAGGACCCCGTGGTGTGGAGGGCTGGATGAACAGTAGATGATGGAGGGGTGGCCGTGGAGGGGTGGTTGAACAGGACCCCGTGGTGTGGAGGGCTGGATGAACAGTAGACGGTGGAGGGCTAGATGAACAGTACACGGTGGAGGGGTGGTTGAACAGTAGCCGGTGGAGTAGCGCGCGGTGGAGGCTGGATGAACAGGAGCCTGTGGAGGCTGGAGGAGGTCGACGGTGGAGATGAACAGTATCCCGTGGAGTCCCGTTTTGCGGTACGCCACACCCCTCCCGATGAACAGGACCCCCGTTTCGACCGTAGCGCTCCAACACAAGTCTGTTTCATCCGTTTTGTGGTACGCCACACCCCTCCCGATCAACATGACCCCCGTTTCGACCGTAGGAGGTCCGTTTCCTCCATTTTGCGGTACGCCACACCCCTCCCGATCAACAGGACCCCAGTTTCGACCGTAGGAGGTTCGTTTCCTCCGTTTTGCGGTACGCCACACCCCTCCCGATCAACAGGACCCTGTTCCAAACGTAGGAGGTCCGTTTCCTCCGTTGTGAGGTACGCCACTCCTCATTTCTATCGCCTGTTCCATCCAAGACGGTTGGCTCGCACGCGTTCCGTTGCCTCCCAATGAACACGACGCATTCCGTTGCCTCCCCATGAACACGACGCATTCCGTTGCCTCCCCATGAACACGACGACGATGCTATTTCTCCGTTCTGACCCAGCCATGTACACAAGCCCTGGCCGTACGTGTGCGCGAGTAGGCGTTCGAGACCCTGCCCGTATGTACGTACGTGGCCGTATTTTCTTTCTTGCACCCTCGCCGCTGTACGTACGTATGCATGCTACGTGCGCGCCTCTACTACGACACATGCGCACCTCTACAATGACCCGTATGTACATACATGTTCGCGACCAGAATGACAACGCTACGTGCGCTTCGACCAGGTGGGTCCCGACTGTCAGGCACTTCCTTGACTGCGAAGATGTACCTGGTGGGTCCCAGCAGTCAGGTGGCGAATTGTTTTTTTGCCCGGACGCACTTCCTTGCGTGCAAAGATGTAGCTGGGGGTTCCCAGCAGCCAGGGGGGCGAGTCGTTTTTTTTGCCCAGACGCACTTCCTTGCGTGTGAAGGTGTCGCTGGTGGGTCCCAGCGGTCAGGGGGCGAATCGTTTTGTTTTTTTGCCCGGACACACTTCCTTGCATGCGAAGATGTAGCTAGTGGGTCCCAGCAGCCAGGGGGAAATGTTTTTTTCGCGAAATACTGTGGCCCGTCCGGTGGGTCCCAGCTGTCAGGTGGAGGAATCATTATTTTCCACGTAATAAGGAGGCACTTCCTTGCTGCGGCCGTGGACCCAACTATCAGCCTCTCCACGTACAGTCCACGTCCGATGGAAGTTGTTCCTTGACCACGTTGACCACGCCGCGCCGAGAGCACCAGGGCGGTGGACGATGGAGAGGCCTAGGAAGGGGACGACAGGGAGTCGGGGAAGACGCAGCCGTGGAAGCCCGCGCGGAGAGGAGTACGAGGGTTCACAAGTTCGGCTGCGGTGTGAGGCTGCCATCGCCGCAGGGCCTTGCCAGCGGTGGGAATAGTAGGGGGCGGTGAGGCCTCCGCGGCAGCACTGCCGACCACGTGAGGCAGGAGCATGCGGCACGACTGGCGCTGGTTTGGGCGGCTGGAGCAAGAAGACCAGAGGTTGAAGAAGCACTACGGCCGTTGGATGGACATCGTACGGTCACTGGAGCTAGAACCGTTCATATTGACTAAAGTTGACAAAGGCTCCCATCCCAGTCAACTTAGTAGGCCCACAAGTCAGCCCCCCACCATGGTGGGTCCCAGCTAGCAAGGGGAGTATTCATTTTTTGTGCATAATAAGGAGGCACTTCCGGTGGGTCCGAGCTGACAGCGCGGGGAACATTTTTTTCGCAAAATATGCTGGCCTGTCCGGTGGGTCCCACCAGTCAGGGGGGAAACGTTTTTTCGCGAAATAAGGTGGCCCGTCCGATGGTTCCCTGCTGTCGGGTGGAGGAATAATTATTTTGCGGGTAATAAGGAGGCACTTCCTTGCGGCCGCCTGGACCCAGCTGTCAGCCTCTCCACGTACAGTACTCTTCCGATGGAAGTCGGTCGTTGACCACGTTGACCACGCCGCGCCGAGAGCACCAGGGCGGTGGTGTGGAGAACGACGAGGCCTAGGAAGGGGACGATGCGGAGCCGGGGAAGACGCAACAGTGGTAGCCTGCGCGAAGAGGAGTATGACGGTTCACTGGTTTGGCTGCGGCGTGAGGCTGCCGTCGCCGCAAAATAACAGGGGGGGGTGGGTGAGTAGAGGGATACCTTGGGCCAGCGGTGGGAGTAGTAGGGGGCGGTGAGGCCTCCGCGGCATCACAGCCGGCCACGAGAGGCAGGAGCATGCGGCACGACCGACGCTGCTTTGGGCGGCTGGAGCAAGCAGACCAGAGGTTGAAGAAGCACTATGGCCGTTGGATGGACATCGTACAGTCACTGGAGCTAGAATCGTTCATATTGACTAAGTTGACAAAGCCCTCCGTCCCTGTCAACTTAGTTGGCTCACAACTCATCCTCCCACTATGGTGGGTCCCATCTAGCAGGGCGGGTATTCATTTTTTTTGTGCATAATAAGGAGGCACTTCCTTGCGTGCGAAGATATAGCTGGTGGGTCCGACATGTCATCGGGGGCAACGTTTTTTCGCAAAATACAGAGGCCCTTCCGGTGGGTCCCAGCTGTCAGTTGGAGGAATCATTATTTTGCGTTACAGTCCACGGCCGATGGATGTCGTTCGTTGACCATGTTGACCAGGCCGCGCCGAGAGCACCATGGTGGTGGACGACGGCGAGGCCTAGGAAGGGAACGACACGGAGCCGAGGAAGACTCGGCAATAGTTGCCCACGCGGTGGGGAGTACGAGGGTGTACTGGTCCGGCTACCGTCGCTGGAAAATAACAGGAGGTGTGGGTGAGTACAGGAATGGCCTGGCCAGCAATGAAGTAGGGTGGGGCGGTGCGGCCTGTGCGGCAGCATAGTCGGCCACGGGAGGTGAGAGCAGGCAGTCCCACCGGAGCTGGTTTGGGCGGCTGGAGCAAGAAGATCAGATATTGAAGAAGCAGCACGGCCGTTGGATTAACATCCAACGGTCACTGCTGCTAGAATCGTTTGTGGACTAAGTTGACAAAGCCAAAGTACACGTCAACCTAGTAGACCCACAAGTCAGCCTCCAAATCTGTCCCAAACAGCATACATCCCGGAATTTCTAGCCAGATTCAAATTAATTTTAAATCTAAATATACCTTAATTTAAATTCAATGAAATTTTACCCGCACAAAAACAATGAAATTTAAAATATCAAAATCCGAAAGAAAACAGTATTTGGGAACTAATTGCCTGTTTGCTGTATTTTTTTCATTTTACAGCCCATTTATTATTACTTATAGCCCATTTCTTATTACTTATAGCCCATTTTCTGGGCAAAATGCATCCCTCCTCATCTTGAAATATTTCCGGCCCAACAGGGCGTAGAAAAGCAAGTAGGCCTATGTTGGTTATTCTGCAAAAAAAAATAGCTAGCTAGCCATTTTTCAGAAACGAAAAAAAACAAACTGGGCTGGTCATGTGCTAAACATATGAAATAAAAGCCTGGGCTAGACGGGCCACGGGTCCCACAAAACCCAGTTGATATCCTTCTCCGTCTCGAAAAAACAAAATTACTGCGCGCGCTGCTGGGTCCCTACTATCATCCTCACCATGTACAGTCATCTCCTTATTCCTCTCAGTTGTTGACCATGTTGACAACACTGGAGGGCGGCGCCGTGGCGAGCGAACCAAGGTGGAGGATGATGGTGAGGCCTCGGATGGGAACGAACAGGAGCCGAGGAAGATCACAGCCAGCCGTGGGAGGCGGGAGCAGGCAGTCCCGCCGGCGCTGGTTTGGCTTTGGCGTCTCGAGGAAGAAGACACTGAAGAAACGCGGCAGACGTTGAATGTCAATCGAACGGTCAAGGTTGGCACAATCGTTTTTTGACTAAGCGGACACCAAGTAGCATACTTTTTTATATATAGGAAGAAAACTGCGAGGAAAATGTGTTCGTCTGCCATCCTCCTCACAGGGAACATTCGCCACATAAGTGATTAGCACCCTTGGTTTTCAACCGAGAGGTATTGGGTTCGAGTCCAAGGAACTCTCAATTTTGTCCTCCTTCCTTCCTCGCAAAAAAAGGGAAAGAAAATCAAAGACTTGGGAAGGCGTACAGAACAAGCTAGTGTACCAGTAAAGAGACGTTTCCGAGTTTTAGAAAAAAGAAAGACGTGCTCCTGTAGCCGGTTCGAATCCAAACCTAGACTATGACTATATATGGTGCTATGCTACTCTGCAAGTAATGAAACTAACATATCCAACGTTCGCTTCTCCTCTTCTCTACTTACTCTGCCTAGCATCAGAAGCTCTGGCCGCAGCAACCATGTCCGCTGGCTGCTCGTCCACCTGCTCTTCAGCAGGCAACAACCAGATATGCACCAAGTCGCCACCCGTACCATCGCCTGTGGGTCTCACCACACCCCCGCCGGCACGCGCACCGCAGCCGATTGCTCATCGCAACCCGCTGCCGTTGGTGTGGTGCTACTGCTGCAAATCACGCAGAGTCATCCGTCGCGTCTCAACCACAATCCGCAACCCTGGCCGAGTCTTCTACAAATGCCCGAATCATGGGGTAATAATATGTTTAAGTGTTGTTCTGCTGCTTTCAGTTGCTGATTTTTTAATAGTTTGGTTGATGATCTTCCAATTTGATTCGTGCAGAAAAGGGAAGATTCGTGTGATTTGTATTTCTGGGAAGTTGCTAATGTGGGGGAATGCAACTATGCTGATTATTTGGTTAGCCGAGGAATCCCAATACCAGCAGGTTGGGGTGTTGGACAAGTAACTAAAGGAACGGCAGAAGAGGAAGATGCAGATCAGAAGGTTAAAGATGCAGTTCCTCTGATCATGGCCAAGCAACAGCTGCTGAACGGCCTTGACAACAATGAGGAGATGAAAGAGCTTGTGAAGATAATAGGCAAAATCGATGTGCTCTGTAGGATGATTGTCTCTTTATTTGTAGTGTATGTAGCACTCATGATGTATTCAGTGGCTACGACATGAGCACTTTGCTGAAACTAGTAATGAATGAAACATGTGTAGCAGGCTGGGCATAGTGTTGTGAACATCTAATGATTTCTATTAACGGAAATCAGGCGGTATCCCCTTTTGCTCATATAAATAAATAAATAGCAGAGGCCCTATCGGGTCAGCTTTGTTCTCATTCGAAGACGTTGAGCAAATTGCAGTCCAATAACAAACTATGTCATCAAATTCAAGGTTCACAGCCAAATATGAGTACAACTAAACAACAATGTCATCATGTTTTAGTTGTCATACAATCACCAAACACAAATCAGCATACATAACAAGTGATGTTCTCACAGCAAAATACTAAGCAACATGTTCATCAGGTTTCAGTTGTCATAGCAAACACAATTTCACATAGTAGATAAAAAACGTCTTCTGACAGGCAAATATGACAAAAGCAATGTAATCATCATCCGCAGCAGCAACGTCAACAACTTCGCCATGTGTATTAGTCTGAATCGTAATTCCCGATGGTGTCATCTTCTTCTTCGTCCTCCATGTCCTCGAACGTTGGCTTCTTCATTAAACGAATTCCTCTGCTCAAACCTTTGCAATACTCTCCAGTCATCGCTACGTGCAAATGTGTCTTCCAAGAAAAATATCTGTGTTGCTTGATTTGCCAAAATAAAAGGCTCATTAGTCTGGTACGCCGCCTTGACATTGATGGATTTGAAATAATCATCAGCTCTGGGTTTTGCGATCCTAGAAAACAGGTTATACCAACCACAGCACAACAGAACCACACACCGATGATCCTCGAAACTGGAGATATACTGCAACTGAACAATGTCTGTTATGTTAGCATACATTTCACTTGTCTCTCTGTCATACGTATTCGTGCTCATGATGGCACTGTTTTGTGTCTTCCTGCCTTCGTCTCGTGCAAGGGTGTTGTAGCGCACATCTCCAACAACACAAGATTCATAATGTCTTACCCGAGTATCAGGACCCATTGCTAGTGAGTAAAGGGCATCATCAACTGCTTGCCCATCCTCCCGCATCTTCTTAACCTATGGTTAGAAAATAGAAAAGCTGATCATCTTATGTACTAAATATATTAAAAGAACTGACAGTGCACTTCAAAAGCTTACATGGTTCTCGAACCATTTCGCAAATCCTTCCATAACCAGTTTGTCAATGTTTCTTGGATTTTGTGGCAGTAACTCCTTTTTTTAGATGCTGCACAACATAGTGATCGCATCAAACATCTAAATATATAAGAATGTGCTGCAAGTTTAGTAGATTACGATGTATAAGCTGCAGTACTGCACTTACTTGATATAAGGTAGTATCTCAGGACAATTATTCAACACATACCAAACCATTTTGTCCAAATCTTTAGGTTTGTCCTCTTGTCGACTCTTCCCTGTAACTCGAACAGAATAATCGAAAACATTGAGCCCGGGATTGTCTTCACCCACCTCTTTGCTAAGCTGATCAGCTGTTTCAATGTATTTTGAGCAGAATGTCAACGCTTCTGTAGCAATGTAGGCCTTTGCAATGGAACCCTCGGGTTTAGCTCTGTTCCTAACATAGCCCTTGAAAGTGCCTAGCCGCCTTTCAATAGGGTACATTCAGCCATACTGTACTGGACCTCTAAGTAGTGCCTCATCAGGTAGATGAACAACCAAAACCACCATCACATCAAAGAAGGCTGGAGGATATATCTTCTCAAGGTCGCATAGGATAGTTGGTATCTTGTCTCTAAGACGCTCCAAAGCATCTATCCTGATATTTCTACTGCAGAGTTCCCTGAAGAATTGTCCCAACTCTGCAACTGCTCTGTATAAGTCAGGGCGGCCTAATCCTCTAAGGATAACAGGTAAAACCCTTTGAAGTAGGACGTGTCAGTCATGAGTTTTCAACCCTTGTACCTTGTTTCCATCTGCATTGACTCTCCTTTTAGGGATGGAAGCAAATCCATGTGGGAATCTCACACGTGACAGGACCTCGCAGAATTCTTTTCTTTTTACCTTGTCCAAGACGTACACATCTGGTGCCATATCCCGTGGTTTACCTTCATCTTGCACCTTCAAATCCTTTCTGATACCCAGGTGTGTCAAATCAATCCTAGATTTGAAGGTATCTTTCATCTTGCCTTCAATGTTAAGAAGTGTGCCGATAATGCTGTCACATATATTTTTCTCGATGTGCATCACATCAAGATTATGCCGCAGATCTAAATCTTTCCAATACTACAAGTCCCACAAAGTGGACCTGCGGGTAAACAATAATCTCTCTTCTACCGTGCCACGCTTCCTTTTCCCGCTACCATTACCAGGATGGTTTCCTGGTGTAATATGCCTGACCTTCTCTAATTCCACTTGCAACTCATCGGCGGTGAGCCTCTTTGGCGCATCATGGTTTTCATGCTTTGCATTGAACACATGTCTTCGGTATTTTCTAGGATGCGGCTTGTCCTTGGCAAGGAAATGGCGGTGTCCAATGTAACAGATCTTGCTAAGTATTGCGTATGACAGCGGATTCCTATCACAGCGAACACATGCATTGTAACCATGTGTCGTTCGCCCTGACATAGTGCCCAAAACCGGATAATCATGGATGCACCAAATTACAACAGCACGCAGAAAGAAATCAGCTGGTGGGCTGGTATATAGGTCTCGAGTGAGAACACCCTTCCATAGCTGTTGAAGTTCCTCCACAAGAGGCTCCATGAACAAATCAAAATCCTTCCTAGGACTTTTTGGACCTGGGATGAGCAAGGCCATCATGTAGTTTGATTCTTTGGTTCAGACATTTGGAGGCATGTTGTAAGGGATAACAAGCACTGGCCACATGCTATATGTGGCGCTCTGGTGGCCAAATGGGTTAAATCCATCTGAAGCTAAGCCAAGTCTAATGTTTCTCGGGTCAGCAGCAAACTCTTTGTGTTTATCATTGAAGCTTTTCCACTCACTACCATGAGATGGATGGGTCATTACATTCTGATCTCTATACTCCTGGTTCCTAGAATGCCACAGTACATCCTCTCTTGTTTGAGCATCATGAAACAACCTCTGCGATCCTGGTGTAATTGGAAAATGTCTCAGAACATTATGAGGAACCCTCTTCATAGCATCACCATCTTACCATCTTGATGATTTGCATTTCAGGCATTCACTTAAGTTGGCATAATCCTTCCGGAACAGAACACAATTATTCTTACAAACATGGATCATATCATATCCAATTCCAACTGCACGAAGGAAATATTTCATTTTACTGTAGGTGTGTGGTAGCTCAGATGCATCTGGGAAAGATTTGCGGAAAGCAGCCAACATCGCATCAAATGATTTGTTGGTCATCCGCTCAGATGACTTCACCTAAAGAAAGGTGACAATAGCTGAGAATACAGGCAGCTTATTTCCTGGGGTGACAGCAACGTTGCATTGTTCCAACATGCGGGCCCACCATTATTCTTCTGGAGGTGAAAGTTCACGGAATGCACGAGCATTTTGTAGCATTGTTTCAATGTTGGTCAAACTCACTGGCTCCGCCACCACCACCTCCTCCTCCTCTTCCACCTGAGCATTAGGCAGATCAAGATGGTGATCTGTTGCTTCCACGTAGTCAATAACATTGACGTTCACAGCTTCACCATGATGAACCCACCTAGTATATGTGACCGACATCCCATACAAGTGTAGACGATTTTGCACAATTGACTGGGGTCTTGTAACTGAATTCATACAACTGCTACACGGGTAGAGCACATCTGATTTCGGACCACCGTACTCAGCCCTGATAAAGTTCATGAAGTTTTCAACCCCTTGACATATGCAGCGGAGAATCTTCGAGCAGAAGTTATCCAAGTCCTATCCATCTTTTAGACATACAAATTAGTTCTTCTACTAGATATTACAGGAAAAACATATATGCTTTTTTGTGAAGTCCAGAAAAAAAATACCTAGGTCGATGTTTAAAGCTATGGCAAGATATTTGGACGAGCAGATCTATGTAACGAAATATATGTAAAGCTAATTCAGCAAACATATTTGAGATCTAAATTATGGAAGGCTGTTTCAGTAGTCAATGAGGCCGAGCACACAGCCATCAAACTATCGAAGGCCATCGCAGCAAAAAAGATCGAGTATAAAATGGTGTAGAGCTATTTCACCTAACAGATTGGCTACTAGACCATGGCAATCTACGTCACAATAAATATATGGCAGGATATTTTAGCAACTAATCGTCCTTGGCATGCCATCTCAGAAAACTACTTCGGCAAGGAAGCTTGAGTGCAGAACAGGGCAAGGAAGCTTCTTAAGCAGAGCATATTGACAGTAAACTACTTCGGCAAACAGTGAGATTAACAGCGTCTATCAGCTAACATTCAGCGCTACACCGACATGAACGGGGCCTCAGTCTAGGGTGCGCATACCGTGGGAGAAGCTGACCGCCATGCGTCTCCACACGAACGTCGCTAGCGGTGGCGGCGCTGACCGCCGTGCGCCTCCACACGAACGGAGCCAGAGGTGGCGGCGCGGCTAGAGGACGGCAGTCTATGAGAGCGTACTGTGGGAGCGAGAGGATCACCGTGCGTCCCCTCGATGAACCACGACACCAACGTATCGGCGCGTCAGGGAGGGCGGCTTTG
>NC_041389.1:564758592-564761573 GCF_002162155.2 Triticum dicoccoides | reverse complement strand
GGAATTTTTGTGTGGGGGGGTGAGGATTTTCGCGCAGTGGGCAGGGGGAGTTTGGCACATGGTCGGTTTCTCCAAGTCCAGTCCCACGTGTCAGTGAAGAGGCAAGCCGAAGCGTGTTCCGTTTGCGTGAGCCGTGTGCAGGACCGAACGTGTGTGGGGTGCAATGCGACCACGACAGGAGTGCTATGAGTGTACCGCCTTTTTTCCTTTTAAACTAGGTGCTTCGCCCCCTCAAAAAAAAATGTTGCTTCGCACGATCCATCGATACTACTACTAGTAATCCGGTAATCACTAGAGGAATCAGCTACTTTGCCATCAGCCACGGCGGACGGCAAATGCACGGATGGCGGACGACAAAAATGGACGGCAACGTACGGGACAGAAAAGAGCTACATTGCTGTCCGCTTCGGGCGGCTGACGACAAAGGGTCCTTTTCTATCAGCTGCCGACGGCAAAGAATACTGACGATAATAATTGCGCTGTTACTCTGTTAGGTGGTTAACGGCAAGCCTTTGTCGTCGGCCGCTGACCGCAAACATCGGAAGGCCTTTGCCGTCCGCCGCTGTAGGCAAAGTTTTTTTCTCTTTGGCGTCAGCCACTGTTGGCAAACAGACCAAATAGGTCAGCCTCCTAGGAAGCACAGTTGCCTGCCATGTGGCCTCTTTGCCGTCCGCTGCTGATGGCAAAGAGACCTTTGCCGTCGGTGGCTGATGGCAAAGAGCCTGCATATTGGCTCTTTTTTCTGTTTCTTTTAAATCCAACAATTTTCACAGCAAATATATATGACATATATAGATATATTTCACAGAGCTATTTAACAGCACATAAGTTTCATCGTACATACATATATAGTTCCATCCACTCCTACATAGTAAGTTCCATCAAGATAGCAAAGTTGCACATACACATTACAATGCAAAGTTTCATCAAGATAGCAAGTTCCATTGTAGCAAGCTAGAAGAATACTAGAAGAGAATGAAATTAAAAACAAGCACTCCATCATAGCAAGCTAGCTTCCGAGAAGTGAATGAAATCTGCAAAATGGCAAATAAGAAAGTTAGGAAAAGGTGACTAGAAGAAGAAGACTAGAAGAAGAAGCACGCCATCGTTTGTGAGGTAACTAGGTGAAATGGATCGTTTATGAGCTAACTTAGGTAAAATGCATCATTTTAGAGCTAATGTAGGTAAAATGGATCGTTTATGAGCTAACTAAGCTAATTATGCCGTTTTTTACATAAGTAAGGTAAGTACATGTCATTATTGAGCAAACCTAGTTAACTAAGCATATTATAACTAACTTACGTCATTTTGGAGGAAACAAAGCTAAGTATAGATCGTTTTAGAGCTAACTTGGCAAAATGGCTGGTTTTGGAGGTCAGTAAGCTTATTAAGTCATTTTGCAGGAAAAGAAGCTACGTCTAGGTCATTAAGGTAAGCATATTGGATGAAATAAAGCTAAGTCTAGGTCTTTATGCATTTGTTAAGCAAAAAACTAGAGAAACTTACCTTGATCATGGAGGTGTGGGAGCGGGCTGGCTCAGGCCAGTAGCTGGAGAAGGATCGTGTGATGCTTGTGTGGAGTAACGCTGCACCAAAGATCATTTCCAATGTTTCGTTAGCATGATGACACTCAAATGTTAAGACTAGCAAGTAACGTCCATTCAAACTAAACTCACCGTGGTCTCAGGAGCAATCTCTGGATCAATTGCTATGGAGCCACGGGACCTCCCGCCACTAGATATCATCACCTGCTCTGGATTGTACGGGATCTGGCTGGAGTTAAACTCCTCCCCTTTCCTCGCCTTCCCCTTGACTTGCTTGTAAGAGGCAGTGTGGGCCATGGCATACAGGTCGTATCCCTCTGGCACCTTATCCGTCTTATTGTAGCATGCCTGAAAGAGAGAAACAAAGTAAATTAGTAATTAAAGGGCTCAAGCTAGCATGATGAATGAATTGCATTAATAATGAAGCAAACCACATTACCCAATTCCGACCGAATTGATATAAGCTGGAGCTACCTTGATGGTGTGGCACACCTTCAATTTGGGCACGTTTGTCCTTGGCCTCAGTCGGCTCCCCTTCCATCTTTCAACACCTGCCATGACAAAGAGTAAACGAAATTAGTACAACATAAAAAAAATACCGACATGAATAATAATATGTATATCACTTAAGTGTATCATCATCAAGTACAACATAAAAAAAATTGAATACCTGACACTACTAATAATCTCGATCAGTATCATCGATAAATGCATAATCATCATCATCACTATAATCAATGAAGGGCTCATAGGGTTCAGTGGCATCAACATGTGGAAGGCCACCTTTACGTAATCGATCAAGCATTGAGAGGTCGTCCGCAGCAGTAACCTCTTCTTGTTCCGGCTCTTCTTGTTCCTCCTCTGGGGTGATGTGGGATTCACTATCGCTGTCTACTTCAATGTTTTGGGGTGAAGTATACCGGTTCTTGAAATGCTTTTTGGAAAGACGTGTCTCTTGGAAGAATTCTCCTTCATATGTGTCTGGGTTAATGTGAGGTTCATAATCCTCTTCCTTTGGGGGAGATAGTCTAGCACGTGGCGGCACTTCATAAACGACATCCCAACCTTTCATAATCCTCTTCCTTCTATCCTTCTTCTTCTTTCCTTCTCTTCTTCTTCTTTTTTTCTTCTTCTTTCCTTTCTTCTTCTTCTTCTTTCCTTTCTTCTTCTTCTCCTTCTTTCCTTTCTTCTTCTTCTTCTTTTTTCATCTTTTTTCTACTTCGTTTACTTCTTTTCTTTTCTTCTATTCTTCTTCTTCTACTTCTTCTACTTCTTTTCTTCTTCTTCTTTTTCATCTTTTTTCTACTTCTTTTCTTTTCTTCTTTTTCATCTTTTTTCCACTTCTTCTTCTTTTCTTCTACATATTCTTTTTTCTAACACTAACACTAAATTTTCTTCTTTTATAGCACTAAATCTAACACTAACACTAACACTAAC
>NC_041389.1:564755020-564758144 GCF_002162155.2 Triticum dicoccoides | reverse complement strand
GCGGTGGTGGGGGCGGCGAGGGCGGGGGCGGCGCCGGGCGGCGGGGGCGGGGGCGGCGGGGCGGGGGCGGAGGAGGTCGAGGGAGAGAGATAAGTAACGGGCGGGGGAGGGGGCTCGGCCGTTAGTTATGTTAGTTAGGTTAGCCTTTGCCGTCCGCCCTCCTTTGCTGTCCGCTTTTGTTCATATTTGCCGTCTGCGGCGGACGGCAAAGCGGGGGGACGTTAAGTATTTTTAACCAGCTCCTCAGTGGGGCCCCCTCCCTCTTTGCCGTCTGCTAGCGGACGGCAAAGATTCTTTGTCGTCAGCTAGCGGACGACAAAGAACAGGCTGATGGCAAAGGCTTTCTTTGCCATCAGCCAGTTCTTTGTCGTCTGCTTTCGGGTAGCTGATGGCAAAGAGCTTCTTTGCCGTCTGCTAGCTGACGGCAAAGAGCTGGCAGATGGCAAAGTAGCTGATTCCAGTAGTGAATCCCGACTAAAACGACGCAGCTGGGTCTTTTCCCGCGCGATATGCTGGGAGGTTGGTTTAGTTGGGTTTTTTAGATTTTTCTCGGTTCAATTAAAAGTAGAGTTGGTGATGATAGTGTGCATGTCATCCTGCAATATAGGCCGTCCGATCTATATCTAACGGATAGGAAGGAAACTATGACAATTTACCCCCACTCCTCTCCACATTTGCAGATAAGGCTTTCCCTCGTTCATCCTTTTCTCCCACAAGATCTTGATCTTCCATGCAACGCACGGGCATCTTGGTAGTACTCCTACAATATGTATATTATTGTCAAAGTTCATATACACCGACCGAGATTAATGCAAACACGACAGATTTTCATTACATTTTGAACTTTTATAGGACAAAAAAATAAAAGAAACCCGACCCTAAACCTATTCTACGGTGGCGACCGACGTCCTCCATCTGCGATCTCTATGTACGGGGGCGGGGTTCAAGACCCGTGAAGTGAAGGTGCAGTCTCTGGCGAGGAAGAGTAGAACACGGGATACGGACCGGCCAGTTGGCACACCATGACCTGCCGCCTCCCATGCCCTACTCATCCTTGGAGGAGTCCCCGACCTCGGCGGTGCCGGACGTTGTACGGCGGCAAGTAGGACGCATGGCTGACGGTGCTCCCGTCGTCGTCCGCCAGCATGGCCACCGCTTGTGCGGTCGCGTCCGCGTCCGACTACGCCGCTATTGCGTCGCGAGAGGCGACTTGAGCGAGGGCGGTGACCTCGAGCTTCATCCCTGAAGACAAGCTCTCCCGCATAGCATTCGCACTTGCGGTCATGGCGGATGTGGTGCCAGGTAGGAGGACGATGCGCTATGGTGTGGAGTTTAGCTGGGCGTTCCCGCTTTAAGTAGCGCATTCCGGTGAGGCCAAGCGTCCTGGTGCGTCATTAAGTCGCCGGAGTTCGTTCCTCGGGCACCGAGCCTCTTAACAACGACATACGAACAGGCGGCATGAATGTGGGCAGCTGGCGCCGGCTGGGAACGCACCGCGCGACGGCACGAGGGCTTTGGTGTGCCAGGGTAGTCAACTGCGGTCGTGGCAACGTTGGAGGTGCCCTTTGCTCAAATGCGATCCCCGCATGTCATTGAAAAAGTAAGACGACCCGGCATGGTCTCAGGTCCAGAGGATGCAGTTGGCCGCGCTACACCACTCCGCGGACGCGTTGCGGCACCCCGTGCATCATCGACGAGCCGGGTGTTGGAGTGTGTTTGGATTGTGGCCAAAGTGCACCTTACCAAAATTTTGGTCATGACCCAAAGATTGGTCTTTGTTTAGAGGGTTGCCGTTTCTTTGGTAAGCCAATGAACTCTAGCCAACTCTAGTTCATTTTTCTTGCCAATGTCGGCCAAATCATGGGAAACCAATACCTCAACCAAAATTTTGGCTACCCAATGCTTTGATGGGGCAACCTTGGGCACAAATCAAACATACCGTTGGTCGTACCACAGCCCTAACGCCACCCCCGGCACACTAAAACCGACCGTGTCTATCGACGCTATGAGCGTGTCGCTCACCGCGGTCGCCGTGTCCAGAGGCGGTGCTAGAGCTGCGCCCCGTTGTTGGCCCCAACGACCAACATGAACGGTTGTCGGTGGCGAGGAGGTCGTGGGCCAGCTCCTCTATTGGACTAGTCTGTGCTACATCGTCCGACGGGTGTGCCCCACATGTCGGTTTCCCTATTTTCCCGGCCATATTCGAGTGTCAGTGCTCCGCGTTGCGCATTAGGCCTTTCACTATGTAGACCAAGCGAGACAACTTATTGTTTATTCGAGCCTTTCAAGTGTAATCATGTGGCATTTGCTTAGTTCTCATTCCTCTCCAACCCTCTTCTCCATTGATCATGTCGCCCTCCAGTCGAGTCCGTCCTCCCGCATGCCTCATTTGAACATTTCGCCGAGTATCATTCGCATGTACCCACCCTAGTCCTCTTTCAATAGATCTCCGGACCCCGAGATGAAATTGAGAGGGAACGAGCACTGGTGGAAAAACAGGCTTCCGTCCAGCCCCATAAGTCGCGAAGCTATAGGAACCGCGACTAATGGGACCTTTAGTCGCGGTTCTGGAGGTGAACCGCGACCAAAGGCCTGGGCCCAGGGCGCTCGGTGGCCAGCTGGCGCACGTGAGGGTCTTTAGTCGCGGTTGGCCAGGACAACCGCGACTAAAGGCCTTCGGGCACCTTTAGTCACGGTTTGCCAGGCCAACCGCAACTAAAACCCCTCCCCTATATATACCCATCCAGCAGCCAACACTTAGCCATTTGGAGCCATTCTCTTCACAAGTGGGTGTAGGTTTGCTTTTGGTTCCTCTTATGCACATAAGGTGTTTGATGAAATGCCCCAAGAGCATGAAACAAACATGACATGAAGTGTTGGAGCCACACTCCTCGATCGCGGTTAGCAACTTGATGAACCTTTGATGTGTCATTGATAAAATATGCATGTGTGCAGTTCATTGTTTAATTTATATTGTTTGTAGCTAGTTAGTTTAACAAATGCATGATGGTTAATTATATATTTTATATTATAATAATGCAGATGAATCGGCAATGGATGTACGGTAACCGACTCTCTGGCGAGTTCACTACGGGTTTGAAAGATTTCCTCGTAGTGGCTAATG
>NC_041389.1:564745568-564750264 GCF_002162155.2 Triticum dicoccoides | reverse complement strand
AGAGCAGAGAGAAAGAGCGATGATCGAGAGAGAGAGAGAGAGCAAAGAGAGAGAGAGCAGAGAGCAGAGAGAGAGAGAGAGAGAGAGCAGAGAGAGAGAGAGAGAATTTTTTAACTAGTTAATTAACAAAAAAAACGGTAAAATTTGATAATTAACAAAAACGGTAAATAACTTTGTTTAACAAAAACGGTAAATAACTTAAAACTTGATAATTAACAAAAAAACCCGTAAAATTTGATAATTAACAAAAAAAACGTATATACGGAGAGGGGCGGCGAGGGGGGCGGCGATGCGTGCGGTGTTTTTTTAGGGATCGAGAGGGGACGGCGAGGGTTATAAATGTGTTGTCCTCGCCTCCCCTCTCCGTGACGCCGTCGTCTGCCGCCCCGTCTCGCGCTCTACCGCGACACCCTCTCCCACCCCTTCCTCGCCCCCTCCTTTTGCCACCGCCCTTTCGCCACCGCCACCGCCACCGCCCCCCTTCTTCACTTAATTAATTTGTTTTTACTACATGTTTTCAGGACTGACATAATGGCGGACGATAGAGCTGACCCGATTATGGACAACTATGATCCGGACGGTGAAGCACATATGTTCGGCATCATAAACGGCGATATTCTATATGTGCCGACCGGAGAAGAAGAAGATGATATCTCTTCTTATCTGAACCTTGACGGTGAAGATGAAGGGCGCCGTCAGCAAGATGATGCCGAACAAACGTCGATAAACGACGATCTTCAAATGGAAGTAGCAACCACCTCTGGCGCCGAGGTATATATATACATTGAGCCTCTGGTGATACAAACTAACTGATTTGAATAAATATGTGTGTACTAACGCGCGCGACTCTTTCTTATTTTAGCCCTCGACCGGATCGTCGAAACAATCGAGTACGTCGTCAAAGCGTGGCGCAACCAAGACGATGAAACAAGGAGAAACATGCACCATCGAGTTTGTCGACAGTGCAACCGGCAGGCCGCTGGAGCCCCGCAAGAACGCCACCAAGTTTGTCAGCCAATGCGGAGCCATTGTTAGAGACAACGTCTCGATCACCGTCCAGGAGTGGAATGAGCCAAAGAAGGCACGAATTGATGGTTTCACTTTTGTCGATAAGAGAACAAAAAAAGATTGCTTCAAGAAGCTTATGGAACATTTCGTTCTACCTCCGGAATACAACAAATTCGATGAGGAGGGTAACAAGATTGAGGAAAACAAGGAGAGGAGGAGGCTAGTCAAACAGTTCGCTCTTCATAAGATGGCCGATGCATTCCGGAAATTCAAGCAAAATCTAGCCCATGACTTTGTCAAGCAGAACAAGACTCCGGATTTCAAAGGACAATATGAGAAACTGAAACATGATTGGCCAGAATTTGTGAAGCAAAAGAAATCGGAGCAGTTCATTCAAATATCAAAAAAAATAAGGAAAATGCGGCTAAGAAGGAGTACAATCATGTTATGGGGCCAGGAGGGTATCGCATTTGGGTGCCTAGGTTGGAGAAGATGGAGAACGAGCTGAGGGCGCGAGGAATCCGTCCAGGTACGGAGGGATGGGACCCAAGGGCCAAAAGCTGGTGGTACGGGCATGGAGGAACGCTGAACCCGGAGACAGGGGAGTGTGTTTACCGGGGCAAATTAATTAAACCCACCCAAGCCCTTATTAACGCAATGAGGGATGCTCAACAGGGGAAGATCAAGTTCAACAGAGAGAACGACGCGCTGACAAAAGCCCTCGGGAATCCTGAACACGGAGGACGTGTACGAGGCATGGGGCACATTCCGTGGAAAATAGGGTTCCCCCAGAACGATGACCCGTACGGTTACAGAAGTTGTAAGAGAAAGATGGATCGGGAAGCAGATGTTGTGGCGCGGTTGGCATCGGAAATGGATGTGATGAAGAAAACCATGAGTGTACTAGTAGCCGAAAGAGATGCAGCTCGGGTGCAGCATGAAGATCATCCAGCGGATCTCGGAAGCCAGCAGCGGAGAAGCAGCGTGGCTTCCACGGAGGCCCCACCGGCTGGTGCAGATGCACCGACGATCGAAATTACTGCACCGGAGCCTCTGGTGGTCGAAATTACTGCACCGGAGCCTCTGGTGGTCGAAATTACTTCACCGGAGCCTCCTCGCTACCCCGTGGACGATATAAAGGAGATGAAAGAATGTCATCTGTATTATCCTATCGGGAACATGTCCATGAAGGTAGCCATCGGCAGTGCTTTACCATGTTTACCTGGAGCACTCCACCACAACAACCCCATTCAAGATGGCTATGCTCGTGTCACGGTGGAGGACATAGTCCAAGGGTTTGAGGACCTGGAGATTGACATTGCTACACCTGAAGGGGAGAAAAGACTTGGAGATGTCAAGCGCCATTTCATTCTATGGCAAAAGAAGTTTATCAAGTTTCCAGGCGAGGCGCCAAGGACAACAAGTCCACCCCCCTACGGTGGTGGTGGTGGTGGTGGTGGTGGTGGTGGTGGCGGTTCACCTACACCTCCGTCACGTCAGCCGACGCCACCCCCCAGTCCACAACGTCCGGCGGGTGATCAGCCGCCGCCCCCCAGTCCTCGTCCGGCGGGTGATCAGACGCCGCCCCCCAATCCACCTCCGGCAAAGAAGCAGAAGCAGTCCTGGATTATTAACCCGGACCCTTATGTACCTAAGACCACAAAGGTACCGGAGCCATCACTGAAGCCTCTCCCCACAAGGCCTTGGGAACGTAGTGCCGAGGAAGTCGACGCGGCCGCGGCTGCTGATTTGGAGAAATGGAAGGCGGACTGCAAGAAGAAAAGAGAGCCCGAGCCCAAGCCAGTATTTTCTGATGAGCAAAAGAAGTGGGCTAAGTCATTTTTGAGCACACCGTCCCAAGCCGTGAAGAATCTGCCTAACGACTATGCACGTGAACTTCGCAGGCAGGCACTCATGTTCAAGGAGAACAAAGAGCGGGAGAAGGCCGAAAGTAAAAAAAGCGGGAAACAAGTTGCCCAGCTCGGGGAACAAAGTAAACAATCGATTGCCCCGCTTATAGTGGAAGCCTTCTGTCCGGATGCCCCCGAGATCATACAAGCTGTGGCAGCACAAGGATTGACTGTAACGAGTGCCAGAGAACAAGCGGCCAACTTAGGTATTACTCTTCCTGAACTGTTAGGCCTTGATGAGGCGCCAGTGAAGGAGGTAGTAATTACATATGTCAAGAATGGGCCTCTCGTCGAGCCTGCGCAGGAAAAGGATCTACCTCCACAAATGAAAGGTCTGCTGAAATGGTACAAGGGTTACATAAAAAATAAAAACGCCAAAGAATATATTTATGTGGAAGTTAGACATGAGCATCACTTCAAACATTACTATGTACAAATTGAACTGAGTGAATTGTTCCAGCTTTTCAATCTGTGCGAGCTCGATAAGTCTATCATCAGTTGCTACGTTCTGTAAGTGATTTATTAATTTCTACCCCATCTCGTTCATATTGCCTGCACTATATATATGTCCTAACTATATTGTTGTGTCCGCTATTATACATGCAGAATGAAGATTAAGGAATGCAGAGTAAGGAACATCCATGATGTTGGGTTCATTGACCTACACATCGTTAATGGACATGTGTTGGAGCGTCACCCCGCCGACGTGGAGGCAGACCTGTGGCAGTTTCTTACAAAGCAGGAACTCAAAAGTGATATTCTATTTCCTTACCATTTTGAGTGAGTGTTTCTGTCTTGAGCACATTCTCTTTTGTTTACTCCATGCATGGTATGTGGCCGGCTAATCGATGAGTTATCCATGACGTACTGTGCATGTATCGTGTCCGCAGGTTCCACTGGATTCTGCTAGTAATTAAAGTTAACACCTCAGAATGTCTCGTCCACGACTCTGTGAATATGGATCCAAAGCTTTGGGGCGGCATGAGAAGAATGCTGCAGAAGTAATTATTTTCATTCATTTGCGCTCTATATCGATCGGCCTATTTCGTTCATTTCCTAATATCAAGTAACTAATTAATAACTCTCTTGTTCATTTAATTTTCTTTGCCTCATAGGGTTTGGAGACGGTTCGTAGATACAAAGGTCGGTGAATTCAAAAAAGAGCTAGAATTCAAAATGTTAAAGGCTATTGAATGCTGGGGATATTCAGCCACCGGAGACCAATCTATGTGGACACTATGTCTGTGAGATGATCCGGAGATACACCTCTGAGCGGGTTCCGAGTGATACCAATGCTCAGAGGAATAACCTCCGGTGGATGCTTAGTCCAGAAGCTCGCTTCCGACCACTTCAAGAGGAACTAGCTGGATGGTTCAGCAGGGAAGTCCTCCATCCTAAAGGAGAACACTATTACGAGGACGTAGAACTTTATATGCATTAAATCATGTATGGAAACTTGTTCAAAATTGTATATGGTCATCCGATGATATTGAATATATATTGTATATTCCTCTTGAATTCTTTTTGGTTCTAATTTCAAATTTATTTGAAATTGTACATTCATATGCATGTATGTAGTACCGTAGAATATATGAAACTCCTTCAAAATTAAAATAAAGCACAAAAGAAATAAAACAATACAAATTAAACAGAAAACAAGTTTAGGGGGGGGGGCTAAAACCCTAAACCTGTGGCGGCCTTTAGTCGCGGTTGGCCAGAAGAACCGCGACTAAAGGTCCTCCGCCCCGACGGCCGCCTGGCGCCCACGTGGACGGGCC
>NC_041389.1:564697971-564745460 GCF_002162155.2 Triticum dicoccoides | reverse complement strand
CCTGTGGCGGCCTTTAGTCGCGGTTGGCCAGAAGAACCGCGACTAAAGGTCCTCCGCCCCGACGGCCGCCTGGCGCCCACGTGGACAGGCCGTTAGTTGCGGTTCTTAAGCAGCCGCGACTAAAGGTGGGGGGCTTTAGTCGCGCTTATTTGGTCGCGGTTGCGCAACCGCGACTAATGGCAGTTGCGAACCGCGACCAAAGGCCTTTTTTCCACCAGTGGAGTGGGGGTATGTGATACCTAAGGCGGATTCAAAATTTTGAACCGGTGATCATAGCATCCGCAAATCATATATAAAGGGTATTCAATGTTCGTTTCGTTTTTGAACGTACAGTATACTCCCTCCTATCCTTTCTCCTTTACATATAAGTTTTATGTGTAGTCAAAGTATCTCTACTATGATAAAAAAGGTATCAACATTCAATAACACCCAATCAATATTGTTAGATTCATACGTACTCCTAGATTTGTACTCGAGATGGTTTCCAATTTGACTATTGACAAGATTAATAGTACTCCTTTCACATAGGTGAGTATGTCATCTTAGGCTGTGCACCGTGACCAAGGAGGAGGGGAAAATGAGAGACATTAATGTTTTTTTGCTAATTAATAGTATTGCATGCAATGAACTAACCATTGCATGTCATGTTTGGTAGTCTCAGGTCATTAAAAGCATGCACACCCTCATCTCTGATTGGTTGATATGTCAAAAACAAGAAACGAGGTAGAAGCTAATGCACCGCGCCTACGTGTTTTTGGATTATTTGGTTTTCGTAAGATGACTTACACACCTAGACGGAGGGGGTACATGACATGTATAATGTGAAAATTATATCATTGGAAACTCCTTTCACATACGAAATTGACCGTATGCTTTGTGTAAGTTGCATGTCATATATTATTACTCTAACATTTGGTCAAAGTTAGCCTCGAAAAACGCATTAGACCCTGTATGCTTTGTGTAAGTTGCATGTCATACATTATTTCTCTAACATTTGTGTAAGTTGCATGTCATATATTATTACTCTAACATTTGGTCAAAGTAGTATAGTGGAAGTGGATCCTCTGACATAGGTATCCCTGCCTTACCCTCCCTTTCGGTCACTTACTAGCGGACCCCATGCTTGCTAGGCCCCGCATTTCAGTTACTCAATGGGTTCGGCCACGTCAGGGGATCCTCATCCATAGTATACTCCCTCTGTTTTTAATTACTCCGCATAAAACGGAGGGAGTGGTGGTATAATAAATGACGTGGGCGGGGAAGGGGGAGGGACGTCGGTTTGCTCTCAACTGCGGTCCCACAAGCGAGCGAAAACGCAAGTTGAAGCGTGTTCCATTTGCTGAGCGACGTGAAGGGTCCAGCGTGCCGGGCTGCAACGCGAATGCGACAAGAGCGATGTACAGTCAAAACCGATTGACCGATACTAAAGGAGGAGTGGGAGGCAGAGGCTCAACTCGACGCGGAGCGCGTGCATGCCGCTGTCATCGAGGCTCTCCTGCAGGCGGAACCGGATGTCGTTGATGTGAACCAGGCGGCGGAGGCTCAACTTGAGGCGGAGCGCGCGGTTGCCGCTGCCATTGAGGCCCTCCTGCAGGCGGAACCGGACGTCCTGGACATGAACCGGGCGGCAGAGGCTCGACTCGACCCAGAGCGCGCGGATGCCGCTCTCATCGACGCCCTCCTACAGGCGGAACCGGAAGTCCTGGACTTGAGCTGGGCGGCGGAGGCTCGACTTGACGCGAAGCGCACGGATGCCGCTACCATTGAGGCCCTCCTGCAGGCGGAACCGGACGTCCTCGACTTGAACCGGGCTGTGCTCTTGTCCGTGCAGAGCGCCCGCACGCTCCGCTTGAACGAGTAGCTGGAGGCCTAGGACAACCACGGTGCAGAGACACACGTCGGCAGCGATGAATAGTTCGCGCCGGCAGCCAAAGACGACGAGGCCGTCTCTTTCCGCGAGCAGTGATAGCTTTTCTTTATGTTGTTGTTTTTACGGATCTTTTGCTGTGTAAAAACATACTACATTTGTTATGCAAGTCGCCTGACTTGGGTCAGTCTACCATTTCAGGCGGTTGGATGAAGATCCTACGTCTCCTAACCCTTCTTTCCTTCTTCCTCACATCTTCTTCTTCCCCAACAGACCACTGCACGGGCCGTACGGATACTCCCCAACATGCGGTTGGATAAACATACTCTATGAACGAAAATTATGTGTCAGCGATAGGATGGCTGAGTTTGGTTTGTTCACATGCGACAGCGATAGGGTGCGTTCCCTTGGTTGGGTTTGCGGCGTGCAGGAGCGACTTTGTGAGGGTGCGGTGCGACCGCGTCGTGCAAGAGCGACCATGTGAGGGTGCGGTGCGACCACGACAGTCATGCGCAAGTGTACCTCCTTCTCATTTTGAAAACTTTAGGCAAGCTTGGCAAAAATGTGTGGCGAAGTTTGGCAATGCAAGGCCTAGACCCAAACAGGATAAGTATATACGTACTAGGAGTACTAGTGTTAAAAAAGAAAGGCGGGGTTTTCCTTTGATACAAATCCTCGTTTCACGTGTCAATTAATGCATATTTTTTTCTTGAAAGACCAAAGAACTAACCATCTCACTCCTCATCGCTTGATTAATGCAGCGCCATGCAAACGAACCTTCTCACTTCCACATGCATGCAGGGGATATTAATGTCCTTGGTTGCTAACCCCATCAATTTTGCTTCGATTAGTGTTAGTGGCCCTTTGCAAATTATAATTTTGATATACTGGCCTTGTGTACAAAAAATGGAGGTAGTAACTATATTTGAATTCCTTGCCCATTGCGGTGACGTTGACGATTTTTTTGTGGTTTGGCGAAGTGCGTTCGACGGAGAACACCATTGAGGGAGACCACGGTAAGTCGTCCGCAAGTGCCGCCTGCAAGCTGAGACAACCGCCTTATTTGCATCTAGGAAGTCCTTTACTAGTACTACTACTAGGAGTACTAGTGCGATGAGATGGTTTCTTGTAGAAGACGATGGAGAAGCGGAGTCAGCGAAGAGTGACATGATGGTTGCTTCGTCCGTGCTTTGTGATTTGACGCCTCACTGCTTTGTGATTTGTGATAGAAGGGACAGGGGAGTAGACTCTGTGCTCTATACTGTACTACATGCGTCCAAGCATGGGAGAAAGAGGAGAGACGTTGCATTTTTCTATTCCTTCAATCAATCAATCAAGGAGCTTCGGTTCCATTTTTTAGGCTTTGGCAACACCGTCCACAATGGTTCCCACGATGCCAAAAGCTATTTTCACATTTGGCTACACATTGTGGATGCCCTTAACCGTACCACTTAGTTTTGCTCCTGTGTGCTATCTATACAAATCTCAATTATATTGATCTAAAAAATTATATAATCAAAGATTAGTAAAAAGGAGGTGATTTTGTCGCGGGGATGGCGGGGGAGCTTTCTTATTTTCGGAGGACGTTGTCCTGGCGGTTTGCTAACATGCGGTCCCACGTGTCAGTGCTTTACCATGCTGATTCGCGTCCCACATGAGGCAGAACAACGGCAGAAGCAACATGTGGTTTAGTTGAATTAGATGAGGGAGAAGCGGATTCAGCAACGAGTGAAATGATGGTTGCTTCGTCCCTCCAACTTCTTTCTTTAGAATTATTACTTTGTCCCTCCAACTTAACTGCGGGAAAGGTGCAACTTTGTGATTTGACGCCTCATTCCTCATTACTACGCCGGCGCCATGACTGGGGTGCTTCACCCCGGCTCCTCTGACTGTATTCCGGTATGGCACGTGGACCCGGTAGCTTAATGTCCCACATGTCGGTGAAAGGGACTAGAAGATTTATGAAAGTGAGCGCTCCACTCTTACGACGGAGGAGTAGACGACACGACGGCCCAGTGAACTGTCACTTGTATTGTATAGTACTATAGTTTTGCTGTTTCGCACGATCCATCAATACAAACCCGATTAAACAGGAAAGGGTGGGATTTTTCCCGCACGGTAGATGATACTGCCCATACATTTCAAAGGCAATTTTAATGTATGCAAACTGAATAATTATAAGTAACAATATGATATCTAGTAAAACTAAAAACACATATGATTTATTGTGTTAGAGTGTAGTAGTAGTGCTATATTGCATAGTTGTTAGATATAACATGCGAGAACATGTAGAGATGTAGTTTTGGAGGGCCTACAGAGAGAAAAGCGTAATACGGTCACCGAACTTCAGAATAAGCTGATTACGGTCACTATATATGTTTTGCGGTGATTATCCGGTACTTGCTCACAATTCAGCATCGGATTGCACTCTGTTGACCGGCCAAATAGTCTGCATGGCGCCATGTTGACTAGTTAAATTGACCACGTTCCTTGTGGGTCCTACCTGTCAGTTCGCATAGCAAAAAGGTCAGATAAACACAAATTTATGCAGGCGCGACAAGGCTCCAACCGGTGCGCGAGAATCACCTGGTTGTGTATGTGTCTGTCAGGGCCTGATGTGTGCGCATGCACGTGTAGGTTGAGCACTTGAGCGTGAGAGTGTGTGTTGGTCGTGTGGTGTACTAGTGTCTGCATGCATGTGTGCGTGTGTGCGTGTGAGTGTTGCGTGAGTGCATGGCTGCGTGTGTACGTGTGAGTGTTGCGTGCGTGCATGGGTGCATGTGTTTGTGTGAGTGTTGCGTGGATGGAGTTCGTGTGCATGCGCACATGTGTGTATAATCACCACACCAGCTCCTGTGTGTTAAAACAGACGGCTAAGCATACCAATACAAGGCCACCTTGTCCGTTGTGACCGCGGTCATGACTTCGAACCATCGTCTAAATATTTTTTTGTCGTTTGTTTTCATTCTTACTAGCAAGATGCCCGTGCGTTGCACGTAACATCAAGATGCATTTGTATGACTTATTTATCTTGTGAGAGAAAAGGATGAATGAGGGAAGGCCTTATTTGCAAATGTGGAGATGTGTGTGGCTACCTTTTTGCAAAATTGCCATAGTTTCTTTCCTATCCGTCAGATATAAATCGGACGGCCTATATTGCAGGATGGCAGGCACACCATCATCACCAACTCTGTTTTTTATAAGAGTGTATTTTATATTTTATGTATTTTATAATAGTGTAGATGTACAGTAGATACAAGTCGACAGGTGGGCACGATGGTAGTGAGGTAATGTGATGCAACACTAGAGGTGCCACGTGGAGCATTTAACTGGTCAACTAGTCATGTCATGAGGAAATACAAAGTTGTACGGTGAGCTTGTGACTGTATAATAACCACTAAACGTAAACGGTGACCGTAATGAGTGGATTATGAAGTCCAATGTATGTATCGTGCTTCCGCTTCAAATACAATGATCGTCAGTGCATATATCGCGAGAGAAAGATGAAACACGCGTGAATTTTCTGGGGGCTTACTTTTAGAGGACCTGGAGATAGTTTTGTGTGCATACGTGAAAGGGGCGTACAGGGGGGGGGGGTATGCGATGGAGAGAGATGCTCTTCGTTTCTCTTTATTATGACTAACTTTGTATATAGTATAAAAATATACAAATTCACAGTGCTGAATAAATATCATTGTGGGCACCATGCAATGCAAATTAGCGTTCGTACTCCTCCATATAACTTTGTAATGTTGTATATATGTAGAAACTCTAAAATAATTTTTTGGCCACTTTATTCAAAAGGAATGTTGTATGTGAAATAAACGTGAAGAGAGGGCTTTTTAGATCAATGGGGTACGTGATGTAACATGTGTGAACGTGTAGTTGATGCATTTGGCGGGGCCTAGAGAGGTATGTGTGTGTATTACGTATTTGAGAGAGGCATGGATAGAGGGGCCGACGAGGGGGGGGGCGTGGGAGAGATAGCACGATAAATGAGAGTGGTCTAGAGAGAGAGACGAATATGACATCACGACAAGAGACCCTTGAGTGTGTATATGCAAGGGGGGAGGGAATAGAGGCACCAGGAGAAATTTTCTGTGTGTGTGGTGTTTGTGTTGGTATGTGTGGGTGTGAGAAGATAATGAGACGTGGGGGCAGAGGGTGTGTCACCGCGTGAGGTACGGTGGGTCGAGGTGAGGCCCTTCGTTCGGTTCCATCCTGCACCACATTGGTCGGCCCATGACACATTTAGGAAGACCCATGGATGAATAGTCATAAGATAGCAGAATTGTGAAGGACTCTGTGTCCACTGACAAAGCCGGCTAGGATTTGTAACCCTAGGTTCTCGGACTAAGGTAACCCCTTTATCTCTGATATTACTATTTATCCAACCTAACTTTAAGGGGCATCCTACAGAATGCTCTGCTAGAATCATACTCGTCGATTAGGAAGAGAGGTGTGAGATAATGCATGAGAGACAGGCGTAAAGATAATGTGCGTACATGAGACACGTAGGCAGGTCCATGTATATAGAAAGGGTCGATGAGGATTGTGTGTGTGTATGTTTGCGAGAGGAAGAGTGCTTGTGATAAAGGATAGAGAAAATAGTTGTAAATGGTTACGAGAGGGAGGGAGAGTTATATCTATAGCATGTGTGCGAGAAAGACACCTCGGGAGAGAGAGTGTGTGAGCATGTGTGAGAGACCATCGATGGAGAGTGAAACTACACGTAAAAGACTGCTCTACACATTGATTAAAGATATAAATTGTATCCAAATATTAGGATGGGATCATGATATTTGCAATTCGCGTAAGGCGCGGTCATTGATCCATCACACATCTAGATTCTATCGAATTTGAGCATGTCTATGTTATTATTCGACACAATTCATCCACATAGTTAGTATTTTGAACTCCAGAAAATGCATCTCTTTAGCTATCGAATATAAACGTGAGTATAGTTCATGTTGTGTGTGTAAAGCACATTATACATACGAAAGTTACACAATGGACATTTATAAATAGCTACCTATGAACTAGCATGCATTTGAATTCAACCTAAGGTGGTTTAAAAAAAATCGAATTCAACATGAAGTCCATTCAATTATTTGAATTTGATATCATGGCATTTGTAAACCATACCTAAACTATGGGGGTACCAATATTTGCTCTAATTTTGTACATAATAGCATATGTAGTCGTGTACAAAATAGATTCAAATTTAGCTCCTCCATTCCAAAATAATCGTAGTTATAGGATTTTCAAGTGTCAAAATTTCAAAAGGAAGCGGATAATTTAATGAGGTTTTCAAACATACAAGGTCAAATATAACGTTGTCTATTTAGGTCAATCCTCATAATTCAAGAGTACTCTAAATGTGAATGCTTGTGTTTCAAAATTTCGAACGAAGTGCCAAAAGAGCCTCTACTCGCCCGAAACCACGTGAGACCAATGTTTGGTAGTACAAGGAAATTACTTTTCTAATAACTCCGACCCGTGAAACCTACCGGCCTGACGTCCAAAGGTCTAAACCAGGGTAGGTTTGTAGCTTCATCTAGACACCACGCAACCGCCTCTGAAAAACATTCATACACAATGGCCGCCTAAGCACACATGCGCACGGCCAAAATCGCTCCCGCCAACTATTTGGTACACCTGGGATTACCATCCTACCCCCGACCCGCAGTAGGTCCGAAATTTAAGTGAGGGGCAAAGTTTGCACTTTCCCCAAATTTCAAACAAACGCGTCCCATCTTCTGTTCAAAAAAGCCAAAAACAAGCGCGTCCCGGACCGAAACATGGTTCCCCCACCTGTCCGATTCCCCATTCGTACTCCGTGGGCGCCAAAACTACCTCTCCACGAGTCGCGAAACCCTGGCGTCCTCCATCCGCCATCCCATCCCACCCATCAACCGCTGCCCTCCTCCATCACGCCGGAGCCGATACCCCGACGTCGTCGTCCACCGCAACCTCAACCGCAACACCCTCCACGGCTAGTAGTTGAAGCCGAGGCCGAGCCGTCCGTACCCGAGCCAGTTCAACCACGTTGTCCTGCGCCTCACTGCTGCCGCTCCAACTTCGCCACCCTCCATCGCACCGGAGCTGTTCCTGCTACGCCGTCCTTCGCCGCCTCGGATCTGCTTCCCCTCCGCCGACATACGGCCACGGCAACACAGTCAACAATTTGGCCATGGGCTCGTCCAAGCATGCACCCTCCAGAACATCGGTCTCCCCGGTAAAAAGAAGAAGATCAGCGCGACAGGTGGAGGTGACCACATCGGCAACCGAAGAAGGTACTCCTCTTCCCTTATTCGTGCAAATCTTACGTCTCTGCTTGCACGGTATTCATCCCACAGAAGACACTAGTTGACCGCTTCTTCTTGATACTAGATGTTCCTAGTAACTCGCGATGCACAAGGTTTCTCCTCATATACTATTTCACCTTAGCTAGAGGTTTGTCGCCCCCCTGAATTTCAATTTCTGGCCAATTGATTCCCAATTAATGGAACCATTCCCCGGTGTAACAGGCGCTACTACGACTATTATGCCGGGGAAGCAGCGCCTTGGTGTTTATCTTAAGGGAGTGTGCGGCCTAGAGCTACTGGCGCCCGATCTGGAGGTCGGCCGGGATTAAAGGGATGGCTTGGGGGCACTACCAAGCATGGCGGTGGTGTGAGGTCGATGGGAGGGCGGGGCGGCAGAGGCACGGGTCTGGGCCGGTGGTCGCTGGCGGTTCGGGAAAGATCGTTAACAGTGACTGGCGGGAGGTAGATGAAGGCCATCTGCCCGTTCCTTATAGATCGGACGATTCATTAAAAAAATCGACTGACCTATTTATTTTCAGTCGACTGTTATCTTAGAAATGACCACATGTGGCGGTGTGCTGGAGGAGTACCTGCATTTCCTGTGCTCATGTATTACAAAATCATACGGAGTAGAATCTAATTTTGTTTGCCATGCAATGTTGTAGATCTATCATATGTCTCCTGTCATTTATTTTTCAGCCACCTTCTATCTGCTACTTTTACAGTGCACTAGTTCTGCACACACTTCATCCATACTCTCGCTATTGTGTTTTTCTGCAAAGGTATTTTAGAGTCTGCCGAAAGCGAAGCAAAAAAGAAAAGAGACAAGTCGTGCCAGCTTTCTACGCGGCTAGGCGTGGCATGTTACAACGCTTTAAAGGGTGCAGTGTCGGTAGATGGAGACGGTAAACGTTGCTCTGGAGTTGATGACCTCGCTCACAATGAATCACCATCCCAGGTGCTTGCTTTAACTTCGTGGTGTCATATGTGGTTGCATGTTCCATATGGTGTCTAGCTTGTATTCAGAAGGCCGAAGTCGGTCTTTATTAAGATAAGGAAAGATATTTTTTACACGAACCACCATCCCATGAGCACCAGAAGATAAATAGCTAGTCAGGGCACTGGCCAAGCCAGTGACAAGCCCAACAAAGACATGCATCACCTGGAAGCCAACTAAAAAGCCGTGATGGTGGCGAAGCAGCCCACCTCCCACCAGGCTCTCAGGTCCTAGATGATCATGTTCACCACTCCAGCCGGATGTCTAGCTTGTATTGCTTCCAATTTGGTTAAATTGCATCTGCTTAGCTTACACATTATACCTTTGAATATGACATGCCTTTCTGTTTTTGGTACATACTAGTACATCTGTGTATTAACCATGTTCTTACATCAAATTAATGTTCTTGTGTATCCCTCATCAATCACTTATGACGAGGTAGGCAGGCAAGGGGACTACTCCTCATTTAAAGAATGCAGCATCAGCCTCCCGACATGATTCTCAAGAAACAGAAATGCTAGATGAAGATAGTGAACGTAGCTCTGTAGTTGATTACATCATTTCCCCTACACTAGCATCGCAGGTGCTTGCTCTAACTTGGCAGCGTGATATGTGGTTGCATGTTGCATATGGTGTCTAGATTGTAATTCTTCCAATCTGGTTAAACTGCATGTGCTAGTCTGCTTAGCTTATACTCCTGTAAATGTGACATTATACCTGTTAATGTGACATGCCTTCCTGTATTTAGTACATAGTACATCTGTCTATTAAGCACGTCCTTACATAAAACTATTATTTTTTAGTTGCATCTTTCATATGATTTATAGCATTCGCTGCTTCTAATTTGTTGAAATTCCATTTATGATGGGACGCTTTTAACTTGGCAGAGTCATATTGGTTGCATCTTTCATGTGGTGTCTAGCTTGCATTGCTTCTTATTTGCTGGAACGGTTTCTGCTTAGTTTCCACAAACAGTTGTGAACATGCCATGCCGTCCTATTTTTCGTACATATTCCATCCTGGTATCATGTGTTTGCCTTACATCAGAGTAGTGATTGTCAGTATCATGCATGAATGAGTTCTGAAGAGAGAATTTTATTGCTTTTTCTTGTCGATTTTACTTGAAAAATTCAAAATCAATAAAGCAGAAGGAAGTTAGCAAGGCAACGGATAAAGGTGCTCCTTCCAAACGTAGGGCCTCTACAGTTTCTACTCCTCCACACCCCCAAAATGATTTCCAAGACAACACATGCATAGACACTCAACAAAGCTGTGTTTATGATGAGCATGTCTCCCCTAATGCAGCATCACTGGTGCTCCCTCTGATATTTGTGGTTGCATGTTATGTGTGATGTCTAGCTTGTATTGCTTCTAATTTTGTTGAATTCCATTTGCTTACTTTACACATTATACTTGAATAAGACACATGTTCCTGTTTCTAGAACATACAATATCTGTCTATGACACCATGTTCTTACATCAAATTACTACTGTTGTGTAACCTACAACAATCACTTATCATAAGACACGTTTGACCTCGGAGTGTGATATAGGTTACATCTCACATTCTTTTCTAGCTTGTACTATTAATTTGTTGAAATGGCACTTATGACGAGATAGTTTTAACTTGGTAGAGTGATATTCGTTGCATCTTTCATATGGTGTCTAGCTTTCATTGCTTCTAATTTGTTGAAATGCCTTCTCCTTAGTTTATACATCATAAGCTGTGAATATGCAATGCTGTGAATATGCAATGGCCCTAATGACGAGAGACCTCTAACATGGTAGTGTGATGTTGTTTGCATCTTGCATATGATTTATTTCTTGTACTGCTTCACATTTGTTTAAACGCCATTTATGCTAAGACACTGTTAACTTGGCAGAGCGATATTTGTAGCATCTTTCATATGGTGTATACCTTCCATTGCATTGCTTCTAATTTGGTGAAATGTCTTCTTCTTAGTTTACACATCATAGTTCTGGTTATCTCTTCCATCCTGTTTTTCATACATATTACAACCTCCTATCATGTGGTTGTCTAACATCAAAGTTTAGTTCGTCTGCATCACGCATCAATTTGTTCTGAAGAACTAAATTCTTATTCGTTTTTCTTGTCGGCTTGCCTTAACATGGCACAGAGAAAGAGGAAGAAACACATAATGGCAGGGAATGAGAAGCGGATGAATCCTGCAGACTCTGCTGGTACTGATGGTGCAATAGAAGGTGAAAGTCCAGCGGAAAATTCTACAAACACGGCATCCCATGCTACACGAGCTGCAAAAAAAGCCAAACAGAAACAAATAGCTGCCACCAAACAAGCAGAGACAACCCTAGTTCTTGCAACACCTACCACAGTACTAGCAGCTGCACGACATACTCGTGCGTCAACTGAGCTAGCAGCACGTTCCCAATCTCCCTTGCCACTTGACACTACTTCCCAAGCACTCTTGACACAAGACGAGTTGGCAATATCAGATGACCCTTGTGAGCTTCAACAGCAAGAAGGTAGTTGCTAGAGTCAAGTTACAATTGCATGCTTCTTTATATGTAGTCTCACAGTTTGATGTACACTAACACTTCCTATGTTCGTTGTTGGACTAGCACCTAGGTGCAAGAGGAAACAAACATCAGGGATAATGCTCGATAGGTTAACTAAATCTAGAGGAGGAAGAATGGAGATCCGTTTTGAGGCAGGTTTAAAAAGGCCACGTGATGCTACAGAGTCAGCCAAGTTAGTATCAGAGGCAGCGGTTGCCGTTAGGTGTCATGTACGTATCCTCCCAACATGGATTTAGTACAGGAATGACAAAGACGAAACCCAGTTCAACACCTTCCTCGACCATTTATCTGTAAGTATGGTTATGTATGGAAACTAGTAATATCGTCTTGCTCTGTCCCATACTTTCTAGGTTGCTGATAATGAGACTCCCATAATTTTCAACAGATGAGGTTCAAGTTGGATAGCCAAGATGATGCGACCAGACAAGCTTGCACCCATGTTTTCAAGTCTGCTCTACGACAGTATCGGTATAACTTGAGGAAAACTCACTTTGAAGGCAAGGCTAACAGTGAACTTTCCCAAACATCTCCAGTGGAAAATATATCGGATGAAGACTTGAGGGGCCTTGTTAAACACTGGTCTGATCCGAACTATCAGGTACATTATATATATGTGATCAGATCACATGTTGAAGTCCTATTGACGCATGCGCCACACAAATCTATCTTCTTGTAGGTGAACTGTTCAAAGAACAAGGCCAACCGTACGAAAGTGAATTTCCAACAGATGACAGGATCCTGTAGCTATATTGCACACTGCGAGGCTCTTGTAATTAGCTGTTGTTTCACTCTTTTCGCTGTGCCATATTATCAGATCTATATTGACTTGTTCGAAATGCATAGGAAAGCCCGGAAGGACCAAAAAGTACCTGAACCAAATGTTGTGGAAATCTTCAAGGATTGTCACACCAGCAAGAAGAAGGGCATGACTACACCAGTCAAAGCCGCTGTTGTAAGTCCTTAATCATCATGCCTTTTAACTACTACTTACTCTGACTTGTGCCTTGAACTGCATGGTTTGCAGCCAATGTCGATTACTCTTTTCAATTTTATACACAATTGTCTTAGCGTATCATTGCACCTTACAAGGTTTAAAAGGGAGGAGTGATGTTCCTTTGATCTTGACCCGTAATCTAGTTCTGTGCTGGACTTGCCCACACAACGTTACAATTGCCTGTTTGTCTGTTGTCAGTTGTTTTGTGATATGAATGATGTCATACTATGCTTACCGTATTATAAACTTCGTCTCTTTATCCTTAGCCCTCAATACAATGTGAAGAAATAGACAATACATTAGCGATGGTACATGGTCATATGTTTGGAACCTGGTTTTATTATGTACTTTGCAATAAAATACAACTAATATTTTACATGGGTTCACCAGAATAAGTTCTGTATATAGACCAAAGCTATTTAGTTTGGTTTTGTTGCCTCCTTAATATCTTCTGTTCTGGTACTACTAATGTAAATCCTCAACTTTTCAGCGAGCTATGGAAAAAATGGTGGAACCGCCACCTTCTGAAGGTGGCGAGGCAACTATAACCGCAATGTCAGCTCTTGCTGCAGTGGGTCAGTACCTGTCCACTAACAGTGCCAAAAGCACGTTCCTGCGTAATACTGGGTTGGTTGTTAAGGCAATATCGTCCAAACTGCCTCATGATCAAGATATGCAAGCTCAAAGCAATGTTGTATCTACGCTCCAGACACAAGTCCATTCCCTAACAGAGGCCCTTTGTGAAACAAGGAGAAACATTGCTCAATGTCATCAAGATATGCATGGTTTTGAAACCAGACTATCAGACATTTGCTATGTTGTTCAGGAGCCTAGGGGAAATGAAGGCGAGGGTTATGGTGCTCCATCAGACAATACATCATGAAAATGTAATAGTCGGGTCAAATGAACCGAGCTTCTGAACTTCTGGTGGTGCATTTATCTCCTAGACTGTTAAGTTTTATACCAACCTTCCTTTTGTTATATAGTTGTAATTTGTTTTGGTGCGATACAAAATTTATTCTTATCGTGCAGCCACCGGCTAAAGAAAACAGCAAGCCATTTTTGTATAGTGTAGGGTGTTCCCTATATTTGCACTGGTGGCGATCTTTGATGCTGAGTGGATGTAATCTGTGCAATCGCCTTAATAGCCTAGCGTTAGTTTCGGCCTTATTTATTTCCTAGTCTTCTTTTTCCCTAGTTTGCTAGTGGCCGCAACTACCCATGGGCCATATACGGGCCATAGGATCCATGGGTCTCCTACGGGCCGTCGATAAATGGGCCTGTAATCGGTGGGCCTCGGGCCGTCAGATAAATGGGCCTGTAATCGGTGGGCCTCGGGCCATCAGATAAATGGGCCTACATGGGTCGTAATCGGGCGTAATTGGTATCGACCCAGCACGATAACGGGCCGTTAACAGGCCGTAGGACTGCAAAAGCTTAATTTCGTCACAGGCATAACGGGTCATTAATGGGCCAGAATATAGGACGGGCTGGCCAGAAACGGGCCGACTCTTGCCATGGTCTGAATTTGGCCCATTAGGGTGACAGGCCAGGAACGGGCCGACTCTTGCCATGGGCCAAATTTGGCCCATTTGTGGAACATGCCAGTAACGGGCCGACTCTTGCCATGGGCCCAATTTGACCCATTAGAGGAGCAGGCCAGTAACGGGACGGAAGTAATCGAGGGCCAAAAAGGAGCCCAAGAACGTATGGGCCATTAATAGGCCGAAAGCTAACACTGGCTGGAAACGGCCCATGTAAATCACCAGCCGTTAACGGGTACAAAGAAAATTACTGTTCATTATGGGCTAGAGTCACCGTGGGCCTGTAAAGGGCCAAAAGATACGAATGCCTCATATGGGCCGAAAGACGTCGTGGCCATATAAGGGCCAAAAGTGAAACGGGCTGGTGTTATATTCGACGGCCCACATGACGTTGTTGGGCCGATTTCCTTTAGTGCCTAACGGGCCGTGAGTTAACGGGTCGTAAAATGGGCTATTTACGAAGAGACCGTTAACAGGCTTTTCATGGGCCAGCCCGTTAACTTTTGACTAGGTCAAACGGGCCGGCTTTGTAAGTTAAATGGGCCAGTGGTGGGCCGTGGTACGTGTCGACATATCATAGGCGCCTATCTGACCCACTGACGAGCTGACACATGTTTCGTCCGGCCAATAAGAATTTTACACGTGGAAATTTCTCACTGGTCGGGGCTGTTAACGGGTTATCGGATCCAAAAACCTACCCGATAGCTTAACGCGTTCCGTTACGGTGGATTCCACGTGTCGGTCACCCTTGACGAAAGCACTTCTGTGATGCGCGATTTATCGTCATGGAAGTGGACACTTCCGTGATGATAATTTTGGTAATGTCATGGAACACTTCTACGACAACACAAGTATGACTATCTTGATTATGTCATAAATTTGTCATGGATGTACATGCATGACAAAAAATGCGACCTACTGTGACAAACAAGTATCATCATGGAAGTGTATTTTTTTTGTAGTGTATACTGAAGACTATTGAATTCAAATGGGACTTATTGGAAAGAATTAAACGCAACTCTGAAGATTGGGTTCCGACGATGGTAAGGAGTTAGGTATGACACCTAAGTTTGATTGTGTTAAATCTTTTATGGATACCGATGCTTTTCGTGGATTTAGTGCTAAATATGGACTTGACTCTGAGATAGTAGCTTCTTTCTGTGAATCTTTTGCTACTCATGTTGATCTCCCTAAGGAGAAGTGGTTTAAATATAATCCTCCCATTGAAGTAAAAGTAGTTGCACCTATTATAGTTGAAGAAAAGACTGTCACTTATAGTGATCCTATTGTTCCTACTACTTATGTTGAGAAACCTCCTTTTCCTGTTAGGCTAAAGGATCATGCTAAAACTTCGACTTTTGTTCGTAAGAGTAATACTAGGACTTATACACCTCATGAGCAAATCAAAGTTGAACCTAGTATTGCTATGGTTAAAGATCTCTTGGATGATGATTTAGATGGGCATGTCATTTATTTCTATGGTGAAACTGCAAATATTGCTAGACCCGATGATCATTGTTATTTTTGTTGTAGGCATGCATGTTATTTCTGTTAAAATAGGAGATCATTGTTATCATGGCTTATGCGATATGGGTGCTAGTGCTAGTGAAATACCTATTTCCTTATACAATGAGATTATGCATGATATTGCACCCACTGAATTAGAAGATATTGAAGTCACTATTGAGCTTGCCAATAGAGATACTATTACACTATTTGGGATTGTTAGAGATGTTGAAGTCTTGTGTGCAAAAGTTAAATATCCTGCTGATTTTCTTGTTCTTGGTTCCCCACAAGATGACTTTTGTCCCATTATATTTGGTAGACCCTTCTTGAACACTGTTAATGCTAAGACTGATTGTGAAAAGGATGTTCTTAGAATTGGCTTGGGGGATATGAAACATGAGTTTAATTTTTCAAAATTTCGTAGACAACCCCATGTTAAAGAATTGCCTAGTTAGGATGAAATTATTGGTCTTGCTTCTATTGCCGTGCCTCCTACTGATCTGTTAGAAAAATATTTGCTACACCATGAAAATGATATGTTTATGAAGGAAAGAAGGGAAATAGATGAAGTGTTCCTTAAATAGGAACCTATGCTGAAACACAACCTTCTCGTTGAAATTCTAGGGGATCCCCCTCCACCCAAGGGTAATCCCGTGTTTGAACTCAAACCATTACCTGATAATCTTAAGTATGCTTATCTTGATGAAAAGAAAATATATCCTGTTATTATTAGTGCTAACCTTTTAGAGCAAGAAGAAGAAAGATTATGGAAAACTCTAAAGAAGCACTGTGCTGCTATTGGATATACTCTGGATGATCTTAAGGGCATTTGTCCCACTCTATGCCAACACAAAATTAATGTTGAAAAAGATGCCAAACCAGTTAGAGATCCTCAACAACGATTAAATGCTAAGATGAAAGAAGTGGTAAGAAAGGAGATACTAAAGCTCCTTGAGGCAGGTATAATTATCCCGTTGCTGATACTGATTGGGTAGGTCATGTCCATTGTGTTCCTAAAAAGGGAGGTATTACTGTCGTTCCTAATGATAAAGATGAATGGATCCCGCAAAGAATTATTACAAGTTATAGGATGGTAACTTATTTCCGTAACTGAGAAAGATCATTACCCTTTACCCTTTATTGATCAAATGCTAGAAAGACTATCCAAACACACACATTTCTGCTTTCTAGATGGTTATTCTGGTTTCTCTCAAATACCTGTGTCGGCGGGGGATCAATCAAAAACTACTTTTACTTGCCCTTTCGGTACTTTTGCTTATAGACGTATGCCTTTTGGTTTATGTAATGCACCTGCAACCTTTCAAAGATGTATGATGGCTATATTCTCTGACTTCTATGAAAAGATTTGTGAGGTATTCATGGATGATTTCTCCGTTTATGGATCCTCCTTTGATGATTGCTTGAGCAACCTTGATCGAGTTTTGCAGAGATGCAAAGACACTAGTCTCGTCTTGAATTGGGAAAAGTGCCACTTTATGGTTAATGAACGCATTGTCTTGAGGCACAAGATCTCCGAGAGAGGTATTGAACTTGATAAAGCTAAAGTTGATGCTATTGAGAAGATGCCATGTCCCAAGGACATAAAAGGTATAAGAAGTTTTCTTGGTCATGCCGGTTTTTATAGGACGTTCATTAAGGACCTTTCTAAAATCTCTAGGCCTCTGACTAATTTATTGCAAAAAGATATCCCTTTTGTCTTTGATGATGATTGTGTAGAAGCATTTGAAATACTTAAGAAAGCTTTGATCACTGCACCTATTGTTCAGCCACCTGATTGGAATTTACCTTTGAAATTATGTGTGATGCTAGTGATTATGTTGTAGGTGCTGTTCTAGGGTAAAGAGTTGATAAGAAATTGCATGTTATCCAGTATGCTAGTAAGACTCTTGATACTGCCCAAAGAAATTATGCTACTACTGAAAAAGAATTCTTAGCAGTTGTGTTTGCATGTGATAAGTTTAGACCTTATATTGTTGATTCCAAAGTTAGTATTCACACTGATCATGTTGCTATTAAATATCTTATGGAAAAGAAAGATGCTAAGCCTAGACTCATTAGATGGGTTCTCTTGCTCCAAGAATTTGATTTGCATATTATTGATAGAAAGGGAGCTGGGAACCCCGTTGCAGACAACTTGTCTAGGTTAGAGAATGTTCTTAATGACCCACTACCTATTGATGATACCTTTCCTGATGAACAATTAGCCGCCATTAATGCTTCTCGTACTGCTCCTTGGTATGCTGATTATGCTAATTACATTGTTGCTAAATTTATACCACCTAGTTTCACATACCAGCAAAAGAAAAAGTTCTTTTATGATTTAAGACATTACTTCTGGGATGACCCACACCTTTATAAAGGAGTAGATGGTGTTATTAGACGTTGTGTACCTGAGCATGAACAGGAACATATCCTATGCAAGTGTCACTCTGAATCCTATGGTGGACACCACGCTGGAGATAGAACTGCACATAAGGTATTGCAATCCGGTTTTTATTGGCCTACTCTCTTCAAAGATGCTCGTAAGTTTGTCTTGTCTTGTGATGAATGTCAAAGAATTGGTAACATTAGTAGACGTCAAGAAATGCCTATGAATTATTCTCTTGTTATTGAACCGTTTGATGTTTGGGGCTTTGATTATATGGGACCTTTTGCTGCCTCTAATGGTTACACACATATTTTAGTTGATGTTGATTACGTTACTAAGTGGGTAGAAGCTATTCCAACTAGTAGTGCTGATCATAACACTTCTATTAAAATGCTTAAGGAAGTTATTTTTCCGAGGTTTGGAGTCCCTAGATATCTTATGACTGATGGTGGATCACATTTTATTCATGGTCCTTTCTGTAAGATTCTTGCTAAGTATGATGTTAATCATAGAATCGCATATCCTTATCATCCACACTCTAGTGTTCAAGTAGAATTGAGCAATAGAGAGCTCAAATTAATTTTGCAAAAGACTGTGAATAGATCTAGAAAAAACTGGTCCAAAAAACTTGATGATGCATTATGGGCCTATAGAACTGCATACAAAAATTATATGGGTATGTATCCATATAAGATGGTTTATGGAAAAGCTTGTCATTTACATCTAGAACTTGAACACATAAAGCATATTGGGCTATTAAAGAGCTCAACTATGACTTCAAACTTGCCGGCGAGGAGAGGTTGTTTGATATTAGCTCACTTGATGAATGGAGAACCCAAGCCTATGAGAATGCCAAGCTATTCAAAGAAGAAGTCAAACGCTGGCATGACAAAAGGATACAAAAGCGTGAGTTTAACGTAGGTGATTATGTGTTATTATTCAACTCTCGTTTAAAATTTTTTGCAGGAAAACTTCTCTCTGAATGGGAAGGTCCTTACGTTATCGAGGAGGTCTATCATTCTGGTGTCATAAAAATTAACAACTTCGAAGGCACAAGTCCGAGGGTGGTGAACAGTCAAAGAATTAAACATTATATCTCAGGTAATCCTATCAATGTTGAAACTATTATTATTGAAACCGTAACCCCGGAGGAATACATAAGGGACGCCCTCCAGAACATTCCAGACTCCAAAAAGGAATAGGTATGTGGTATGGTAAGTAAACCGACTAAAAAACAATTCTAATGGCAATTTTTACCAGTTTTGGAATATTTAAGAATTTTAGGAAGAAAGAAGTAGTCTGAGAAGGACACAAGGCCTCCACGAGGGTGGAGGGCGCGCCCACCCTTACTGGGCGCGCCCCTCTGTCTCTTGGGCCCCCTGGTGGCCCTCCGGTGTCCATCTTCTGCTATATGAAGGCTTTTACCCTGGAAAAAATTGTGGGCAAGCTTACAAGACGAAACTCCGCCGCCACGAGGCGGAACCTTGGCGGAACCAATCTAGGGCTCTGGCGGAGCTGTTCTGCCAGGGACACTTCCCTCCGAGAGGGGGAAATCATCACCATCGTCATCACCAACGATTCTCTCATCGGGAGAGGGTCAATATCCATCAACATCTTCACCAGCACCATCTCCTCTCAAAACCCTAGTTCATCTCTTGTATCCAATGTTGTATCCAAACCACAAATTGGTACCTGTGGGTTGCTAGTAGTGTTGATTACTCCTTGTAGTTGATGCTAATTGGTTTACTTGGTGGAAGATCATATGTTCAGATCCTTAATGAATATTATTACTCCTCTAATTTTGAACATGAATATGCTTTGTGAGTAGTAACATTTGTTCCTGAGGACATGGGTGAAGTCTTGCTATTAGTAGTCATGTAAATTTGTTATTCGTTCGATATTTTGATGAGATGTATGTTGTCTTTCCTCTAGTGGTGTTATGTGAATGTCGACTATATGACACTTCACCATTATTTGGGCCTAGAGGAAGGCATTGGGAAGTAATAAGTAGATGATGGGTTGCTAGAGTGACAGAAGCTTAAACCCTAGTTTATACATTGCTTCGTTAGGGGCTGATTTGGATCCATATGTTTAATGTTGTGGTTCGGTTTACCTTAATACTTCTTTTGTAGTTGCGAATGCTTGCAATAGGGGTTAATCACAAGTGGGATGCTTGTCCAAGTAATGGCAGTACCCAAGCACCGGTCCACCCACATATCAAATTATCAAAGTACCGAACGCGAATCATATGAGTGTGATGAAAACTAGCTTGACGATAATTCCCATGTGTCCTCGGGAGCTCTTTTCTCATTATAAGAAATTGTCCAGGCTTATCCTTTGCTACAAAAAGGATTGGGCTACCTTGCTGCACTTTATTTACTTTATTTGCTTGATACTCGTTACAATTTATCTTATCACAAAACTATCTGTTACCTACAATTTCAGTGCTTGCAGAGAAAACCTTACTGAAAAGCGCTTATCATTTCCTTTTGCTCCTCGTTGGGTTCGACACTCTTACTTATCGAAAGGACTACGATAGATCCCCTACACTTGTGGGTCATCACTGTTCTAGCTAATAGTCCTTCAACTAAGCTAGATATGTTGAGAGGCTATCATAGCATCATTGAGGACATGGTTAACCAAAAAATGAAATAGATTGCTGCAGAACAAGCCCCTCAAACATCTGAGAGCGAGCTTGACAAACCATATGACATGGCATGATCTCATAGCCTTCCCCGTGGGGTGGCATCCACCCAAGTTCCGCAGTTTGATGGAATAGGAGATGCAAGAGAGCACCTAGCCTATTTTCAGGCAACATGTGGAGATACTGCTTGCAACCCCTCACTACTATTGCGGCAATTCTCAGGTTCTTTGACCTGTCCTGCCTTTCATTGGTATAGTCGCCTCCCTATGGGCTCTATTCCTAATTGGAAAAGCATGAAAAATATCTTTAAAGCTCATTTTGTCACAATGAAAAAGGATTTCTCAGTGATCGAGCTGGCCCAAGTTCGACAGAGGCATGATGAAAAGATTGACGACTATATAGTAAGATTTCGCAATAGCTTTGTGCGCCTTGCAAGAGAAATGCATACTGAGGATGCCATTGAAATGTGCATCCATGGAATGCAACAACATTGGTCACTTGAGGTATCTCGACGCGAACCTAAAACATTTAGTGCACTCAGCTCGGCTGTGGCAGCAACAAGCTAGAATTTGAGAAGTGTCCTCAAATCATGGAGTTGTATAAGAATGCTAGCACACACGATCATACCAGGAGATTCAACGCAATGACAAAACCAAATAACAATGTGGCTAAGCCTAAAAATTCCAATGAGGCTAACACCACTAGAGCAGTACAACAAAGTAATGTGCCCATGCTAGGCACAAGAAATGAATCTGCAGGGGCAAGGCAACGACCTTCCATCCAAGAACTTCTTAGAAAGCAATACATATTCCGCCGAGAGATGATCAAAGGTTTCTTCAATCAAGTGGTGGACAATAACCACTTAAACCTCCCAGAACCAAAACGTCCTGACCAAGTATCTATGAAGGACAATGCTCTATACTGTCCATAACATCAATATGTAGGGCACGTCATTGAGGACTGTGTTGCTTTCAAGGAAAAAATACTCAAAATACAGCCTGATGCTATAAACCCGAATTACCATGTTGTGAATGTAGTAATGACAGACTCACGTTCCACCCAGGGAGAGGATCTATGGCTGCCGTTATCCCATGTTGAAGTGAAGTTCACTGGTCTAAGGGTCACTCATCGGACCTTTGGGGCTAGAGAAAGAGTGGCACGAGAGGCAAGACCTTATGGGCCTCCATCAAAGCAGCTACCCAAGCAGGGACCACATTTTGTGCCCTATTACCAACATACTACAAGGATGTCAGCCAAGTGGCATAATCCGAGCATGCGTCGCCTGCCACCAAGATTTGTGCCTGGGTCTGAGGGAGATGAGTCAATCCCTAGACCAGGCCATGCACTTCCCACTTTAGAGCAATTCATGCCCCGTAACTGGGGGCAGAGAGTTGGCCCCACGATGGAGGAGGAAACAAAGGAAGTAGTTCCTATGTCGTCCTTTAACAAGGTTTCTTGCAATGTTGTGCTAAACTATACTACGTCAAGTAGCTCCTCATCTGAGGACGTAGTAACGCCACTTGAAAGAGAAGTCTACAAGCAAAAAGCTCATCTCATGAGTCTGAACTTAAAGTCCATATGAACTTGCGAGGAGGAAAATTTCTAACTGACCCTCATAAGACCCAACCTAAAAGGGTTGTAAGAGAAAAAAATGGATGACCCAAAAAATGGCACCACCCAAGATGGCGTCGCGCAAGAAGCTCCAGGAGATGCTGATGGTGCATCTCCCAAAATAGATTACAACATAGTAGCACACTTGAAACGTATTCTAGCACTTTTAAGTGTCTATGATGCACTAATGTTGGTGCCTGAGCAACGACATGCTCTCGTTCAAGCATAACAAAATCCAGAATTATTTGAAGTAACAATGGCAAAGCATAGAATATTATGCAATGAGTTGAGTGCAAATGAGATCACCTTCTCTGAAGAAGATAAAGTGGTGATGGATGACAGTCATAATCGCCCACTTTACATAGAAGGGAACATTGGATACGCTCACTTGAGACGCGTCCTCATTGATCCTGGTTCTGCTGTCAACATTCTCCCAGTTCGTAGCTTGACTCGCGCTCGCTTCACCATTGATGACCTAGAACCAACAGAGGTGGTGATATGTAGTTTTGATAATCAAGGAAGATCAGCATTAGGTTCTATCACATTGAAAATCCAAATGTCATCTTTCAGTTTTAAGGTACGCTTCTTTGTTATAGAGGCGAATACCTCTTACTCAGCATTATTGGGTAGACCATGGATACACAAGTACCAAGTGGTCCCCTCGACACTACATCAATGCCTGAAATTTCCTGATGAAAGTGGTGAGCAACACCGAATAGCTGGTAATGTTAATGCATATACCATTCAGGAGGGACATCATGCCGATGTGAAATACTACTTCCCAAGTGAGGAGCCACACACTCAACAAGGACGAGTAGCGCCTCCACCGAATATACTCATCACACCCGGCTCTATCCCTTTGTCAGAGACAGAACCCTCATACATCAGACACTCCTCAAGGAGAATGCCTTCACATGGAGGAAGGGGTCGTGGAATAGGAAGACCTTCCATGACCCGTCGATATGAGCCCTTCCCTTTTGGGAAGGAGGGATACACCACCACCACATTACAAACCCCGCAATTATCATCGAATGCGGAGGATACTACTCCAACTCCACTCTTACTCAAGTCTGTATCTGAGCCCTCTACTGAGCCTCATAGAAAAAATAATGAATCTTTCGCTCTTCTAACACCTATGGTACTTCAAAATATAATTAATATGAATTCTCCATCTGCGGGAGTTCTTGAACTCGTTACTAGTACAAGTGACGTGTCTCCCTCTAAGGTATTACATGCACCTACAAACCCTCTTGTCGAAAAGGTGACACTAGCAGAGGGGAGAGTAAAGAGAAGAGTGGACGAAATAGAGAAAACAAAGGGAGATGTGCTTAAACAACACCCATCAATGTATGTATCCGTCTCAATACCATTGGAGGTTCGCTTGATCCCAGGTTAATACAAGAACTCTTGCCCTACACTTGTTTATAAGGTACCACGAGTACAACCTTACAACTCTATAATCCATTTCTACCCCTCTTGTTTCAATACCGAGGAAACATTGATTACTATGAAAGTTGAACCTAGAATGGTTCGCTTATTAGAGCAATCAGGAATTAAAATTCAAAATTGCAGGTTACCCTCACCGCCCGCCATTTGCGAGGTGTGGTGGGATCAAGCAGAAAGATTCATTAGAAAGAAGAATAAGAAAAGCCAACCGAAGTACGGTTTGGGCTATGTCTGCTCAGAATCTTCTGAAAGCGAGGATGAAAAATGTGATGATAAGCACAAATTTATGTGTAATATGGTGCACATAAGTCATGACCAAGGTAAGGAAGATCAACAACCAACATCTGATGAGGAGGATGGCAATTTTATATATCAAACTTCTCATCAATTTCGTTCATTCTATGTTGCCGCAAGTGCACACTATAAAATGAGAAATGAACACTATCTTCTATCTCAAGTTCATAATGCCATGACAATTAAACATGGAGAGGTACTTGATGCTGCTCCCGCCCATTCGCAGCTTGAAGATGGTGGGCAATGTACTATTGATGAGCTAGTTGAAATCAATCTTGGTACAGAGGAGGATCCACGTCCTACCTTTGTTAGTGCCACCCTCACATCACAAGAAAGGGAAAGTTACCGACAATTCTTGGTGGAGTTTTGGGACTGCTTCGCATGGAACTACAAAGAAGTGCCAGGGCTCGACCCTCGAGTCGCCACACATAAACTCACTATTGATCCTAAGTTCAGGCTAGTAAAGCAGCATCCACACCGCTTTCGCCCAGAACTACAAGATGACATTATTATCGAAGTGGATAGGCTTATCGCCACCGGATTCATAAAAGAGGTACAATACCATTGCTGGTTAGCTAATATTGTCCCTGTTATGAAAAAGAATGGACAATTGCGTATCTGTGTTGATTTTAGAGATTTAAATCGTGCTTGTCCCAAAGATGATTTTCCTATACCCATCACTGAGATGGTCGTTGATGCCACTATAGGTTATGGTGCCTTATCCTTGATGGATGGGTCATCAGGTTATAACCAAATCAAGATGGACGAAAATGATGCAATATACACCGCTTTTTGAACTCCGAAATGTAATTTCTATTACACAATAATGCCTTTTGAAATCAAAAATGTTGGTGCAACATACCAACGGGCAATGACCACGGTACTGGATGATCTCATTCATTATTTTGTGGAATGTTATATTGACGACTTGGTTGTAAAAACCAAAGATCGCCTGCAGCATCAGGATGATCTACGTGTTGTCTTTAATCACTTGAGGAAGCATCAGCTCAAGATGAATCCTATTAAGTGTGCTATTGCTGTACAATCAGGCCTGTTTTTGGGTTTTATTGTCCATCATCGTGGCATTGAAATCACACCAAAGAGTATGAAAGCAATACAAAAGATGTATCCACCCATGAACATTACAGAGCTAAAATCTTTACAAGCTCATTTAGCATACATACGATGATTCATCTCTAATCTCTCAGGGCGTACTCAACCTTTCACAAGACTAATGAGAAAAGGAATTCCCTTTGAGTGGGACGAACAATGTGAAAATGCATTTGTAAGTCTTAAACGATATTTACTTAACCCCCCTGTTCTAGCAGCTCCTATAAAAGGACGACCACTTATTCTTTACATTGATGCGCAGCCTCATTCGGTCGGCGCACTTCTCGCTCAACACAGTGATGATGGAAAGGAGGTGGCATGCTACTACCTCAGCCGTACTATGGTCGGAGCTAAACACAACTACTCACTGATAACCCACAAGTGTAGGGGATCGCAACAGCTTTCGAGGGTGAAGTACAACCCAAATTTATTGATTCCACACAAGGGGAGCCAAAAGAATATTCTTGAGTATTAGCAGTTGAGTTGTCAATTCAACCACACCTGGATAACTTAGTATCTGCAACAAAGTGTTTAGTAGCAAAAGTGGTATGATAATAATAGTGACGGTAGCAACAGTAAAGATAAATGTTTTTGTGTTTTTGTAGTAGTTGTAACAGTAACAACAGAAAAGTAAATAAGCGAAGAACAATATGTGAAAAGCTCGTAGGCAATGGATCAGTGATGGATAATTATGCCGGATGCGATTCCTCATGCAATACTTATAACATAGGGTGATATAGAACTAGCTCCAATTCATCAATGTAATGTAGGCATGCATTCCGTAAATAGTCATACGTGCTTATGGAAAAGAACTTGCATGACATCTTTTGTCCTACCCTCCCGTGTTCAGCGGGGTCCTTACCGAAACTAAGGGATATTAAGGCCTCCTTTTAATAGAGAACCGGACCAAAGCATTAACACATAGTGAATACATGAACTCCTCAAACTACGGTCATCACCGAGAAGTATCCCGATTATTGTCACTTCGGGGTTGTCGGATCATAACACATAATAGGTGACTATAGACTTGCAAGATAGGATCAAGAACACACATATATTCATGAATACATAATAGGTTCAGATCTGAAATCATGGCACTCGGGCCCTAGTGACAAGCATTAAGCATAGCAAAGTCATAGCAACATCAATCTCAGAACATAGTGGATACTAGGGATCAAACCCTAACAAAACTAACTTGATTACATGGTAAATCTCATCCAACCCATCACCGTCCAGCAAGCCTACAATGGAATTACTCACGCACGGTGGTGAGCATCATGAAATTGGTGATGGAGGATGATTGATGATGACGACGGCGACGAATCCCCCTCTCCGGAGCCCCGAACGGACTCCAGATCAGCCCTCCTGAGAGAGATTAGGGCTTGGCAGCGGCTCCGTGTCGTGAAACACGATGAAACTTTCTCCTGGATTTTTTTCTCCCCAAGACGGTATATATGGAGTTGGAGTTGAGGTCGGAGGAGGTCCAGGGGGCCCACGATATAGGAGGGCGCGCCCTAGGGGAGGGGCCTGTCTCGTGGACAGCCCGTGGGCCCCCTGACCTTGATTCTTTCACCAAAAATTCTTATTAATTCTGAAAAGTGCCTTCGTGGATTTCCAGGACATTCCGAGAACTTTTTTTCTACACATAAAACAACATCAAGGCAGTTCTGCTGAAAACAGCGTCAGTCCGGGTTAGTTTCATTCAAATCATGCGAGTTAGAGTCCAAAACAAGGGCAAAAGTGTTTGGAAAAGTAGATACGTTAGAGACGAATCAACTCCCCCAAGCTTAAACCTTCGCTTGTCCTCAAGAAATTCAGTTGATAAACTGAAAGTGATAAAGAAAAACATTTACAAACTTTGTTTGCTCTTGTTGTTGTAAACATGAAAAGACAGCATTCAAGTTTCAGTAAATATTATGAACTAACCATACTCACAATAACACATAGGTCTCACAATTACTCATATCAATAGCATAATCAGCTAGCGAGCCATAATAATAAAACTTGGATGACAGCACTTTCTCAAAATAATCATAACATGATATAAGAAAATGGTATCTCGCTAGCCCTTTCTGAGACCGCAAAACATAAATGCAGAGCACCTTTAAAGATCAAAGACTGACTAAACATTATAATTCATGATAAAAGAGATCCAGTCAAGTCATACCCAATATAAACCAATAATAATGAATGCAAATGACAGTGTGCTCTCCAGCGGGTGCTTTTTAATAAGAAGAGTGATGACTCAACATAAAAGTAAATAGATAGGCCCTTCGCAGAGGGAAGCAGGGATTTGTAGAGGTGCCAGAGCTTGATTTTAAAATAGAGATTGAATAACATTTTGAGCGGCATACTTTCGCTGTCAACGCAACAACTATGAGATGGTTGTATCTTCCATACTACATGCATTATAGGAAGTTCCCAAATAGAATGGTAAAGCTATATACTCCCCCAACCACCAACAAGCATCAATCCATGGCTTGCTCAAAACAACGAGTGCCTCCACATAAAACATCCCTGGGGGAGTTTTGTTTAATTAATTTGATTTGCTTTGATCTTTTTGGATCATGGGACTGGGCATCCCGGTTAGCGGCCCTTTCTCCTGAATGAGGAGCGGAGTCCACTCGTCTTGAGAATAACCCACCTAGCATGGAAGATATAGGCAGCCCTAGTTGAAACATGATCTGCTCGAGCATACAAAATAGAATTTCATTTGAAGGTTTGGAGTTTGGCACATACAAATTTACTTGGAACGCAGGTAAATACCGCATATAGGAAGGTATGGTGGACTCATATGGAACAACTTTGGGGTTTAAGGAGTTTGGATGCACAAGCAGTATTCCCGCTTAGTACAGATGAAGGGTAGCAAAAGACTAGGAAGCGACCAACTGAGAGAGCGACAACAGTCGTAAGAATGTATTAAAATTAATTCACACCGAATACAAGCATGAGTAGGATATAATCCACCATGAACATAAATATCATGAAGGCTATGTTGATTTGATTCAACTACATGCGTGAACATGTGCCAAGTCGAGTCACTTAATACATTCAAAGGAGGATACCATCCCATCATATCACATCATAATCATTCTAATAGAATGTTGGCACGCAAGGTAAACCATTATAACTCATAGCTAATCAAGCATGGCACAAGCAACTATAATCTCTAAATGTCATTGCAAATATGTTTACTTCATAATAGCTAACTCAGCAACGATGAATCATCATATTTACAAAAAGAAAAGAGGTCGAGTTCATACCAGCTTTTCTCATCCCAATAAGTCCATCATAAATCATCATTATTGCCTTTCACTTGCACGACCGAACGATGTGTATAATAATAAGAGTGCATGTGCATTGGACTAAGCTGGAATCTAAAAGCATTCAACTCAAGAGAGAAGATAGGTAATATGGGATATAAATATAAATAAACAATCATGCATATAAGAGCCACAAAGCATTTTCAATATGGTCTTCTCGACCCCCAAAAGAAAGAAAAGAAAATAAAACTATTTACACAGGAAAGCTCCCAACAAGTAAAAGAAGAACGAGAAATCTTTTTGGGTTTTCATTTTAATTTCTACTACAAGCAGGGAAATTAAACTAACTATTTTTTTTGGTTTTTCTTAAGGTTTAACTAACACATAAGAAGAAAACTAGAAAAAGAAATTTAAACTAACATGGATAATACAATGGAAGTGTATGAGCACCGACGACTAGTGTGTGAACATGAATGTAAAGTTGGTGAGAAATGCGTACTCCCCCAAGCTTAGGCTTTTGGCCTAAGTTGGTCTAATACCAAGGACCGCCGCTACTCTCCCCGGTGTAGTGGGAGGTGTAATCAGGATACCGCTGGATAGTCATCTCCGGATCCCACTGGACAAATGATGCACGATAAGGGTCCAGCTCAGGTTCCGGTTCAGGTTCAGGTTCTGGAGTAAAAGCTTGGGCTAGATGGTTGTTCACCGCCTCCAGCGTGACAAGACGATTTTCTGCAAGCAAATCAAATAACAGAGGTGCAGGCAAAATAATAAACTCAAAGTGTTTCTTATTGAATCTAAGTATATACAGGAGCATCTTTTCTTTGTTGTCAACGATAAACTTGTGTGCTACCATGCTCTTGTAATCTAAAATGTGAGGAGGTAATTTTGTCTCCTCCTCCTCAAGGTGCCTAATGGGTATCTGAAAATGTTCAGCAAGACGTGCAGCATAGATACCTCCAAATATGGGGCCTTTTGTACGATTTAGGGCTAGCCATTTAGCAACGACGGCACCCATACTAAAAGTATTGTCTCCCAGCAAAGCATGTTGAAGAATAATAATATCTGGAACGCTCAAATTTCCACTATTCCCACGACCAATCAAGCATCTACTAGCAAATATGGCAAAGTAGCGTAAAGCAAGAAAGTGTATGCTAGAGACTTTTGCCTCAGAAACCCTTCTTTGGCTCTTCTACAGCAATAGTTTTAACGAAGCCATCCACATCTTCACGATGGGGTTCCTCTAATTCTCCCTCATAAGGTATCCTACATACCGTGCAAAAATGGTGTAAAGACATTTCTTTGAATTCATCATATAAATGAAATGATACTGCAGCGGTGACTTCTTAGGATAATAATAAAAGTTTTGCACGAAAGTATTGGTAAGTAAGAGATACTGATCGATTCGGTCGTTCATGAAACCGGTGAGGCCTGCAGTCCCTATTAAAGCATAAAATTCTTCATGAATTCCGGCTTCCTTCAAGAAATCCTCACATGGCCATTCACATGACCGTACTTCCGCTAAGCGAGGAAGATTATACTTTGGCTTTTCCTTCTCTTTGTCTTTTTTTTCCTTAGTGCTTTGGCTAGAAGAGCCTTTAAAGAACCTCCTTAACATTTTCTGAAAATTTCTGAAATTTTAGTAACTTCAAAATAAAAGTGGATAAAACTAAACAAGATTGACAGCAACTACTCCTACAAGTGCCTAGAGCCTATATCATGCATTGGAATTGCTTGGGACCTCAAAACCTTAACATGCAAGCTCAAGAACTTGGTCACCTATGTAGCAAAAATTTGCAATGAATAAAGCACTAGAACAAAAACTAATTGGACCAACAGAGGAGTCACATACCAAACAACAATCTCCCAAAGCAGTTTTGCGAATGGAGCTTTGAGATAAAAGATCGAAAATCGCAGCAAAACGAGCTAGAACTCGGGCTTGAGCTGGATGGGGATTTTTTTGGGTAGAAGATGAAGTGTGTGGATGCTGGCATAAGTGGAGGGGAGCCACCAGGGGCTGATACGTCCATTTTGCATCATGATTTTATATCAATATTTATTGCATTATGGGTTGTATTTCACGTTATGCCACAATACTTATGGCTATTCTCTCTTATTTTACAAGGTTTACATGAAGAGGGAGAATGCCGTCAGCTGGAATTCTGGGCTGGAAAATGAGAAAATATTGGAGACCTATTCTGCGCAACTCCAAAAGTCCTGAAACTCCACGGAATATCTTAAAATAAATAAAGAAAAATCGTTGCCAAAGATGAAGGCCAGGGGGCCCACACCCTGCTCACGAGGGTGGCCCCCCCCCCCCTGGGGCGCGCCCCCCTACCTCGTGGGCCCCCTAGTGGCTCTCCAACGCCCATCTTCTCCTATATGAAGTCTTTCGATGAGAAAAAAACATCAAGCAACCTTTCGGGATGAGACTCCGCCGCCGCGAGGCGGAACCTTGGCGGAACCAATCTAGGGCTCCAGCAGAGCTGTTCTGCCGGGGACACTTCCCTCCGGGAGGGGGAAATCATCACCATCGTCATCACCAACGCTCCTCTCATCGGGAGAGGGCAATCTCCATCAACATCTTCACCAACACCATCTCATCTCCAAACCCTAGTTCATCTCTTGTATCCAATTCTTGTCTCCATGTCCGGGATTGGTGCTAGTAGGTTGCTAGTAGTGTTGATTACTCTTTGTAGTTGATGCTAGTTGGTTTATTTGGTGGAAGATCATATGTTCAGATCCTTTATGCACATTATTACCCCTCTGATTATGAACATAAATATGCTTTGTGAGTAGTTACGTTTGTTCCTGAGGAGAAGGGAGAAGTCTTGCTATTAGTAGTCATGTGAATTTGGTATTCGTTCGATATTTTGATAAGATGTATGTTGTCTAGCCTCTAGTGGTGTTATGTGAATGTCGACTACATAACACTTCACCATCATTTGAGCCTAGAGGAAGGCATTGAGAAGTAATAAGTAGATGATGGGTTGCTAGAGTGACAGAAGCTTAAACCCTAGTTTATGCGTTGCTTCGTAAGGGGCTGATTTGGATCCACATATTTCATGCTATGGTTAGGTTTACCTTAATACTTTTGTTGTAGTTGCGGATGCTTGCAATAGAGGTTAATCATAAGTGGGATGCTTGTTCAAGTAAGAACAGCACCCAAGCACCAGTCCACCCACATATTAAATTATCAAAGTACCGAACGCGAATCATATGAGCGTGATGAAAACTAGCTTGACGATATTCCCATGTGTCCTCGGGAGTGATTTTCCTATTATAAGAGTTTGTCCAGGCTTGTTCTTTGCTATAAAAAGGATCGGGCCACCTTGCTGCACTTTATTTACTCTTGTTACTTGTTGCTCGTTACAATTTATCTTATCACAAAACTATCTATTACCACTTATTTAAGTACTTGCAAAGAATACCTTGCTGAAAACCGCTTATCATTTCCTTCTGCTCCTCGTTGGGTTCGACACTCTTACTTATCGAAAGGACTACGATAGATCCCCTATACTTGTGGGTCATCAAGACTCTTTTCTGGTGCCGTTGCCGGGGAGTGTAGCACCTTTGGTAGGTGGAATTTGGTGAGGAAAATTTTATATAGTGTGCTGAAATTTTGTGTCACTTGTTACTATGGAAAGTAATTCTCTGAGGGGCTGGTTCGGGGTATCTTCACCCTGGCCAGTAGAGCAAAGAGTTTCTCCTCAACCTTCTGAACCTATTGAAAATGAAACTCCATTTGAAATTCCTTCGGGTATGATGGAAAAACTGCTAGCTAACACTTTTACAGGAGATGGAACAAAGCATCCTGATGAACATCTACTCTATGTGGATGAAGTTTGTGGACTATTTAAGCTTGCAGGTATACCCGATGATGTTGTTAAGAAGAAGGTCTTCCCTTTATCTTTGAAGGGAGACGCATTGACATGGTACAGGCTATGTGATGATACAAGATCATGGAACTATAAAAGATTGAAATTGGAATTTCATCAAAAGTATTACCCTATGCATCTTGTTCATCGTGATCGCAATTATATATATAATTTTTGGCCTCGCGAAGGAGAAAGCATCGCTCAAGCTTGGGGGAGGCTTAAATCAATGTTATATTCATGCCCCAATCATGATCTCCCAAGAGAAATAATTATTGAGAGTTTTTATGCTCGACTTTCTGATAACAATCGCACCATGCTCGATACTTCTTGTGCTGGCTCTTTTATGATGAAGACTATTGAATTCAGATGGAATTTATTGGATAGAATTAAACGCAACTCTGAAGATTGGGACCTCGACGAAGGTAAGGAGTCAGGTATGACACCTAAGTTTGATTGTGTTAAATTTTTTATGGATACCGATATTTTCCGTAAGTTTAGCACTAAATATGGACTTGACTCTGAGATAGTAGCTTCTTTCTGTGAATCTTTTGCTACTTATGTTGATCTCCCCAAGGAGAAATGGTTTAAATATCATCCTCCCATAGAAGTAAAAGTAGCTGCACCTACTAAAGTTGAAGAAAATACTATCACTTATAATGATCCTATTGTTCCCACTTCTTATGTTCAGAAACCACCTTTCCCTGTTAGAATGAAGGATCATGCTAAAGCTTCAACTGTGGTTCGTATGAGCAATATTAGAACTTATACACCTCCTGAGCAAATCAAAGTAGAACCCAATATTGCTATTGTTAAAGATCTCTTGTCTGATAATATTGATGGGCATGTTATTCAATTCTGTGGTGAAACTGCTAGAATTGCTAAACCTTTTGCTAAAGATAAACATAGACATGTGGTAGGCGTGCCTGTTATTTCTGTTAAAATAGGAGATCATTGTTATCATGGCTTATGTGATATGGGTGCTAGTGCTAGTGTTATACCTTATGATTTATATAAAGGAATTAAGCGTGAAATTGCACCTGCTAAGTTAGAAGAAATTGATGTCACAATTAAACTTGCCAATAGAGATACTATTTCACCAGTAGGAATTGTTAGAGATGTTGAAGTCTTGTGTGGGAAAACTAAATATCCTGCTGATTTTCTTGTTCTCAGTTCCCCACAAGATAGCTTTTGTCCCATTATATTTGGTAGATCCTTCTTGAATACTGCTAATGCTAAGATAGACTGCGAAAAGAATATTGTTACTATTGGCTTGGATGATATGGTTCATGTCACGCCCAATATGCGACCCTATCCAAAAGGAACTCGAAGGTCCCACCAAGGATAGACCCGCATATTGAAACGCTTTTGCAAGGTGGATATCATTACATCAACATTACATAATAGATGGGGATACATACATAAGGCATACAATGTCACACGAATACAACATCACAATACCTTATACATAAGATCAATATCCGAACTACGGATGAAACACAAACAGTAACTCAAACGACATCCACCCTGCTAGCCCAGGCTGCCGACTTGGAACCTATCCCCTGATTGAAGAAGAAGCAGAAGAAGAACTCAACGCAAGCAAGCATCGCTCTCGCGTCATGATCATCGCATAAACCTGTACCTGCAACTGTTGTTGTAGTAATCTGTGAGCCACGAGGACTCAGCAATCCCATTACCATGGGTATCAAGACTAGCAAAGCTTAAAGGGAAGGAAGGGGTAAAGTGGTGAGGCTGCAGTAGCGACTAAGCATATATGGTGGCTAACATACGCAAATAAGAGCGAGAAGAGAGCAAGCAGAATGGTCGTGAAACTAGCAATGATCAAGAAGTGATCCTGAACTCCTACTTACGTCAAACATAACCCAGAATCCGTGTTCACTTCCCGGACTCCGCCAAAAAGAGACCATCACGGCTACACACGCGGTTGATGAGTTTTAATTCGGATCTGGTGTCAAGTTATCTACAACCGGACATTAACAAATTCCCATCTGCCTATAACCGCAGGCACGGCTTTCGAAAGATTATACCCTGCAGGGGTGTCCTAACTTAGCCCATGACAAGCTCTCGCGATCAACGAAGGATATACCTTCTCCCTGGAAGGCCCGATCAGACTCAGAATCCCGGTTTACAAGACATTTCGACAATGGTAAAACAAGACCAGCAAGACCGCCCGCTGTGCCGACAAATCCGGATAGGAGCTACACATATCTCGTTCTCAGGGCACACCAGATGAGCAAGACGACGGGTTGGCATAGACCCTGGTTGCCCAGGGGGCGCCGGACATCGCTCGGTTTGGACCAACACTTAGACAAGCACTGGCCCGGGGGGGCTAAAATAAAGATGACCCTCGGGCTCCGGAAACCCAAGGGAAAAAAGGCTAGGTGAGGCAAATGGTAAAACCAATGTTGGGCCTTGCTGGAGGAGTTTTATTCAAAGCGAACTGTCAAGGGGGTCCCATAAATCACCCAACCGCGTAAGGAACGCAAAATCCGGAAACGTAACACCGGTATGACGGAAACTAGGGCGGCAAGAGTGGAACAAAACACCAGGCATAAGGCCGAGTCTTCCACCCTTTACCAATTATATAGATGCATTAATAATATAAGAGATATTGTGATATCCCAACATAATCCTGTCCACCATGGAGCAATCTTCAACTTCTCCTGCAACTAACAACGCTATAAGAGGGGCTGAGCAAAGCGGTAACATAGCCAAGCAATGGTTTGCTAGGAAAGGTGTCAAAGGTTAGAGGTTCATGGCAATATGGGAGGCTTGATAAACAGGTGATAGGTAGCGCAGCAAAGCGATAGAACGAAGCAACTAGCATAGCAATGATAGTAGTGAGATCCAGGGTAGCGGTCATCTTGCCTAAAATCCCGCAAGGAAGAAGAACGAGTCCATGAAGAAGATGAACGGGCGTAGTCGAACAAATCCTCACAATCGCAACGTTACCGGAACTATCAAGAAGAAGTAATACCGGAAATAAGCAAACAACATGGTAAACACACAAGCATAATCATGGCATGATGCACAATCAAGTATGATGCATGACCGGCTTAATGAGGCATGGCATGGCAAAATGCAACAAACAACACTACAAGTTAAGTGGAGCTCAGTATGCAACGAGTTGCATATTGACAAAACACCACATTGACATATTTAGTTTAATCTTGTTTATGTACCCAACAATATTAAATGTTGTTAAACATTGCAAGAGGTGAAGCATATGAAAACTACCTATCTAAGCAAGTTTAAATGAGGCCGGAACAACAAAACAACAATTCTGAAAAATCCTCATATGCAAATTTTAGGTTTGGTACTGTTCTGTCTAAAACCATATTTTAGAGTTGTTAAACAGCAAAATAAAGTGCAGCAAGTTAATCTATGCATTTTTCTACCCCATTTACATATAAAGTTTATTAAAATTGGAGCTACAGTTATTAAGATATGAATTAGACCATTTTAACATGTCATTTATGCAAAATAATGCAAACATCAATTTTAAATATTTTAACATGGATGAAAGTAGCAGATTATGAAACTAGATGAAAAATTAAGCATTTTACATATATAAAGTATTTACATATGATGCACGGTTAATTAAACATGAGCATTTTAAATTGGGTCAGCTGGGAATCGAACCCCAGACCCCTCGGATAGATACTGGTTGCGCTAGCCACTGGGCTAGCTTTGTGTTCATGATACGAAGAGCTCCCCGGCTGTTTTGAGCATTCCACAACAGATCGAGCTTGGCCATGGCTGCAAGGCGACAACCGACGGCGAGGGCAAGCACAAACGACAGCCGTTGGGGTTAATAACCTGCGGCGGGCGTGCGGAAACTGAAGACAGTGCACGCGTGCTTGCGGAGAGCTACCAGAGGGGCCGGGAAACGGCATGAGCAAGGGCTCAAGGACAAGCTCGGTCAGGAGCTCGTCTCGGCCATGGCAGCGGGGCACGGCGAGGCAGCGGCTGCCGGTGCAGCAGAACACCGGCGGGGGTGCGGGTATGGAAGGTGGATGCGCAGGCGGCGAGGCGGGCGCAGCACAGGTTCGGGTGTGCGGGATCCCAAGGACGAGCTCGGGCTCGCTTCGGACACGGCGGCTGCAGAGGCATGCAAGGGACGACGAGGCTTCGGTCGAGCGCAAGAGCTGCTGGCTACAGGTGCGTGCGGGGTGCGGAGCAACATGCAAGGGTGTGGGCGAGTGGCAGAGCGGTGGAAGGAGAGGGTTCGGCGCGTCCATGGCAAAGCACGGTGGCCGGGGATTTCGTGTGAACAGATCGACACCTAGAGGATACGAACGAGGTGGATAAAGGGGCTGGGAGATGCGGCTGCTCACCTAGGTCCCGTAGGACAAGACGAGGAGGCCGGAAGCACGATCACTGATCATGGCGGCGTTCGGCTCTGTGAAGAAGATGAAGCAGACGAGGTAGCGACGTGGTCGACGGCGTGAAGGCGAGATGGCGTCTGATCCGTGACGTAGAGGAAGTAGTCGACGTCGGGGACTTGGCGGGGCTTCGGGTCCATGAAGCAGAGGAAGCAGGGGAAGAAGACGTCAAGGAGGAGGTCGATCCGTGGCTCGAATGGGCGCTTGCGAGGTCGAGAAGAAGAAGGAGACGCGGGCGTCGCTCCCCGAGGAAGAAGACGACGGAGTCGAGCTTGATCGCGCCGGAGTAGAGCTCGAGCATGGAGTTGGCGACGACTATGGCGTGGAATGGTTTACCTTGCGGCGGCTAGACGAGGAGGAGGGAGGAATGGAAACAGGAGAGACCCTAGGGCACCGGGGCATGATTTATAGGGGGTAGGGAGGCTGTCCCGGCCGTCAAATCAAGTCGGCTGCCAATATGGCGCCCCTAGATGTGCGCCGTACAGAGGTAGGGGACGACCCTGTGCTGGAGGACTAGTGGGCTGCGCTACGAGGCTGCTGTTGGGCCATTGATGCTTGCAGCAGGTGAGTGGAAGGCCCAAGTGCAGCGCCCAGATAAGGAAAAGGCAGTTCCCTTTTCTCTGTTTTTATAATAAACATATTTCAGAAAAGGAAAAGAAGGGGGAGCTAGGGAGAGAATTTGGAAGATATAAGAATATACTCATGCTCCTGGAAATGTGCACTAATTGAAATAATTGGTTTAGGCATTTTTAGAGAAAGAAAATTGTCGCAAGTTTGAACTCGATTCAAACTTGTGGCAATTTTGATCCCAACCAAATCAAGTCCAAAAGAGTTAAAAAATGGCAGAGAGGGTTTAGGCATGGTGAACTAGCATCAGGAAAAGAGTGAACATTAATGAAGGAGGGGGGAAAGGTCACTCGCCAACATGAAGGAAACAAGAAGAAAGGAGGAGGTGATGATGGATGATCATACATGGAGCATGCAACAAAGTAACATGCATGAATATGACAATGCACATGATGATCATGAGAATGCAAAATGATAAGAGGCACAAATGCAACATGAAAAAGATGGGCATTGCATTGCAATATACTCAAATGATGAACATTTGGCGAAGCTTGGGAAGGTGACAAAAGAATTTATAGTAAGGATGGAGGCCGGGAATTGAGAAGGAAAAGGCATGAAACTTAAACTGTAAGTGTGTTATGGTTAATTCCAAATAAATGGAATATTTATTATAGCTCTCTAAATACCGAGAGGATAAGTTTTAAAGAGAATCACCATGTGAATTCCCTCGATTTAAATGGATCAAAGATCCATGCCATTTATTTAGTTGAGTTGCAAAAGATTTATGAGATGATGGCATGATGACACGATGCAATGCAAAAAATAAAAGGGCAGGCACAAATGAAACACATGCAAATCCCGGAATATATGGAAGTCTAACTGAAGCTCCGGTCTTGGGGCGTTACAACATGAGTTTAATTTCTCTAAATTTAGTAAACAACATCGTGAGGAAGAATTGCCTAGTAAGGATGAAATTATTGGTCTTACTTCTATTGCCATACCTCCTAGTGATCCTTTAGAACAATATTTGCTAGACCATGAAAATGATATGTTCATCAATGAAAGAAGGGAAATAGATGAAGTATTCTTTAAACAGGAACCTATTCTGCAACACAATTTGCCTGTTGAAATCCTAGGGGATCCTCCTCCACCCAAGGGTGATCCCGTGTTTGAGCTTAAACCGTTGCCTGATAATCTTAAATATGCTTATCTTGATGAAAAGAAAATTTATCCTGTCATTATTAGTGCTAACCTTTCAGAGCATGAAGAAGAAAGATTATTGAAAACTCTGAAGAAGCACCGTGCCGCTATTGGATATACTCTTGATGATCTTAAGGGCATTAGTCCCCCTCTATGTCAACATAAAATAAATTTGGAAGTGGATGCTAAACCAGTTCGTGATCCTCAACGATGTTTGAATCCTAAAATGAAATAAGTGGTAAGAAAAGAAATACTCAAGCTTCTTGAGGCAGGTATAATTTATACCGTTGCTGATACTCAATGGGTAAGTCCTGTCCATTGTGTCCCTAAGAAGGGAGGTATTACTGTTGTCCCCAATGATAAAGATGAATTGATCCCGCAAATAATTATCATAGTTTATAGGATGGTAATTGATTTCCAAAAATTAAATAAAGCTACTAAGAAAGATCATTACCCGTTACCTTTTATTGATCAAATGCTAGAAAGATTATTAAAACATACACATTATTGCTTTCTAGATGGTTATTCTGGTTTCTCTCAAATACCTGTGTCGGCTAAAGATCAATCAAAGACTACTTTTACATGCCCTTTTGGTACTTTTGCTTATAGATGTATGCCTTTTGGTTTATGTAATGCACCTGCTACCTTTCAAAGATGCATGATGGCTATATTCTCTAACTTTTGTGAAAAAAATTGTGAGGTTTTCATGGACAATTTTTCCGTCTATGGTTCCTCTTTTGATGATTGCTTGAGCAATCTTGATCGAGTTTTGCAGAGATGTGAAGAAACTAATCTTGTCTTGAATTAGGAAAAGTGCCACTTTAAGGTTAATGAAGGTATTGTCTTGGGGCACAAAGTTTCTGAAAGAGGTATTGAAGTTGATAAGGCCAAGGTTGATGCTATTGAAAAGATTCCATGTCCCAAGGACATCAAAGGAATAAGAAGTTTCCTTGGTGACGCTGGATTTTATAGGAGGTGCATTAAGGACTTCTCAAAAATTTCTGGGCCTCTGACTAATTTATTATGAAAAGATGTACCATTTGTATTTGATGATGATTGTGTAGAAGCATTTGAAATACTTAAGAAAGCATTAGTCTCTGCACCTGTTGTTCAGCCACCTGATTGGAATTTACCCTTTGAAATTATGTGTGATGCTAGTGATTATGCTGTAGGTGCTGCTCTGGGGCAAAGAGTTGATAAGAAATTAAATGCTATTCATTATGCTAGTAAGACTCTAGACAATGCTCAAAGAAATTATGCTACTACCGAAAAGGAACTTTTAGCAATTGTATTTGCTTGTGATAAATTCAGACCCTATATTGTAGACTCTAAAGTAACTATTCACACTTATCATGCTGCTATTAAATATCTTATGGAAAAGAAAGATGCAAAACTTAGACTTATTAGATGGGTTCTCTTGCTGCAAGAATTTGATTTGCATATTGTTGATAGAAAAGGAGCTGAGAACCCCGTTGCAGATAACTTATCTAGGTTAGAGAATGTTCTTGATGACCCACTACCTATTGATGGTAGCTTTCCTGATGAGCAATTAAATGTCATAAGCACTGCTCGTAGCACTCCATGGTATGCTGATTATGCTAATTATATTGTCGCTAAATTTATAGCACCTATCTTCACATACCAACAAAAGAAAAAGTTTTTCTATGATTTGCGACATTAGTTTTGGGATGACCCACATCTTTATAAAGAAGGAGTAGATGGTGTTATTAGACGTTGTGTACCTGAGCATGAACAGGAACATATCCTATGCAAGTGTCACTCCGAAGCTTATGGAGGACACCACGCTGGAGATAGAAGTGCACATAAGGTACTCCAATCCAGTTTTTATTGGCCTACTCTCTTCAAGGATGCCCGTAAGTTTGTTTTGTCTTGCGATGAATGTCAAAGAGTTGGCAATATTAGTAGACGTCAAGAAATGCCTATGAATTATTCACTTGTTATTGAACCATTTGATGTTTGGGGCTTTGATTATATGGGACCTTTTCCTGCCTCTAATGGATATACACATATTTTAGTTGCTGTTGATTAGGTTACTAAGTGGGTAGAAGCTATTCCAACTAGTAGTGCTGATCACAACACTTCTATTAAAATGCTTAAGGAAGTTATTTTTCTGAGGTTTGGAGTCCCTAGATATTTCATGACTGATGGTGGTTCACACTTTATTCATGGTGCTTTCCGTAAAATGCTTGCTAAATATGACGTTAATCTTAGAATTGCATCTCCGTATCACCCACGGTCTAGTGGTCAAGTAGAATTGAGCAATAGAGAGCTCAAATTAATTTTGCAAAAGCCTTTTAATAGGTCTAGAAAGAATTGGTCCCAAGAAACTTGATGATGCATTATGGGCCTATAGAACTGCATATAAGAATCCTATGGGTATGTCTCCGTATAAAATGGTCTATGGAAAAGCATGTTATTTACCTCTAGAACTAGAACATAAGGCATATTGGGCTATTAAAGAGCTCAACTATGATTTCAAACTTGCCGGTGAGAAGAGGTTATTTGATATCAACTCCCTTGATGAATGGAGAACCCAAGCTTATGAAAATGCCAAGTTGTTTAAAGAAAAAGTTAAAAGATGGCATGACAAAAGAATACAAAAGCATGAGTTTAATGTAGGTGATTATGTATTGCTATACAACTCTCGTTTAAGATTTTTTGCAGGAAAACTTCTCTCTAAATGGGAAGGTCCCTACGTTATCGAGGAGGTCTATCGTTCCGGTGCCATAAAAATCAACAACTTTAAAGGCACAAATCCGAAGGTGGTAAACGGTCAAAGAATCAAACATTATATCTCAGGTAATCCCATAAATGTTGAAACCAATATTATTGAAATCGTAACCCCGGAGGAATACATAAGGGACACTTTCCGGAACGTTTCAGACTCCGAAAAGGAATAGGTATGTGGTACGGTAAGTAAACCAACTCCAAAACAATTTTTAAGGCAATATTTCTCCGTTTTGGAATATTTAGAAAAATAGAAAAATAAGTAGTAGTCCGGGAAGGACACGAGGCCTCCACGAGGGTGGAGGGCGCGCCCTACCCCGTGTGCCCTCCGGACTCCGTTTTCTTGCACGATATGTATTTTGGTTGCTAAAAATTCATTGTATATACTCCCGAAGGTCTTGACCACCGTATCACGCAAATATCCTCTGTTTTCGTTTCGAGCTGTTTCCGTTGCAGATTTAGAGCACCATGATTTCTACCTCCTCCAACAACGAAGACAAGAATGCTTGGCTATTGAAGATAGAGTTGAAAAGAGAGGAACCAGAAGAGATCAAGAAGGCCATTGAGGCTCAAGCTCCGGTGGTGATAGAAGAAGACACCCCTCAACCTTTACCTAACCTTTTCACTGCAACAGAGATTGAATCTTTCAAGATGATTGAGTTAGCCCGCATACAGAACAAGTATCTCACAGAGGAGAATATTTTGTTGAAGGATCATATTGCTGGGCTCAAGGGCATTATCCGCAAGTTGGAGGAGCTTTTGCGCTCGATGTGCGATTATCCACCGTCATCATCACCACCTCCATCACCTCCGAACAAATAATCACATGAGTATGGGCACTCCCCTTCGCAACTTCAAAGCTTGGGGGAGGTGCCCCGGTATCGTATCACAATCACAACTCCTATCTTTACCATTTTTCTTAGTTCGATCCTATTAGTAGTATCTTGATCTAGTAGAATAAAGTTTATGGCATGATCTAGTTTTGAGTTTTTCTTTATGATCCGTCTATGTAATCGAGTCCGTGAGCTATCTATATAATAAAGATTAGTGTTGATTCAAGGGCTTGATTATTTTGCCATGATCTTGGGTGAATAGAAAGAAGAAAAAGAATAAAAAGAAACAAATAGTTCATATTGATCTTATTGAAAGTAATGACTTCACATAGAAAGAGTATGATGATTAAAAGTTGTTGGGAGTTGGCAAATATAGCTTTGGTCATCGTTAAAATTAATAGGAAGTAATAATTAAAGAGATGTTCCACATGTAGATATATTATCATTGACATCTTTTATGATTGGGAGCACTCAATAAATATGACATGCTAAAGAGTTGAGGTTGGACAAGGAAGACAACATAATGAGTTATGTTTTCTTATATCTGAGATAAAGTATGTTGTCATGGATCCTCTAACGTGTTGAGCTTGCCTTTCCCCCTCATGCTAGCCAAATTCTCAGCACCAAGTAGAGATACTACTTGTGCTTCCAAATACCCTGAAACCAGTTTTGCCATGAGAATCCACCATATCTACCTATGGATTGAGTAAGATCCTTCAAGTAAGTTGTCATCGGTGCAAGCAATAAAAATTGCTCTGTAAATATGCATGACTTATTAGTGCAGAGAAAATAAGCTTTGTACGAACTTGTTGTGGAAGTAATAAAAGCGACGGACTGCATAATAAAGGTCCACATACAAGGGGCAATATAAACTGACGTTCTTTTGCATTAAGATTTTGTGCATCAACCCTAAACGCGCATGACAACCTCTGCTTCCCTCTGCGAAGGGCCTATCTTTTATTACTATCCTCTACTTTATGCAAGAGTCACGGTGATCTTCACCTTTCATTTTTCATTTTATCCTTTGGCAAGCTCAACATGTTGGAAAGAACGTGGCATATATAATTGGATGTGGGGGAGCATGAATTATTATTGTTGACATTACCCTTGAAGTAAAAGGTTGTGGGGAAAAACTATAAGCCCCTATCTTTCTCTGTGTCCGATTAAAACTCCGTAACCACAAGTATTGCGTGAGTGTTAGCAATTATGAAGGACTAAGTGGTAGTTGAGTATGTGGACTTGCTTTTAAGCTCTGATATAGACTCTTTCCGATGTTATGATAAATTCCAATTGCTTCAATGACTGAGGTTATAATTTGTTGGTGCTCAATAAGGTTTCTGATTCATACTTTTTCATTGTGCAAAGATCATCACTTGAACATAAGTAACCATATGACAAAATCTATATATGTTGTTGTTATGGAAATAATCATGATGCCTTCATGTCCGTATTTTATTTTTATCGACGGCTCCACCTCTAAACATGAGGACATATTTATTGTTATCGGCTTTTCGCTTGAGGACAAGCGAGGTCTAAGCTTGGGGGAGTTGATACGTCCATTTTGCATCATGCTTTTATATCAATATTTATTGCATTATGGGCTGTTATTTCACGTTATGTTACAATACTTATGGCTATTCTCTCTTATTTTACAAGGTTTACATGAAGAGGGAGAATGCCGGCAGCTGGAATTCTGGGCTAGAAAAGGAGCAAATATTGGAGACCTATTGTGCGCAACTCCAAAAGTCCTGAATCTCCACGGAATATCTTAAAATAAATAAAGAAAAATCGTCGCCAAAGATGAAGGCCAGGGGGCCCACACCCTGCTCACGAGGGTGGGGGCGCCCCCCCTAGGGGGCGCCCCCCCAGGGCGCGCCCCCCTACATCAAGGGCCCCCTGGTGGATCTCCGACGCCCATCTTCTCCTATATGAAGTCTTTCAATGAGAAAAAAACATCAAGAAACCTTTCGGGACGAGACTCCGCCGCCACGAGGCGGAACCTTGGCGGAACCAATCTAGGGCTCCAGCAGAGCTGTTCTGCTGGGGACACTTCCCTCCGGGAGGGGGAAACCATCACCATCGTCATCACCAACGCTCCTCTCATCGGGAGAGGGAAATCTCCATCAACAACTTCACCAGCACCATCTCATCTCCAAACCCTAGTTCATCTCTTGTATCCAATTCTTGTCTCCAAGTCCGGGATTGGTGCTAGTAGGTTGCTAGTAGTGTTGATTACTCTTTGTAGTTGATGCTAGTTGGTTTATTTGGTGGAAGATCATATGTTCAGATCCTTTATGCATATTATTACCCCTCTGATTATGAACATGAATATGCTTTGTGAGTAGTTACGTTTGTTCCTGAGGACAAGGGAGAAGTCTTGCTATTAGTAGTCATGTGAATTTGGTATTCGTTCGATATTTTGATTAGATGTATGTTGTCTAGCCTCTAGTGGTGTTATGTGAACATCGACTACATAACACTTCACCATTATTTGGGCCTAGAGGAAGGCATTGGGAAGTAATAAGTAGATGATGGGTTGCTAGAGTGACAGAAGCTTAAACCCTAGTTTATGCGTTGCTTCGTAAGGGGCTGATTTGGATCCACATGTTTCATGCTATGGTTAGGTTTACCTTAATACTTTTGTTGTAGTTGCGGATGCTTGCAATAGAGGTTAATCATAAGTGGGATGCTTGTTCAAGTATGAACATGTGACGCCCCCGATCCAATCGTACACTAATCATGCACGCAAACGTGTACGATCAAGATCAGGGACTCACGGGAAGATATCACAACACAACTCTAAAACATAAATAAGTCATACAAGCATCATAATACAAGCCAGGGGCCTCGAGGGCTCGAATACAAGTGCTCGATCATAGACGAGTCAGCGGAAGCAACAATATCTGAGTACAGACATAAGTTAAACAAGTTTGCCTTAAGAAGGCTAGCACAAACTGGGATACAGATCGAAAGAGGCGCAGGCCTCCTGCCTGGGATCCTCCTAACTACTCCTGGTCGTCGCCAGCGGGCTGCACGTAGTAGTAGGCACCTCCAGCGTAGTAGGAGTCATCGTCGACGGTGGCGTCTGGCTCCAGGGCTCCAGCATCTGGATGCGACAACCAGGAAGAAAGGAAAGGGGGAAAAAGGGGAAGAAAGCAACCGTGAGTACTCATCCAAAGTACTCGCAAGCAAGGAACTACACTACATATGCATGGGTATATGTGTAAGGAGGCCATATCGGTGGACTGAACTGCAGAATGCCAGAATAAGAGGGGGATAGCTAGTCCTATCGAAGACTACGCTTCTGGCAGCCTCCGTCTCACAGCATGTAGAAGAGAGTAGATTGAAGTCCTCCAAGTAGCATCTCCAAGTAGCATCTTCAGTAGCATCGCATAGCATAATCCTACCCGGCGATCCCCTCCTTGTATCCCTGAGAGAGAGCGACCACCGGTTGTATCTGGCACTTGGAAGGGTGTGTTTTATTAAGTATCCGGTTCTAGTTGTCATAAGGTCAAGGTACAACTCCAAGTCGTCCTGTTACCGAAGATCACGGCTATTCAAATAGATTAACTTCCCTGCAGGGGTGCACCACATAACCCAACACGCTCGATCCCATTTGGCCGGACACACTTTCCTGGGTCATGCCCGGCCTCGGAAGATCAACTCGTCACAGCCCCACCTAGGCTCAACAGAGAGGCCAGCACGCCGGTCTAAACCTAAGCGCACAGGGGTCTCGGCCCATCGACCTTAGCACACCTGCACGTTGCGTGGGCGGCCGGAAGCAGAACTAGCCCCCTTGATACAAGAGCAGGCTTACGTTCCAATCCGGCGCGTGCCGCTTCGTCGCTGACGTCTGAAGTGCTTCGGCTGATACCACGACGTTGGGATACCCATAACTACTCCTGCGTAGATGGTTAGTGCGTATAAGCTCGTAGCCAACTCAGATCAAATATCAAGATCTCGTTAAGCGTGTTAAGTATCCGCGAACGCCGAACAGGGCCAGGCCCACCTCTCTCCTAGGTGGTCTCAACCTGCCCTGTCGCTCCGCCACAAAGTAACCGTCGGGGACCGTCGGGAACCCAGGCCCACCTCTACCGGGATGGAGCCACCTGTCCTTTCAGCCCCCAACTCCGAACAGTATCACAGGTAATGTAACAGTGTAAAGTATATAGTATATGCCCGTGATCACCTCCCGAAGTGATCACAGCCCAGTAGTATAGCATGGCAGACGGACAAGAGTGTAGGGTCACTGATGGAACACTAGCATCCTATACTAAGCATTTAGGATTGCGGGTAAGGTATCAATGACTGTAGCAGCAATGACAGGCTATGCATCAGAATAGGATTAACGGAAAGCAGTAACATGCTACACTACTCTAATGCAAGCAGTATAGAGAAGAGTAGGCGATATCTGGTGATCAAAGGGGGGGCTTGCCTGGTTGCTCAGGCAAGAGAGAGGGGTCGTCAACTCCGTAGTCGAACTGGTCAGCAGCAGCGTCGGTCTCGTAGTCTACCGGAGAGAAGAGGGGGAAGAAATAATGAATACAGAGCAAACAAAGCACCACAAAATATATCAAGGCAATACGCGGTGTTCGGTGTGCCCTAACGCGGTAGTAGGTGATACCGGTGAAGGGGGGGAAAACCCCCGGGAAAGTCCCGGTGTTTCGTGTTTTCGGGCAGAGGAGCCGGAGGGGGAAAGTTGCGGGTTCGATAGGTTAGGGTTGTGTGGCGGACGAACGGACCGCCACTATCCGGATTCGTCTCGTCGTTCTGAGCAACTTTCATGTTGAAAATATTTTAATCCGAGTTACGGATTAAAAGATATGATTTTCTAAAGATTTTATTAATTTCTGGAATTTAATTAATTATTTAATCCAACATTATCCAGAATAGTAAATGATGACGTCAGCATGACATCAGAGTGATGTCAGCAGTCAACGTTGACCATTGACCTGGTCAACCTGACGTGTGGGTCCAGTGGGACCCATCTGTCATTCTCTGTTTAGGTTAATTACAGATTAGTTAATTTAATTACTATTTAATTAACCTAACTAGTTAATTAAATTAATTAAACCGGATTAATTAACTTAATTAATTTATTAGATAATTAATTAATAATTTTATTAAATCATTTTTATTTTTATTTATTAATTTTATTTTTAATTCTCTTTCTTTTCTTTTTTTTTAATAAAACGTTATGGGGCATGGGCCCCTGTGGTCAGTGGCACAGAGGCCATTGCGGGTCGGGCCACGGGTGTGGGTGCGGGCGAGCGGGTGTGGCGCCCGACTGGGCATTCGCCCAAACCGCCGGGGCGAGGAGGACCGGGG
>NC_041389.1:564697651-564697961 GCF_002162155.2 Triticum dicoccoides | reverse complement strand
GCGTTGCGGCGCCCGACTGGGCGTTCGCCCCAAATTGGCGGCGAGGAGGTCCGGGGCATGGCCGGGCGGCCACCGGAGGGGAAACGCCGAGAGGGGGGAAGCAGCAGGGCGCGACGGCGGGGCGCTCGGGTGGAGTCGGCGAGGGGGCAGGTCAGGGAGCAAGGGGGTTCCGCCGGCGCGGTTCGGTAGCCGTGGACACCGGTCGACGAGCAGCGGCAGGCGGTGGGCGAGGTCATGGCCTCTCAGGCCGATGGCCTCGGCGAGTAGCACCACCAGGGACGCGCGGGGCGTGGCCAGTGCGAGCGCGCGG
>NC_041389.1:564662847-564696907 GCF_002162155.2 Triticum dicoccoides | reverse complement strand
GGGGGGGCTTCTCTTTCTCTCTTTTGTTTTTTTTCTTTTCTTTTATTTATTTACTTTTATTGTTTTAATTCAACTTAGGGCACATAAGTATTTTATAAATTTGTGTTTTCTTTATTATAATTACCTATGTAATATTTGGCACTAACCGAACATTTTTGTTTTGATGTTTGAAAATTTTTGATGTTTGACAATATTTAAATTTTTAATTTAAAAAGTTTCGAACCGTCGCGAGATTAGCAACAGTAAATGAGGTGACGTGGCATCATTAGCAGAGGCTCACTGTAGCTTAAATACCCGGGCATCACAAGCACCCAAGTACCGGTCCACCCACATATCAAATTATCAAAGTACCGAACGCGAATCATATGAGCGTGATGAAAACTAGCTTGACCATATTCCCATGTGACCATGGGAGCGCTTTTCCTATTATAAGAGTTTGTCCAGGCTTGTCCTTTGCTATAAAAAGGATTGGGCCACCTTACTGCACTTTATTTACTCTTGTTACTTGTTGCTCGTTACAATTTATCTTATCACAAAACTATCTGTTACCACTTATTTCAGTACTTGCAGAGAATACCTTGCTCAAAACCGCTTATCATTTCCTTCTGCTATACTTGTGGGTCATCAGGGTCCCACGAGACAGGGGGGCGCGCCCTCCTCTCTCGTGGCCTGGTGCTTGGCCCTCCTGCAGTGTTTTCAGTGCCTAAAATCCTCAAATATTCCAGAAAAAATCATACTAAGTTTGCAGGGCATTTGGAGCACTTTTATTTTCGGACTAATTTTTTACTGCACGGATAATTCAGATAATACTATTTTTGCTTTATTTATTCTAAATAACATAAAGTAAAAAGAGGGTACAGCAGGTTGTGCCTTCTAGTTTCATCCATCTCGTGATCATCAAAATGAATCCACTAACAAGGTTGATCAAGTCTTGTTAACAAACTCATTCCGATTAACACGGAACCGGAGAAATTTCGAATAAGACTAAGTTACCTCAACGGGGATATGAAAATCCCCAACAATAAGAATATTGTACTTTTTCTTGACAGTAGGGAGAGGAAATTCAAAACCTCCAAAAATGATAGTTGGAACTTTTTCAATAGAATTGATGCTATGAACTTGAGATTGTTTCCTCGGAAAGTGTACCGTATGCTCATTACCATTAACATGAAAAGTGACATTGCCTTTGTTGCAATCAATAACAGCACCTGCAGTATTAAGAAAAGGTCTACTAAGGATAATAGACATACTATCGTCCTCGGGAATATCAAGAATAACAAAGTCTGTTAAGATAGTGACATTTGCAACCACAACAGGCACATCCTCACAAATACCGACAGGTATAGCAGTTGATTTATCAGCCATTTGCAAAGATATTTCAGTAGGTGTCAACTTATTCAATTAAATTCTACGATATAAAGAGAGAGGCATAACACTAACACCGGCTCCAAGATCACATAAAGCAGTTCTCACATAATTTCTTTTAATAGAGCATGGTAAAGTTGGTACACCCGGATCTCCAAGTTTCTTTGGTATTCCACCCTTAAAAGTGTAGTTAGCAAGCATGGTGGAAATTTCAGCTTCCGGTATCTTTCTTTTATTTGTGATGATATCCTTCATATATTTAGCATAAGAATTTACTTTACGCATATCAGTTAAGCGCATACGTAAGAAAATAGGTGTAATCATTTCAGCAAAGCGCTCAAAATCCTCATCATCCTTTGACTTGGATGGTTTAGGAGGAAAGGGCATGGGTTTCTGAACCCATGGTTCTCTTTCTTTACCGTGCTTCCTAGCAACAAAATCTCTCTTCTCATAACGTTGATTCTTTGATGGTGGGTTATCAAGATCAACAGCAGGTTCAATCTCTACATCATTGTTTTTGCTAGGTTGAGCATCAACATGAACATTATCATTAGCATTATCACTAGGTTCATGTTCATAACCTGATTGTGTTTCACCATCAGAGATAGAAATATCATTGGGATTCTCAGGTGTGTGTACAGTAGGTTCATTAGAAGCATGCAAAGTCCTGTCGTCTTTCTTTTTCTTCCTTTTAGAAGAACTAGGTGCCTCTAAATTATTTCTCTGAGAATCTTGCTCGATTCTCTTAGGGTGGCCTTCAGGGTACAAAGGTTCCTAAGTCATTCTACCAGCTTTAGTAGCCACTCTAATAGCAAAGTAATTTTTATTATTTAATTCATCAAGCAAATCATTTTGAGCTTTGAGTACTTGCTCAGCTTGGGTAGCAACCATAGAAGCATATTTGCTAACGCGGTGAAGTTCACCTTTAACTCTAGCCAGATTATCACCTACGCGTCCTATCTCGAAAGCATTATTATTTAACTCTCTACCAACATAAGCATTAAAACTTTCTTGTCTAGCCATAAATTCATCAAATTCATCTAAGCATGGGCTATGAAATTTAGTAGAGGGTATTTCAACTTTATCATATCTCTAGAGAGAATTTACCTTTACTACCTGTGTCGGGTTATCAAGACAATGTGGTTCTTCAGGCGGTAAATTAAGACCATGTATTTCTTCAATAGGAGGTAAATTCTTAACATCTTCAGCTTTAATACCTTTTTCTTTCATTGATTTCTTTGCCTCTTGCATATCTTCAGGACTGAGAAATAGAACACCTCTCTTCTTCGAAGTGGGTTTAGGAATAGGCTCAATAGTTGGCTCAATTGGTTCAGGAATTACTTCAGGAACTGGCTCGGGGAGAGTCCAATTATTTTCAATAGTATTTCAGCTTCGTCGACTGTTCTTTCCCTGAAAACGCAACCAGCACAACTATCCAAGTAGTCCTTGGAAGCATCAGTTAGTCCATTATAAAATAAATCAAGTATTTCATTTTTCTTAAGAAGATGATCAGGCAAAGCATTAAGTAACCGGAGAATCCTCCCCCAAGCTTGTGGGAGACTCTCTTATTTAATTTGCACAAAATTATATATTTCCCACAAGGTAGCTTGTTTCTTATGAGCAGGGAATTATTTAGCAGAGAAGTAATAAATCATATCCTGGGGACTACGCACACAACCAGGAGCAAGAGAATTATACCAAGTCTTAGCATCACCCTTTAATGAGAATGGAAATATCTTAAGGATATATAAATAGCGAGTCTTCTCATCATGAGTAAATAGGGTGGCTATATCATTCAACTTGGTAAGATGTGCCACAACAGTTTCAGATTCAAGGCCATAAAAAGGATCAGATTCAACTAAAGTAATAATATCAGGATCAACAGAGAATTCATAATCCTTATTAGTAGCACAGATAGGTGAAATAGCAAAAGCAGGATCGGGTTTCATTCTAGCATTAAGAGAATGCTGCTTCCATTTAGCTAATAATTTCTTAAGATCCTTTCTGTCATTGCAAGCAAGAATTTCCATAGCAGCTTTTTCATTCATGACATAACCCTTAGGAACAACAGGTAATACATAATCATTGGGGGAACGTTCATGATCACTATCATCAGTAATAGGATCTTTAGTAATATCATTCCCCCTAACTCTAGCAAGTTGTTCATCAAGAAATTCACCTAATGGCAAAGTAGTATCACGCATAGAAGTAGTTTCATCATGCATAGCAGAAGTGACATCATCAATAACATGCGACATATCAGCATTCATAGCAGTAGCAGGTTTAGGTGTCGCAAGCCTACCAATAACGGAAGGAGAATCTAGTGTAGAGCTAGATGGTAGTTCCTTACCTCCCCTCGTAGTTGAGGGCAAAATAGTAGTTCGATCGTCTTTCAAGTTCTTCATAGTGATCAACAGATATAAATCCCAAGTGACTCAGAGAATAGAGCTACGCTCCCCGGCAACGGTGCCAGAAATTAGTCTTGATAACCCACAAGTGTAGGGGATCACAACAGCTTTCGAGGGTGAAGTACAACCCAAATTTATTGATTCGACACAAGGGGAGGCAAAGAATATTCTTGAGTATCAGCAGTTGAGTTGTCAATTCAACCACACCTGGATAACTTAGTATCTGCAGCAAATTATTTAATAGCAAAAGTGGTATGATAATAATAGTGACAGTAGCAACAATAAAGATAAATGTTTTTGGGTTTTTGTAGTAGTTGTAACAGTAACAATGGAAAAGTTAATAAGCGAAGAACAATATGTGAAAAGCTCGTAGGCAATGGATCAGTGATGGATAATTATGCCAGATGCGATTCCTCATGCAATAGTTATAACATAGGGTGATATAGAACTAGCTCCAATTCATCAATGTAATGTAGGCATGTATTCCGTAAATAGTCATACGTGCTTATGGAAAAGAACTTGCATGCCATCTTTTGTCCTACCCTCCCGTGTTCAGCGGGGTCCTTACGAAACTAAGGGATATTAAGGCCTCCTTTTAATAGAGAACCGAACCAAAGCATTAACACATAGTGAATACATGAACTCCTCAAACTACGGTCATCACCGAGAAGTATCCCGATTATTGTCACTTCGGCGTTGTCGGATAATAACACATAATAGGTGACTATAGACTTGCAAGATAGGATCAAGAACGCACATATATTCATGAAAACATAATAGGTTCAGATCTGAAATCATGGCACTCGGGCCCTAGTGACAAGCACTAAGCATAGCAAAGTCATAGCAACATCAATCTCAGAACATAGTGGATACTAGGGATCAAACCCTAACAAAACTAACTTGATTACATGGTAAATCTCATCCAACCCATCACCGTCCAGCAAGCCTACGATGGAATTACTCACGCAGGGTGGTAAGCATCATGAAATTGGTGATGGAGGATGGTTGATGATGACGACGGCGACGAATCCCCCTCTCCGGAGCCCCGAACGGACTCCAGATTAGCCCTCCCAAGAGAGACTAGGGCTTGGCGGCGGATCCGTGTCATGAAACGCGATGAAACATTCTCCTTGATTTTTTTCTCCCCGAGACGGTATATATGGAGTTGGAGTTGAGGTCGGAGGAGGTCCAGGGGGGGCACGAGATAGGAGGGCGCGCCCTAGGGGGGCACGCCCCCTGTCTCGTGGACAACCCGCGGGCCCCTGACCTTGATTCTTTCGCCAAAAATTCTTATTAATTCAAAAGAGTGCCTCCGTGGATTTCCAGGACATTCCGAGAACTTTTCTTTTCTATACATAAAACAACATCATGGCAGTTCTGCTGAAAACAGCGTCACTCCGGGTTAGTTTCATTCAAATCATGCAAGTTAGAGTCCAAAACAAGGGCAAAAGTGTTTGGAAAAGTAGATACGTTGGAGAAGTATCACTCACCCATAGAGAAGTTGTGTTTGGCACTCATATTTGCGCTAAAAAAATTGCAGCATTATATGCTAGCACATGTAATACAACTAGTGGCACGAGCTAATCCTATAAGGTATGTGTTAAATCAACCTGCACTCATGGGTCATCTAGGTAAATGGGTTGTATTCATGATGGAGTATGATATTACCTATGTGCCACAAAAAGCGGTTAAAGGTCAAGCGTTGGTTGATTTTCTTGCAGCTCATCCTATCCCCGATGACTCTCCATTGGTGATCGACTTGCCCGACGAGGACGTATTTACCGTCGACATCGAATCTCAATGGGAGCTATATTTTGACGGAACCTCTCGCATTGAGACAAATCCCGATGGTGAAATAAAAAGAAGGGCGGGTGCAGGATTGGTGTTCAAAACACCTAAGGTGGCACCATTCGTCATTCTTTCTCCCTTCTCAAGGAAGAATGTTCAAACAACGAAGCAAAATATGAGGCTCTCATCTTTGGCCTTCTACTAGCACTTTCTATCGATGTGCAAAATTTATTAGTATATGGTGATTCTCAGCTCATCGTCCGCCAAGGTAATGATATATATGAGGTACGCAAACCTGAATTGGTACAATACCACAAGGCGACTCAAATTCTCATGAAAAAAATCAAAAATATTCAAATCTTACATGCTCCAAGAAATAAGAATTCTTGTGCTGATGCGTTGGCTAAACTTGCAGCAGCGCTTGTGCTTCCTGATGGGAAGCCCGCTCAAGTCAAAATAGAAGAGAGATGGCTTCTCCCAGCTATCCTCGAATTGGTCCCGCAAGAACCTGAAGTATACCATGTCGTGGCCAACATTGTCGGGGGCAATGAAGATGACTGGTGCAAGCCATTCCTTGATTACTTTAATCATGGGATACTTCCAGATGATTCAGTTGGAGGCGAAGGTTGCAAAGACTACTCCCTTCCTATATATTTAAAGCGAGGACCTTGTACCAACGCTCCTTTGGACAAGAGCTCCTGCTACGCTGTATATCCAGAAAAGAAGCAGAACAGGTCTTGCAAGAGGTCCACCATGGTGTTTGTGGTGGGCATCAAAGTGGGCCAAAGATGTACCATAGCATACGGTTAAGCGGCTACTATTGGCCAGGAATGATGACAGACTGCCTTAGGGTGGCACGATCATGCCATAGTTGCAAAATTCATGGTGTTATAAAACATCAACCACTAGTTCCATTGCACCCGACAATGCCTTCATGGACATTCGATGCATGGGTTATAGATGTTGTTGGTCCTTTTGACCCTCCATCCTCGAAAGGGCACCGCTTTATCCTAGCGGCAACGGATTATTTCTCCAGATGGGCAGAGGCAGTGCCCTTAAGAAAGGTAAAAAGTGACAATGTTATATACTTTCTAGAGTGTAACATCATTTATCGCTTTGGGGTTCCACACCGCATTACTTCTAACAATGCGAAGGCTTTTAAATCAAACAAAATGATCAAATTTATGTCCAAATATAAAATCCAATGGAACTATTCTACAGGATACTATCCACAAGCTAATGGGTTGATTGAAGCTTTTAACAAAACACTTGGTCAGATCTTGAAAAAGACAGTTCACAAGCATCATCGTGACTGGCATGATCGTCTCTATGAAGCCCTATGGGCATATCGTGTTACAGTTTGTACACCAACTCAATCCACGCCGTACTCTTTAGTCTATGGGAGTGAGGCTGTCCTTCCTCTTGAGGTGGAACTCCCATCTCTAAGAGTGGCTATCCATGACGAGATTACCCAAGATGAGAAAATCCGGTTACGATTTCAGCAGATGGATTCCTTGGAAGAAGATAGACTGAATGCTCTTCAAGACATAGAGCTATATCGTAGAAACATGGTGTGAGCATATGATAAACTAGTTAAACACCGAGTTTTTCGAAAAGGAGAATTGGTGCTTGTACTAAGGCGCCCCATTGTCGTTTTAGGTAAAGCTAAAGGAAAACTTGAGCCTAAATGGGAAGGGCCATTTGTTATTGAGAAAGTCGATGACGGCGGAGCATATCAGCTAATTGACCAACATGGAGTTTGCCCCATGCCCCCTATTAACGGGAGGTTTCTGAAGAAATACTACGCGTGACCACTTCCGCATTTTTTTCTCTCGTTTCTTTCCTTTGATTTTCCGTTTCTCTCTTAAAAAAGTGTTTTACAAAACCATGGACGCAACCGTCCTACATTAAAACGGCTTTCCCCGAAACACGCCATGCTAGTGGTTGACGACTAGGTTGCCTTAGGGCTGGTCTGAAGGCGACACTATGTGTCCGGCATAAAAAGTGGAGTGGTGCCATACCGACACAACACACAACACATGCCAAGTGTATGCTTTCAGAAGGCATGGAGCAAATTACTTGGGCTACTTCTGTGTAGTGAGTCCCTATACTCCTCATGTTCCCTGCCATGTTTTGAGTTCACAGGGGCACAACACCTTGGGGAAAACTATAGGGAAAGAGCAAGAAGAGCCTACCTGGTCAACAGAAGTTGCCTTCAGTGTAGAGCGTCTTGACACCTCCAGGGTGTTCCACCATAGCCAAAATATGCCATTGAGGGTTTACTTAGTCCACAAAGGTGTGCAACTACTTTCCGAGTTCTGAAGGTGGGTTCCCTAGCAAACACCGAAGAAGCTATGACGAGAAGTGCAATACATTCAAAACAATATAAAGAGAAAGTCCACTGAAAAGTTCAAGAAGTGCAAGTAATCCTTCGACAAAACAAGAGGAAAGTTACCAAAATTCCTGAAGTCCAAGTCTCCAAGATGCAAGTCCTTATCGCGCTAGGGGAACCACTGGAAAGAAGGAGGAGGGTAGTTGTGTTCCACCCCTCCACATGGGCATGAAAAATAGCCAAGCCATTCTCCTATAACCCAATTTCCTAAATTACCCTCACCTATGCCTCTGAGTTTTTGGGGCATGTGCGGGGGGCATGATGGAGCCGTGGGGTTACTCAGTCCTATGAAGTCTAGGGTATGAATTCCCATTGTCTCCTGAAAGCATCATGGAAGCATGTTGTTTTACACACACACTAATTGAAGCTAAGTTATAATCGTCATGGCCTTTCGACGATTCCTGGTGACTAAGCCCTTTGGTTGCTTTTTCAGATGTCACGATTATAGCTAGCGTTAAACGGGAAAGCCAACATTCCAAAACAAAAAAGAACTTTTTCTTTTGCCTTGTTTTATTTTTGGCTAGTTTTTTTAGGTTGCTTTTTTTCTCCTAATGACCTTGTGTAGCTGCCATCAAGCAGCCCGTCATGGGGTCAAAATTTCCTCAAACAAGAATCATCGATGGCATTTCGACGTTCTATACCGATATGTGCATCACCACTCGGGGAGTCATCTCCCCAACAGTCGCAAAAATGACACTGGGGGCAACATTACCTCCTAGTCCATTCACATAGTCGATGATATTCTGACTCAACATTCTAGAAGTGAGCTACTAATGTCTTTCTGGTGCATCAACACTTCAATTTTCGGGAGCAGTGAAGCACGCCAGTGCGGTCAGTGTCGATCTGTGAAACCCTTCAAGGGTGATGGCTGGCACCATTTAGCTTTACGGTCGCATCTAGGCCTGTGGCACTTTCTGAAAGAGGAAAACGCCAAAGGTTTTCACCATTAGCTGGCACCATACATCTGGTCGCAGTGGAAGAATTTCTCTCTCCCTCTCTAGCATATGGTATGGTTATTTTATCATATTCTAGTGTAATTGTTTTCATTTTCTTGTAAGTGTTATTGAATGATAGCACGGATATTCGCTACCATTTCTCTCTCTGTTTTCTTTTCTCTCTTCTTTATGTCACACTGTGGGACGGTTGGTGGCGCTGCTTTTCCTTTGGTGGCCCGGCCATCGCGTGTCAACAGTATGCTAGAAACAATGACGATGTTTGAGAAACAATCAAGCAGGGGCGTCTCTATATAAAGAGAGTATATGCAACAAGGCTTCTTGTCCTTGTTTGAGTCCAATACTAATGCGTCTTTTCCCGGCAGAGGACTTTCCTGCGGGTTTTAAACAATTCTTGCTCGGGTTAAACTCCAATCACAGGCAGTACAGGTTGCAAGATGTGGTATATATGCCTATAACTCAGATTTTTTCACCGAGTCTATTCCCTGCTGCTTTGCGCATGAAATATACTCGGTGGGGGGCATTTGTTTGATGGATTTTTGTACATGCTAAGTCCGAATTATTTATATGAGCCATGGTGGACCGACGTACAAATAAATACGAGAATATATGTGGAAAAAAATATAGCTTGGATTTATAAAAATGCCACCCTATGACGTGTGGGTCCCACGTGCTAGTAAATTCTAAGAAAGAGAATATATCAAATATTATACTCTATTTGTAGAGTTCATCGTGTAGACTACAGTGGTGCAAAAAGATTAAAGTCTAATTCTTGGATCTGAAAGAAATAATCATCAAAGAAGGATGGAAATGAACGTACAAAGCTAGCCAGATTTACTATCGCCAGTGCATGTTACATGGCCTCGTGCAGTCTCCAACTATCGGCTTAATTAAGAAATTAATTAGTAACTTTGGCCGGTTGCCAAAACACGTGACAGACAAGGCCCATATTGCGACGTTGCCGGTGATTTAGTTGGGAGCAGCAGTAATCCGTTTAGATACGATTTTGCATGAGAAAATCATGTACGTAGACGCCAAGTCTGCTGGAGATAGAATCCTGGCCAGTTTAAACTCACACGGCTTCAACGAACCGACGTGATCGAAGCCACGGCCGGCCCCTATATAAATCATTGCCAGCCCTCGTTCAAGGGAGGAGGAGACGCACGTACAAAACGCATCCACGCCGGCAGGCTCCACACACACCAGCCAAAGCTCTCGCCCTCAAGCACGCCGCCAATTCCACGCCCCTTTTTCCCCTTCTCAATCTTCACCGTAAAAGTTTAGTCGACTGCGGACGACGCCGAAGCTTCATCAACATGCTGATCTTTGCAAAAACCGTTGGCCTTGACGGTAAGTTATAAGATCTAACCGCATCAATGAGCTTTGTGTGATGGAACAATAATGATGTCTACTTGGCTATTCCATAAATCTTTATCATGGCATGACTGCCTCACCAAAGTCGCCCATGTAAAAATATATAACCATCGCACGACCGTCTCATCAAAGTCGCCCATGTAAAATACAACCATGGCACGACCGCCTCATCAACGTCGCCCATGCGGAAGTTTACACCCATGGCACGACCGCCTCATCAAAGTCGCCCATCTAAAATATACAACCATGGCATGACCGTCTCATCAACGTCGTCCATGCAAAATATACAACCATGGCACGACCGTCTCATCAACATCGCCCATGCGGAATTACAACCATGGCACGACCGCCTCACCAACGTCGCCCATGCGGAAACCTACGACCATGGCACGATCGCTTCATCAATGTCGCCCATGCGGAGTAGATGAAAATCCCCACAAAAGTACATCGTCGATTGCTTCATCTATATCGGCCGTGTGCAACCCCTGATTCTTAAAATAAAGGAGAAAAGACATGCTCTATGAATGGTCTATCTCAAATCTATGGCCTAATCTCCATGAGGTTATGGTCAAATCCATCATACCCATCTCATGTCTAGTGCCGACAAGGCTAGACAAAATCATGGCCAAGTGCCGACAAGGCCGGTCACTATATTCCATTAACATGTCACAATCTCAAACGGGAGCGGAAACTTCGTTGCTGGGCACCGACGAGGCAAAAGCAACATACACATGTCTATGTTCGATGAATTCTTGGGTACATGACTGGGCACCGACAAGGCAAAGGTCATCATCTTCATCACCAAATTCCGTTCTAAATACTGACATGGCGATGGCGTATCGTGACTGGGTTCAGGCAAAACAAGCCACCCGCACCTACGTATCACCACCACCTATGTCTTTTCTCCAAACATCACACATACATCACGGATGAGCAAAATTCACGACGACGATCGCGCACAGCTTAATCGGAGGTTTTCTGTAGGCTTGACCTGCAGATGTAATTAACCAGACGCTTTGCAAAAGCACCGGGAATCAGCGGACTACAGGCAATCTTCCCAAGTCAGATACTCCTTAAGCATAGTTGCAGAAGGCAAAATAGGGAAACTCCAATGGGAGCATGTAACATTCATGTATTTGTAATTGTACGATGATGAATAAAATACAGAGTTCCCATAATTTATTTCCACGTTTGTCATGTATTTTTGTTTTTGAAACACCTTGCAACAAGATAGACGATGCTTCACATGTCGTTAATCTCTTTTGTAGGGAAATCTTGCGACTCCATGGACTACCAAAGACAGTTGTCTCCGACCGCGACGTCAAATTCTTGAGTTACTTTTGGAAGACGCTATGCACCAAGCTCGGAATCAAGCTCTTGTTCTCATCCGCATACCATCCTCAAACCGACGGCCAAACGGAGGTGAGGAACCGTATGCTCTCCACTCTACTTCGCGTGTTGATCAAGAAGAACATCAAGGAGTGGGAGGAGTGTCTACCCATCGCCGAGTACACCTACAACCGTGCAAGACATTCGACTACCGGCAAGTCCCCCTTCGAAGTCGTCTACGGCTTCAACCCGTTGTCCCCATTGGACATTCTACCTCTTCCTCTACAAGAGCGCACCAACCTCGACGCAAGTGCCCGTGCAAGCTACATCAGGAAGATGCATGAAGATACAAGGCACACCATCGAGCGCCAAGTACAATGACTCGCGACCAAGCTCAACATCAACAAGCAACCCATGATATTCAATATTGGAGATCTCGTGTGGCTACACCTTCGCAAGGACCGCTTCCCCAATGAACGCAAGTCCAAACTTCTACTTCGAGCCGATGGACCCTTCAAGGTGCTAGCACGCTACAACAACAACGCTTACAAGATCGATCTCCCACACGCGACAAGTACAACGTGAGCGATATCTTTAACGTCATCGATCTCTCCCCGTACCATGGTGATGAGGATTTCGATCCGAGGTCGGATCTTTCACAAGGGGGGAGATGATGCGGAGCATCCTACGGTCATACCCATGGACCTACCATCGTCTCACCAAGCACCAAGAGGACCCATGACAAGAGCACAAGATAGAGCTCTCGAGACCGAGGTGACTTCTCTCCTTAGTGATATCTATATGATCCTCCCAAGACATGGCTACTACCTAAGTCTGGAATGTTGTGCATGATTAGGTACCAAGAGGACCCTCCCGTCGATGTCCATGAAGATGATCAAGCCACCAAGTCCACGGAAGAAGAGAACCAACGGAAGAAGGCGAGAACAGCTTCTAGGCACCGGACATCCGGCCATGGCCCCGGGCATCCGGCCCCTGGAGATCTACACCACAGCCAGGAGTCTGCAGTAGAAGCTACAGGGCCCGGACATCCGGCGTCCAGCCCGGACATCCGACCCTCCGCCCCGGAAATCCGGCAAACAGCCCGGACATCCGGACACGCAGTCTAGGGAGCACAGAAGGCTGCCCCAACAGCCCGGACATCCGGCCGTCACCCCGGACATCCGGCGCCTCCCGAAGCCCCGGACATCCGGCCCTTCCGCACGGACATCCGGCCCCGTCCATCCAGAAAGCAGCAAGGCCAACTCCAACAGCCCGGACATCCGGCCCGACAACCCAGACATTGCTACGTCTTGAGCTTGCATTGGTTTTCCTTGAAGAGGAAAGGTGATGCAGCAATAGTAGCGGAAGTATTTTTCTCAGTTTTTGAGAACTAAGGTATCAATCCGGTAGGAGGCTCCTAAAAAGTCCCACGCACCTACAAAAACAAACAAAGAACTCGCAACCAATGCAATAAAGGGGTTGTCAATCCGTTCACGGCCACTTGCGAAAGTGAAATCTAATAGAGATAGTATGATAACATAAATATATTTTTGGTATTTTATAATATAGATTGGAAAGTAAAGATGCAAATAAAAGTAGATTGAAAGCTTATAGGATAAGAGATAGTCCCGGGGGCCATAGGTTTCACTAGTGGCTTCTCTCAAGATAGCATAAGTATTGCGGTGGGTGAACAAATTACCGTCGAGCAATTGATAAAAAAGTGAATAATTATGAGATTATCTAGGCATGATCATGTATATAGGCATCACGTCCGTGATAAATAGACCGACTCCTTCCTGCATCTACTATTATTACTCCACACATCGACCGCTATCCAGTACGCATCTAGAGTATTAAGTTCATAAAGAATAGAGCAACACATTAAGAAACATGACATGATGTAGAGGGATAAACTCATGCAATATGATATAAACCCCATCTATTTATCCTTGATGGCAACAATACAATACGTGCCTTGCTGCCCCTGCTGTCACTGGGAAAGAACACCGCAAGATTGAACCCAAAGCTAAGCACTTCTCCCATTGCAAGAAAGATCAATCTAGTAGGCCAAACCAAACTGATAATTCAAAGAGACTTGCAAAGATAACTTAATCATACATAAAATAATTCAGGGGAGATTCAAATATTTCTCATAGATAAACTTGATCATAAACCCACAATTCATTGGATCTTGACAAACACACCGCAAAAAGAGTTACATCGAATAGATCTCCAAGAAGATCGAGGAGAACATGGTATTGAGATCCAAAAATAGAGAAGAAGCCATCTAGCTAATAACTATGGACCCGAAGGTCTGTGGTAAACTACTCACAACTCATCGGAATGGCTATGTGGTTCATGTAGAAGCCCTCTGTGGTCGATTCCCCCTCCGGCGGAGCGCCGACGAAGGCTCCAAGATGGGATCTCGCGGATACAGAAGGTTACGGTGGTGGAAATAGTTTTTCGTGGTCTCCTCTGACGTTCTCGGGGTACGTGGGTATATATAGGAGGAAGAAGTAGGTCGGTGGCCGCCCGAGGGGCCCATGAGATAGGGGGGGTACGCCCTCCACCCTCGTGGCCGCCTCGGCTGCTTCCTGACTCAAACTCCAATTCCTCTGGATCATGTTCGTTACAAAAATCACTCTCCCGAAGGTTTCATTCCGTTTGGACTCCGTTTGATATTCCTTTTCTTCGAAACACTGAAATAGGCAAAAAAAGCAATACGGGTTATGCCTCCGGTTAGTAGGTTAGTCCCAAAAATGATATAAATGTGTAAAGTAAAGCCCATAATCATCCAAAACGGGTAATATAATAGCATGGAACAATAAAAAATTATAGATACGTTGGATACGTATCAAGCATCCCGAAGCTTAATTCATGCTCGTCCTCGAGTAGGTAAATGATAAAAACAGAATTTTTGATGTGGAATGCTACCTTGCATATTTTCAATGTAATTTCCTTTATTGTGGCATGAATGTTCAGATCCAAATGATTCAAAATAAAATTTCATATTGACATAAGAAATAGTAATACTTCAAGCATACTAATCAAGAAATCATGTCTTCTCAAAATAACATGGCTAAAGAAAGTTATCCCTACAAAATCATATAGTCTGGTTCTTGCTCTATCTTCATCACACAAAGTACTTAATCATGCACAACCCCGATGACAAGCCAAGAAATTGTTTCATACTTTAGTAATCTCAAACTTTTTCAACTTTCACACAATACATGAGCGTGAGCCATGGACATAGCACTATATGTGGAATAGGATGGTGGTTGTGGAGAAGACAAAAATGGAGAAGATAGTCTCACATCAACTAGGCGTATCAACGGGCTATGGAGATTCCCATTAATAGATATCAATGTGAGTGAGTAGGGATTGCCATGCAACGGATGCACTAGAGCTATAAATGTATGAAAGCTCAACAAAAGAAACTAATGGGTGTGCATCCAACTCACTTGCTCACGAAGACCTGGGGCATTTTGAGGAATCCCATCATTGGAATATACAAGCCAAGTTCTATAATGAAAAATTCCCACAAGTATATGATAGTGACAACATAGGAGACTCTCTATCATGAAGATCATGGTGCTACTTTGAAGCACAAGTGTGGTTAAAAGGATAATAGCATTGTCCCTTCTCTCTTTTTCTCTCATTTTTTTCTTTCTTTTTTTTATTTTCTTCCCCTTTTTTCTTTTCTTTTTTTCTTTGGCCTTTATTTTTTTTATTTTTTTATAAAGTCCAAAGTCTCATCCCTACTTGTCGGGGAATCATAGTCTCCATCATCCTTTACTCAACGGGACAATGCTCTAATAATGAAGATCATCACACTTTTATTTACTTACAACTCAAGATTACAACTCAATACTTAGAACAAGATATGACTCTATATTAATGCTTCCGGCGGTGTACCGGGATATGCAATGAATCAAGAGTGACATGTACAAAAATTATGAAGGTGGCTTTGCCAAAAATACGATGTCAACTACATGATCATGCAAAGAGCAATATGACAATGATGATGCGTGTCATGTAAACGGAACGGTGGAAAGTTGCATGGCAATATATCTCAGAATGGCTATGGAAATGCCATAATAGGTAGGTATGGTGGCTGTTTTGAGGAAGGTATATGGTGGGTGTATGGTACTGGCGAAAGTTGAGCGGTAAAAGAGTGGCTAGCAATGGTGGAAGGGTGAGAGTGCATATAATCTATGGACTCAACATTAGTCAAAAGAACTCATATGCTTATTGCAAAAAGCTACAAGTCATCAAAAACAAAGTATTAAGCACATGCCCTAGGGGGATAGATTGGTAGGAAAAGACCATCGCTCGTCCCCGACCGCCACTCATAAGGAAGACAATCAATAAACAAAATTGTGCTCCAACTTCATCAAAAAGCGGCTCACTATACGTGCATGCTACGGGAATCACAAACTTCAACACAAGCATTCTTTAAATTCATAATCACCCAACTAGCATGACTTTAATATCACTACCTCCATATCTCAAAACAATTATCAAGTATCAAATTGATCATAGCATCCAATTCACTTTCTATGATAACTTTTATTATACCAAACTTGCATGCCTACCATTCTAGGACTATTTTATAACCATAGCAAATACCATGTTGTTCTAAGAGACTCTCAAAATAATATAAGTGAAGCAAGAGAGATCAACAATTTCTTCAAAATTAAGCCACTGCCGTGCTCTAAAAGATATAAGTGAAGCACTAGAGCAAAAATGATCTAGCTCAAAAGATATAAGTGAAGCACATAGAGTATTCTAATAAATTCCAATCAAGTGGGCTTCTTCCCAAAAGGTGTGTACAGCAAGGATGATTGTGCTAAACTAAAAAGAAAAGACTAATATCATACACGATGCTCCAAGCAAAACACATATCATGTGGCGAATAAAAATATAGCTCCAAGTAAAGTTACCAATGAACGAAGACGAAAGAGGGGATGCCTTCCCGGGGCATCCCCAAGCTTAGGCTTTTGGCTATTCTTGAATATCTTTGGGTGCCATGGGCATCCTCAAGCTGAGGATTTTGCCACTCCTTATTCCATAGTCCATCAAATCTTTACCCAAAACTTGAAAACTTCACAACACAAAACTCAATAGGAAATCTCATAAGCTCCGTTAGTGAAAGAAAGCAAAACCACCACATAAGATACTGTAATGAACTCATTATTTATTTATATTGGTGTTAAACCTACTGTATTCCAAGTTCTCTATGGTTCATACCACTTAATACTAGTCATAGATGCATCAAAATAAGCAAACAACACACGAAAAACAGAATCTGTGAAAAACAGAACAGTCTGTAGAAATCTGTAACCCAAGAATACTTATGGAACACTGAAAATCCTACAAAAATAGGAAGTCCTGGGAAATTTGTCTATTGATCTACAGAAAAAAGAATCAACGCAAAAGCACATTTCTGTGATTTAAAAAAACTAATTTCATGCGAGCAAGGTTTCTGTTTTTCAGCAGAATCAAATTAACTATCACCATAGGTTATCCTATAGGTTCTACTTGGCACGAACACTAATTTAAACATAAAAACACATACAGAAGGTAGATACATAATTTATTGCTAAACAGGAACAAAAACAAAAAACACAAATAAAATTGGTTTGCCTCCCAACTAGCGCTATCATTTAACGCCCCTAGCTAGGCATTGATAATTTTAATCATGCTCACATGAAAGACAAGAATTGAAGCGCAAAGAGAGCATCATGAAACACGTGACAAACACATATAAATCTAACATACTTCCTATGCATAGGCATATTATAAGCAAACAAATTATCGTAGCAAGCAAAAACTACCATACGCAAGGAAGCGGAAAGAAACAATAGCAATCCCAACATAACGAGAGGTAATTTAGTAACATGAAAATTTCCACAACCATATTTTCCTCTCTCGTAATAATTACATGTGGGATCATAAGCAAATTAAACAAAATAGCTATCACATAAAATATTTTAAACATGATCCACATGCATGCGAAGTTTACACTCTTCCAAAATAGTGGGATTAACATGAACTAAAGTCATGACCTCTCCAAACCCACTTTTATCAAAATATTCATAAGATTGAACATTCTCCAAATATGTGGGATCTAAAGTTGACAATCTTTCAAACCCACTTTCAATAATATTGCAAAAACTATTATCAATCTCATATTTGTCATGGGGCTTAAATAAATTTTCGAGATCAAAAGAAGAATCACCCCAATCATGATCATTGCAACAAGTAGTAGACATAGCAAAACTAGCATCCCCAAGCTTAGGGTTTTGCATATTATTAGCACAATTGACATCAAGAGAATTTATAGTAATATCATTGCAATCATGCTTTTCATCGAAGGAACTACCAAGTTTGGGTGCAGTAGCAACGATCTCATGTTTAACATAAGGAACTATAGCAAATTCATCTACATCAATATTGGCATCATGGCCACAAGAATAGAAAGCATCATGTTCATCAAGGGATATTTCAATCAAATCATCGAAATCATTATTTATAGATTCATGCATATCATTATTTTCATCCAAAGCAACAGTCATTCTCTCAATAAGTTCTTTGACATAGACATTATGAGTATAGTTTTCATAGCAATATTTAAGTATGTCAAACAGTTTAGATTCGTAGAGAGTAATATCATACTTTTCAATCAAAGAAGCAACTTCATAAGCACCCTAAAAAGCAACAAGTTCTTCAATTTGTTCGATATCATAGTAACTACAAACACCCCTTACATAAGAAGATAAGACTTCATTTTAATTAAACTCACATAGGTAGGGAAGGTGTTTTTTAGGGTCCTTAGAGCAACAAGTAAAATCATTAATTTCACAAAGATTCCAAGCATAACACAACAATCTATTTATTTGATCCCATAAGAGTCTCCCTTTTTCAGACAAACGGTGACAGACAAAATGAGTATGCTCATCTAAAGATTTCCCATCAACTAGGCTAGTTGGGGTTTTAGCACGAGCGCATAAGGATCAAAGATGATCCAAGTAGAACACTTTAAGTGGATCCATATCAATAGATTTAGCAAGCAAAGATGCAAGCACAAAGAAGGCACATGGAGACACAAGCAAATAGAAAGGCAAACAAAAGAGAGAGGAGATTGTGGAAAGAGAGGGCAAATAAAATGGCAAAGGTGAAATGGGGGAGAGGAAAACGAGAGGCAAATGACAAATAATATAAATGCGAGGGAGATAACTTTGTGATGGGTACTTGGTATGTCTTGACTTGAGCGAAGACCTCCCCGGCAACAGCGCCAGAAATCCTTCTTGCTACGTCTTGAGCTTGCGTTGGTTTTCCTTGAAGAGGAAAGGGTGATGCAGCAATAGTAGCGTAAGTATTTCCCTCAGTTTTTGAGAACCAAGGTATCAATCCAGTAGGAGGCTCCTCAAAAGTCCCACGCACCTACACAAACAAACAAAGAACTCGCAACAAACGCAATAAAGGGGTTGTCAGTCCCTTCACGGACACTTGCGAAAGTGAGATCTGATAGAGATAGTATGACAAGATAAATATATTTTTATTATTTTATAATATAGATTGGAGAAGTAAAGATGCAAATAAAAGTAGATTGAAAGCTTATATGATAAGATATAGACCCGGCGGCCATAGGTTTCACTAGTGGCTTCTCTCAAGATAGCATAAGTATTACGGTGGGTGAACAAATTACCGTCGAGCAATTGATAGAAATGCGAATAATTATGAGATTATCTAGGCATGATCATTTATATAGGAATCACGTCCGTGACAAGTAGACCGACTCCTGCCTGGATCTACTACTATTACTCCACACATCGACCGCTATCCAGCGTGCATCTAGAGTATTACGTTCATAAAGAATAGAGTAATGCATTAAGAAAGATGGCATGCTGTAGAGGGATAAACTCATGCAATATGATATAAACCCCATCTTTTTATCCTCGATGGCAACAATACAATATGTGCCTTGCTACCCCTGCTGTCACTGGGAATGGACATCGCAAGATTGAAACCAAAGCTAAGCACTTCTCCCGCTGCAAGAAAGATCAATCTAGTAGTCCAAACCAAACTGATAATTCGAAGAGACTTGCAAAGATAACTTAATCACACATAAAAGAATTCAGAGGAGATTCAAATATTTCTCATAGATAAACTTGATCATAAACCCACAATTCTTCGGATCTCGACAAACACACCGCAAAAAGAGTTACATCGAATAGATCTCCAAGAAGATCGAGGAGAACATGGTATTGAGATCCAAAAATAGAGAAGAAGCCATCTAGGTAATAACTATGGACCCGAAGGTCTGTGGTAAACTACTCACAACTCATCGGAAGAGCTATGGTGTTGATGTAGAAGCCCTCTGTGGTTGATTCCCCCTCCGGCGGAGCACCGGCAAAGGCTCCAAGATGGGATCTCGCGGATATAGAAGGTTATGGTGGTGGAAATAGTTTTTCGTGGTTGCCTCTGATGTTCTTGGGGTACGTGGGTATATATAGGAGGAAGAAGTAGGTCGGTGGCCGCCCGAGGGGCCCATGAGATAGGGGGCGCGCCCTGTAGGGGTGGGCACACCCTCCACCCTCGTGGCCGCCTCGGCTGCTTCTTGACTTGAACTCCAAGTCCTCTGGATCACGTTCGTTTCAAAAATCACGCTCCCGAAGGTTTCATTCTGTTTGGACTCCGTTTGATATTCCTTTTCTTCGAAACACTGAAATAGGCAAAAAAAAGCAATACGGGCTGGGCCTCCGGTTAGTAGGTTAGTCCCAAAAATGAAATGAATGTGTAAAGTAAAGCCCATAAACATGCAAAACGGGTAATATAATAGCATGGAACAATAAAAAATTATAGATACGTTGGCCCGGACATCCGGCCCCTCGCGAGGGCCCGGACATCCGGCCCCCTCCTGCCTACGTGCAGCGCCTCCGGGCCGTGGCCCATGTACCCCTTCATCCCGTAGACTATATATACTCCCCCTCCACCTACGTTCTAGGGTTAGCATTGGTTTAGCTCATTTGAGATAGAGCATTGGTCATCCGTACCAGATCTACTCCTCGTGAGGGACCGCACCTCTTCGGAGAAGATCCACCCGGATTCAAGGCCTCCATCCGGAGAAGATAATCAAGACCTCCTCATGGTGAAGAATGGTTACTGTATCATCCCTTGTTGACTTTGGATCTCGTGTTACTTTGTGCCTCGACGATCTAGCACTTGTGTGATCATATTCGTGTCAGTTGAGTGTTTCTCTTGTTTTCCCCCGTGATTTCCCTTGTGTTCTTCCGCGAGTTCTTCGTGTTCCTCGTAGGATCCACTCCAAACGTGAAAGATTGGCCCCATAGGGTTCCGCCCTACATCACCCATCTTCCTCATCATCCCTTCTAGGAAAGACCACTCGACGCGATCATATGCTTTGCTCATATCCAATTTGAGTGCCATGTAGACATCTTTGCCCTTCCTTTTCCTCTTCATGAAGTGGGTCATTTCATATGTAAGAATAGTATTATCTGATATCAGTCATCCAAGAAAAAATGCACTCTGGTTGTCAGAGATTAGCTCATCCAAGATCATCTTGAGCTGGTTGGCAATAACCTTTGAGACAAGTTTATACACCATGTTGCATAGGCTCATGGGGCGTAGATCTTTGATTCGATCGGGATTCCAAACCTTTGGGATAAGCACAACAATTGTTTCGTTCCATCCCTTTGGTATACAGCCGCCTCGCAACACATGTAACACTTCTTGTGTAACCGCATCACCCACCGTACTCCAGAATCTCTTATAGAAAATTGCTGCGATACCATCCACACCTGGGGCTTTAAGACCCCCCATTTCCTCAAGTGCTTTCTTAACTTCCTCAGGAGTGTACTCTTTGCCTAGCATCTCGTTCATCTGTACTGTGAATCTTGGCTCCACATCTTGTAGCACTCTGTTGTGGTTAGCTCCAGCTCCTGCCCTGGCCGTAAACAAATGCGTGAAGTGGTTAGACACCAGGGCCTTCAGATCCTCTTCTCCTTGCACCACAACCCCATCGTCCCCCTTTAGCTTATCAATTCTGTTATACCCTTTCCTGGTTGAGGCATACTGATGAAAGAACTCTGTGTTTCGATCCCCTTTCGTGAGCCAGTTGGCATGGGCACGCTGTCGCCAAAAATGTCAAGATGTTCCTCCAGACGGTCAAGTTTGTAACGAGCCACTTATTCCTTTCTGATGTTTGCAGCAGTTAGATCACCCTGTCTATATTTCTCCAGCTCGACCCTCAGATTTTTAGTACGCTTCTGTAGGTCGCCTAGAACCTCTCTGCTCCAGGTGTCCAAATCCTTGGACACAGCTTTGATGAGTTGGGCCACCGTACTGTCCCCATTATCTTTCGCCCTCTGCCAAGCATCTTTTACTATTTTCTCACAATCCCCCTCTAGCAGCCATCTAGCTTCAAAACGTTTATTCAGGTTGTTTGGTTGTGGTCGGGGCTTCTTACGTGCTCCATCAACATGCAGAATCACTTGTCAGTGATCTGAATGCTTCGGACAACCATTGATCACTTTATACCCTGGGAACCGCATACACCATTCAGCGTTAGCCACTGCTCTATCAAGTCTTTCACGGATATAGCCATCAATACGGTAGTTATTATTGCGCCAAGTAAAAATGTCACCCTCAAAACTGAGGTCATTAAAATTACAAAAATTTAATGCAGAACGAAAGTGGTCCATGTAGGCCTGGGTTCTGGGCACCCCTCCTTGCTTCTCAAAGTTGTACAAGATTTCATTGAAGTCCCCCATACAGACCCAAGGCAGCTTCTCTTGGAGATGAAGAGTGCGTAATAGCTTCCATGTCTCCTTCAACTCAGTCTTGGGTTAACCATAGATGACTGTGAACCTCCATTTGACACCATCTGCCTCAGTAAAAGTGGCATCGATGTGCATTCGTCCCATCCACCTCAAAGTCAGGTTAACATCTCTCTTCCACAATAGTGCCAAGCCCCCACTTTTTCCTTCGCACGCCTTGAACACTAAGTTGGGCATATTGAGAGTATACCTGAGCTTCTCCACCTTATTTTTATTCATTCTAGTTTCAGAAAGAAAAAGAATATCGGGGTCCTCCTTCTTCTGCATCTCCAGAAGGCCAAGGACTGCCGGCCTACCCCCGAGTCCCAGGCAGTTCCAAGCAATCACTCTCATTTTGGATTGCAAGGCAATTCCGATAGCCCCGCCTTCAAAGTTTTATCACCACCTCATAGGCGTTGGATGGATCCACTTTCCGCCTCTTCTCGCCCTCCTCCTCCACAAACACACCACCCAACTACCTCTTCCCATTTGCAACACTTCCTTCAGCCAGTGTGTTTCCTTCCTTCTGCCCATCCTCCTTGCGGTTCCGACCCGGCAGACGCTTGAAAGTCCCTGGTTTATTCTTAGTTCTTCCATCCCCTTTCCCTAACTGGCCATGCTCCTCCTCTTTCCGTTCTTCAAGTGTTGGCGGAGCACTATTCACGTGGCTGTGCATGGTACTGTTTTGCATGGCCTCGGGTACCTCCCCATTCTTCATGCTTCCAGGCCCTCCATTATGTCTCCCACTCCCACCTAGGGCTGCAAACGAGTCGAGTTTGAGTGAGTTGGAGTTGGCTCAGCTCAACTCATAATAAAAGTCGAGCGAGCTGAAATTAAGTGAAGCTCAGGGCCGAGTTGTATAACATGACTCGCACTCAGCTTGCAACGATATCGAGTCGATCTTGAGCTAGTTTCAAGCAAAATGAGATGTTAAAAACTATAAATCTATGGTGATTATTCCAACTAGATAAGTCTCAACACAACATAAGAAAGCGCTACAAAATATTATTCCAATCGAGATGGTAGTATTATAATTTTTTGAATTAGTTTGACTTATTGTTTCACAACTGAAAATCTTGTGTAAAAATAGGATAATGATTCATGACAACATATAATTGGAAAACAAAGTATTGGCCAAAGACCATACTAAGGCCTAAATCTTATTTGCATTTAATAAAGCTTCCACGTTTGCTTGTAAATAAAATGGAGAAAAATCGTGGATAGAATATACATGGTAATAAATTATCGTATTTCAATTTAATATATGGCACGATGATTTAACATAATGATATTATGTCGAGCTATCGAGTTAAAATCGAGTGAGCTGGTATTAGCTCAAGATTGGCTCGTTCCTCGGTCGAGCTACATCAAGTGGTCAAACTCAGATCATTTATTTTCGAGCCGATCTCGAGTCGAGCTAAAAAAACGAGTCGATCTCGAGCGGCTCATGAGCCCCGAGCTTTTCTTGCAAACCTACTCCCACCGCCGCACTATTTCATGGAATTATGCATGTTTGTACACATATAAAGGACCAGCCTCAGACGTGTACATCCAGTGCCATGCCTCAGCCAATATACAACCCAGAAAGCTCTTAATCGCCACCATCCCATGACAAACAATCGCTTCAAAACGAATCAGAAAAAGATCTCGCCTGATCGCTACCCCTAAAAAAAAGATCTTGCATATTGCTGCTCACCATCGCTTATCTCTTTCCATCGTTCCGCCAGATCGATCAGAAAACAAACCTCGTTCATGCTGCGCCGCCAATTCTCCTCGAGGCTTCGACTACTCGACTCGATCAACCATACGTACGGACCTGCGTGGCTGTGCCCGGCGGACAGTGCCGCAGCCCCCACCAACCGTTCTATTCTGTTCAGCTCCATTTACACAACCGGCTGGACATGATAGGTAATCTCTAGTTTTTTGTATAATTTTTTTCCTAGTTCTTTTGTATCAGCCTAAATCAATGAGTTAGTGATGTTAAAATTCTGTTAGTTTAGTCAATTTTGTTCACATGTTCTTATTTTGCAAAATTTCAAATGAACAATTGATTTAGTCTATCCAATGTCTTGGTTTTAAATACTACTACTTGATTTATATTTACATGTCCATGTCCTTTTATTATTGCTTGTTGAAAGTGCGTTATATCGACTAGAGGGGGGGTGAATAGGCGATTTTTATGAATTCTTCAGTGAGGAATTTGCCGGTGAGGAAATTCCTTAGCAAAGAACTACTTGCAGCGGAATAAGTACTCAGAAGTAAGCATGACAGAATACATACATCGCCATCATGATGAAATGAAGACAAGAACAGAGTACAGAAAGCGTAAACACAGGATAACACAAGATGAAGACAAACAGACTGAAGAAATTGAATTGAGGAAATTGAGAAAGTCTTCAGTCAAAGTCTTCAAACACAGATATGAACAATCACTCAACACAGTAATGAAGAAATGAAAGAGTTGAGGAAATAGAACCAGTAAGGTTGGTGAAGACAATGATTTGGTAGACCAGTTCCAACTGTTGTCTCAGTTGTATGTCTGGTTGGAGCGGCTGAGTATTTAAACTCGAGGACACACAGTCCCGGACACCCAGTCGCTGAGCACGTAGCTCAAGACACCAAGTCCTCACCGTATTCTCCTTGAACTAAGGTCACACAGAACTCGTCCAATTACTCGTGGTAAGTCTTCAGGCGACTTCCAAACCTTCACAAACTTCGGTCACTCGGCGATCCACAATTCCTCTTGGATGCTCTAGACCATGACGCCTAACCGTCTGGAAGAGCATAGTCTTCAAAGGTACCAAGCATCGGATCCACGCAGGATCAATCTCTTCAGTGATGCTCAATCACTTTGGGTTTGTAGGTGTTTGGGTTTGGGTTTTTCCTCACTCGATGATTTTTGCTCAAAGTCCTCAGAGGATGGGTTGCTCTCAATTGACAAGTGTCAGTTTCTCTCGGAGCAGCCAACCAGCTTGTGGTTGTAGGGGGCAGCTATTTATAGCCTAGGGAGCAGCCTGACATGATAAGACATAAATGCCCTTTGATGATATGACCGTTAGGTGGATAAGATATTTTGGGACAGCTGGCGCGCAGCACAGCAACGGTCGGAATTTTGACTCTCAAATTCCTCAGGGCTATCATGTTCCTCACTGTGTAGGCAATCCGCACTAGCGAATTCCTAACTCCTCAGTCAGAACAATTTCCTCAGCGACCAGAAAAACTTCGCCTCTGTCACTGAAGAAATTGACCGAACTGTATGAGATTTCCAATGGCTTCACTCGAAGGGATTGGTAGGTGTAGGATTTTGAGTTGAGCATCACATGGAATTTTTTCCTTAGTATTTCCTCGACCCCCTCTAACAGTACGGTGTTTCCTATGGCTCAAGAAAGAGAAAACAAACTATGAAAATGAAAGTCTTCAAGCTTCATATTCTTTGCATGAATATCAAGTCTTCACGGACACACCAATTTCTTCACTTTCAAAGTCTTCATGAAAGTCTTCAGGGATACCAAAATCTTCAGTCGAAGATATTCATTTTTAGGGGTCGACTTTCTCTGTAAATATCAAACTCCTCATAGACTTATAGACCTGTGTACACTCATAAACACATTAGTGCCATAACCTATAAGTCTTCAATACACCAAAATCACTAAGGGGCACTAGATGCACTTACAATCTCCCCCTTTTTGGTGATTGATGACAATATAGGTTAAGTTTTCAACGGAGATAAACATATGAAGTGTAAGTACTGATATTGAGGAATTTGATTGCAAGATATAGAAGAACTCCCCCTGAAGATGTGCATAGTGAGGAATTTGCTTTTGAAGCAATGCACACTTGAAGAGTTGAATCATGGAGATCTCCCCCTATATCTTGTAATTCATACATGCATTTGACATATAATATGAAGAATTTGAAATGCATGATGAAATATGGTGCCTGAAGAAATTCAGCATGCGTGCAATAATATTAACGAGGAACAAGCATGCAGAATAACACATCAAAAGTATCAGAGCATAGTGCATCAAAAGTATCAGAGCACCATCGGGTTTAAGATTACAACTCGATCCAATAAAAGTTTCAGAAGAGCGAGAGTTGTAACTTAGCAAAAAAACGCCCATATAATAGACCCGCTTGAAGACTAACTCAGATTTCTCCCCCTTTGTCATCGAATGACCAAAAGGATCGAAACTGAGGACTAACGCCCCTGAAGAATATCAAGTTGATGGAGGAGCGTCAGCGTTGTTCGGGTCGGTTATCGTAGTAGGGCCTACCGCAGTGTCGTCCAAGTATTCATTTTCATTAGTGTCTCGCGATGAAGAATAGGAGCTGGCCACCAAGGAAGGAACCTTAACCTTCTTGAATTTCTTCGGTGGAGGTGCAGACCAGTCAAATTCTTCCTTGAGACTCATTCTCTTCAGATCTTCGGCGCGGTAGACATGAGATAGAACACCCCAGGTACGGTTGAAGGTTTCATGGAGGTAGTAGTGGTTTTTCTTCACTGCATTGTGTGTTGAGGTCGCGTTGTGAAGAATTGAACCAAACTGACGCTTGACCCATTTATGATTGCGATCAACTTTCTGATGAAGACTGAGGAGTAACTCACGATCAGTCATCACCCTGGGTGCTGTGGCTTGAGGAATTTGCTTGGCAGAGGTGTTGGCGGCAGAGTCATGTCTGGCAGAGTCATCATTGGTGGAGTAGGATGCAGCCTTGCGAAATAGACCATCCAATGGACGAATGCCTTCATCTATCACAGCAGTTGCCTTGCCTTTGTCATCAGCTGAGGAAAATGTCCGTTTGAGGACTTCAATTGGAGGCAAGTAGCTGTCATGGTTTAGAGTATCAGACTTGTAATTGAGTGAAGATCTTGTCCTGATGAACCTCATAATCCATGGTGCATAAGGCTTCAGCTCAAATGGTGACATAGCAATATCCACCAGAGTCCTCATGAAGAAATCATGGAAGTTGACGGGAAGGCCATGAATGATATTGAAAAGCATATTCTTCATGATGCCAACGACTTCTTCATCATTTGAGTCGTGGCCTTTCATAGGACTCATTGTCTTCGTCAGAATGCGATAGACAGTCCATGGCACATACAGTAATTCCTTGACAAGAAATTTGGTTCGAGGTGCTTGCCCTGGCTTCAAGGGCTTCATCAGCACTTGCATGTAATGATTTGTAAGCTCGGGTTTGTTGTAGATGCAACGAGCACCTTCAAGGGGAGGACTGAGTAGGAGGGCACGAAGCAATTCAGTTGCTGGTGCCTTGTAGTGAGTATTTTCTGACATCCAGTCCAGCACCCATGAGTTCACATCTTCAGAATTTCCTGTGATGTGCAGTGTTGCATAGAATTGAAGAATGAGTTCTTCAATCCAATCACAGATGTCAGTGTAGAAATTCAGCAACCCAGCATTGTGAAGAACATGAGGACTGGCTCGAAGCCCGGCAGAGATTTCATGTCCACGTGAGGAATGCGTTCATGATCGAAGACTTTGTCTTTATTGAATAGCACCGAGGAATAGAAATTGGCTTGGCTAGCAGTCCAGAAATGCCTCTTCCTTATGCGAGCAGAATCACAGGGATTGTAGTCTGTGAAGAACACATGCTCGTTGAAAAAATCTTCAGCCTTGAACTTTTGCTTCTTTGAGAATGGATCCTTTGTCTTGGGCACAGGAGTATCAGTGAGTTGCATCACAACCTCAGGAATCGCAATCTCCAGTTGTTCAGGCTGAGGAATTTCTGGTTCCTCTTTAGTGGCAGTCTGCGTGTTCAAAGGATCAGCAGCAGCAGTTTCTTCAGCACTAGTGGCTGGAATTTCTTCATGCATAAACGAGGTGGGATGAGTTTCTTTAGAGCCCATTTGAACGGTTGGTGCAGGAGACTGAGGTATTTGTTGTATTGGGGGTGAAGAGTGGAGAATTGGGATGTTGACTTTCCCAAAAGTCATCATTCATCACAGGCATAGTACATCCAATATCCACGTCTTCATCTTCAATTTCTTCAACGCCAGCCTCTTCAGCTGTGAACTTAGGCATTGGCGAGGAAGCAACATGCATTGAAGGGATCACATCCACTTCAATTTCTTCATCAATCTGCTCTAACGAAGCAGTAGAATGATTTTCTTCATCAGATCCGCTAGGGATCACATATTCTTCACCAAAAGGAACAAGGTCCTTTGATGGCATGGTGGAAATCGGAACAACATCAATTGGATTTTCAAGTGAGCTGGTCATAGGCTTCATTTTCTTCGGAGCTGAAGAATCTGAAGCAAATGATGCTTTCCTTTTCTTCACTGCAGCTCTCTCTGCAGCCTTGGTCTTCCTCACATCTAATGCAGATGGAAGGGTAGGAGTTGGTGTAGGCGCAGGAGGAGCTGAGGAATCTGTTTGAATTTCCTCAGGCACAACTGATGCAGTTGCCCTCACTTCTTCATTTTCTTCAGTGGCACCACTAGTGGATGCCCTGGCAATGTCTTCAGCGGCTGGAATGGAGTCATCAGCCCTGGAACTAGCATTTCCATCAGCAGCCTGAAAGTCATCAGCGGTGCTGGCATGTTCTTCAGTTTGATGAGTAGAAGCTTCAGCTTGAGGGATTTCTTGTTGCCATGGGGCTGCAACATTGGTGAACTTCTCAGTCAGTTTAACGAACCTAACTTTGGCTCCTTGCCAATCAGCATAATAAGCATTGAAGTCATCGCTGAGGGCTTTGATTTCAGACTGGATCTTGAGGAGTTCATCAGTTGTCATTTTGACAATGTTTTTCCTCAGGAACTTCTCTTTCCTGAACTGAGCCTTCTTGATTTGCCTAGCCTTCTCAAATTTCCATTTCTCTTCAGTGATGAAATGGGTCAGCATGTGACTTTGGCCAGGAGTCAAATGAAAATCAGACATAGGAGTGTTTGGGTCCTTGTGCCAGAGATCAATGTAGTCGAGGATCGCCTTTGGATCCAAAAGCAGTGGCACATTTGTGCCTTTGGCTCTAGCGGCCCTTTCTTGCCTGTCTCTGATGATTTCTGCAAGTTCATCATCATCAGCTTCATTGTCAGATGGCACTTGGAAGGTAACCTGTTTCTTCTTTAGATTTGGCCGAGGACCTCGACCAGCTGTTGCCTTTGTCTTCAGCAGAGTGGGGCCTGGTGAAGTGTTTGGTGCAGCTGAGGAACTCGCTGAGACACCAGAGGCAATAGAGATGCCTCCAGTCCTTTGTCACGTGGCCAGATGTACTGGTGTTGAGGACTTTGCCAGAGCAACTAAGGACTTTGGGGGAGGAGCTGAGGACTTTGGAGGAGCAGGAGCAGCATGAGGAACTAGCCGTGAGGGCTTTGAAGTATCTGGCCGTGAGGGCTTTGAAGATTCTGGCTGTGAGGGCATAGTTGGTGAAGCACTTGGCTTGTGAGCGGGCTTCTTTGCCATTGATTTTCTAGGCCTGACAGAGGCCTCAGTGGTAGCAGCAGTAGCAGAGTCTTCATTGAATTTCCTCATTGCTTCTTTGGCTTGTCTTGCCAACTTGGCTTGGCGTTTTGCCCATTCTTCAGGGAAATCCTCACCACACTTGATGCTGGTGGGGTCAGCTTCTTGGCCAGGTGCCAATGGAGCTCTTGGGCATGGAGGATTTAGTGCGAATTTCTTCATATACTTTGGAGTTACATATTTGTACTCCCTCCATTCTCTTGCCCATCTCCTTTCAATCCTCTGTATGCACACCCTGCGCTGATTTTTGTTCTCCTTTCCGAACTTAGCCTCATCAGGTGTGCAATAGTCAGCATAGATGTCCTCAGGTATTTCAAACGCAGTCATGACCTCAGGCCTCTTTCCTCCTTTCTATGGTTTCTTACCCTCTGCCATATTCTTCAGTTGAGGGATTTGAACAATCGAATTCTCTGAAGAAGTATGCAACTTTTCTTCGAGGAACGCTGCAAATGAGTTAAGTTGATGAGAACCTAGTGATTCAACAGCGGACATGAGTACCTGTGAGCATAGTATAGTTGCGAGGAATTTGAAGAGGTCATATGCATTCTCGGAAGGTTTTCAAAAAGAACAAGTTTGAGCAACTTGACCAGATGAGTCTTGAAGAATTTCACTAAGCATTCTTTGTCTTAGGTTCTGGAGTTGTATAGATTGAGGATCCACACAATTGAGGAATCATGAAGAAAAGTGATGCTTAGAGAAACGAATCAAGAGCAGATGACTAGTGAGGTGTTTTGTGTGTGAGGATTTGAAGAATAAAACACCTTTGAAGATTTTGTTGAGAAAATTTGAATCAAAGAGGGAAGTAAAACTAACTTTTAATTACCCTTGATGAAGAACACGACGAACTAAGAAGTGTAGATTGGAAGCTCGTCAATTCAGATCTTCCACGCCCTAACTTGGCGGAGGAAGACAGCTACGGCGGCGGCGGAGTGAAGATTTCTGTGGCCGGCACGAGTCCAACGGCGACGAGGTCGAGGCAGTGAAGCTCTTCCTCACCGGCGATGATGGAGTAGCGGCGACACTAGGGTTTGAGAAGCTCGAGGGAGAGAGAGAGCGGTCGAGCGGAGTAAAGGAAGTGAGGAAGGGGTGAGGGGGGTATTTATAGTCGCAGTGAAAGACTGTTTGCCCAAAGATTTAGGACGAACGTGCCCCTGACCCTTCTCATTCGCTTGACATGTGTCACCCATGTACAGCAAAGTGGAGATCGTGTTAGATCATGGGTGAATAGATAATTCTATCGTGGGATACGGGATGGTTTGAGAGGCAAAACCGAAAATTTGGATAAGATAAGATTTTAAGTTTCGTTCCCAATTTCTTCAGCTGACAAGGACACAGTGAAGATTTTGAACGAGTTTCAAATAGAACGCACATGAAGAATTTGTGAATAGATTGGGTTGAGTATAGCATAGAGGGGAAAGGGTCCGATCACATTCACTTAGCAGAAAATGCAACTTGAAGAAATAGTCGTAAGTGAATGCTGTATAGGACATAAACTCATATAAATATATATAGACAATGAAGAAAAATGACGGAAACAGTGAAGATTTTGCAAAGTTGAAGAATTTGAAAAACTGAAGAATTTCAAAACTGAGGAATTTCAAAAAATAAAGATTTTCAACTTTGGTGGTGGCGTGACCCACTGTATAAGAATGATGATTTCAGACACCGCATACAATTGTCGTAGGGTTGTGAGAATCAAATTCTTCATTAATTTCTTCACACTTAGAGTGTTATTCTTCATTGATTGAAGAAAAACGTTTCTTCATGTGTTGCACATCTAAGTCATCAATTTTGCATAAGTGTTAGGATGAGTGTCCTTTTTCAAAGAACATTCGAAGACTCTAAGATATTTAGCTCACATCGCAACTTGTTAAATCTCTTCTCATCCAAGGGCTTTGTGAAGATATTGGCTAGCTGTTCTTCAGTCTTCACATGATCAATAAAGATGTCACCCTTCAACACATGATCGCGAAGAAAATGATGACGAATCTGAATGTGCTTTGTCTTCGAGTGCTGAACTGGGTTGTGAGCAATCTTGATGGCACTCTCATTGTCACAGTAGAGAGGCACATTCTTCACGTTGATGCTGTAGTCCTTGAGAGTTTGCTTCATCCACAGAAATTGAGCACAGCAAGAACCATGAGCAATGTACTCAGCTTCTACAGTAGACAGTGATACGCAGTTCTGTTTCTTCGAGGACCAACAGACCAAAGATCGTCCGAGGAAATGACAAGTACCAGATGTTGACTTGCGGTCCACACGATCACCAGCATAGTCAGAGTCAGAATATCCAATGAGATCAATACTAGAGCCCTTGGGGTACCATAATCCTAGTGTTGGTGTGTGAGCTAGATATCGAAGAATATGCTTCACAGCCTTATGGTGTGATTCTGAAAGTGCAACTATCCCTAGGTGGTTTTGGTAATTCATAACAACATATAGCTCATTGATCTAATGCTATTCCAAGACCTATATTTTAGGAAAGCTCAATGAATGGCATGGCATGGATGATGAAAGTGGATCCCTCAAAATACTAAGTACAAAGGATTGGCTCAAGCTCAATAGCTCAAGACTCTTCATTTTATATTTTAGTGATCCAAGATCACATTGAGTCTATAGGAAAATCAATACTATCAAGGAGGGATGAGGTGTTGCTTAATGATCCTCTTGCTTCATGTGCTTAGTGGTATGCTCCAAAACCCTCAGCTACTTCCTCACATCCACAAATGACCGATACCCAAAGCCAAAATTGGTCACACCGATTCTTCCAACCCGACGCCACCGATTTCAAATGTCATAGCCACTACCACAAACCCTAGGCAAGTCTGTCCTACCGATAGGGATCTCGGTCTCACCGAGATGGGATTGTAATCTCTTTGTTTCCCTTCGTAACTTTTCGGTCTAACCGAAGTGAGCGATCGGTCCCACCGAGATTGCAATGTAAACTCTCTGTTCCCCTTTTGTAACATTTAGGTCTGACCGAAAAGAGCAAATCGGTCCCACCGAGTTTACCCGACCAACTCTCTGGAAAGCTTATTACCAAAATCGGCCTTACCGAGTTTGTGTAATTGGTCTTACCGAGATTACGTTATGCCCTAACCCTAACCGAATCGGTCTCACCGAGTTGCATGTCAGTCCCACCAAAATCACTAACGGTCACTAAGTTTACTAAATCGGTCCGACCAAGTCTGTTGGATCGGTCCCACCGAGTTTGGTAAATTGTGTTTAACGGTTAGATTTTGTGTGGAGGCTATATATACCCCTCCACCTCCTCTTCATTCGTGGAGAGAGCCATCAGACTAAACCTACACTTCCAACTTACCATTTCTGAGAAAGAACCACCTACTCATGTGTTGAGGCCAAGATATTCCATTCCTACCATATGAATCTTGATCTCTAGCCTTCCCCAAGTTGCTTTCCACTCAAACCCTCTTTCCACCAGATCCAAATCCTATGAGAGAGAGTTGAGTGTTGGGGAGACTATCATTTGAAGCACAAGAGCAAGGAGTTCATCATCAACGCACCATTTGTTACTTCTTGGAGAGTGGTGACTCCTAGATTGGCTAGGTGTCACTTGGGAGCCTCCGACAAGATTGTGGAGTTGAACCAAGGAGTTTGTAAGGGCAAGCAGATCGCCTACTTCGTGAAGATCTACCGCTAGTGAGGCAAGTCCTTCGTGGGCGACGGCCAGGGTGGGATAGACAAGGTTGCTTCTTCGTGGACCCTTCGTGGGTGGAGCCCTCCATGGACTCGCGCAACCGTTACCCTTCATGGGTTGAAGTCTCCATCAACGTGGATGTACACTACTGGAATCAGCTAATTTGCCATCTGCCAGCTCTTTGCCGTCTGCTAGCTGACGGCAAATAAGCTCTTTGCCATCAGCTACCAAAAAGCAGACGACAAAGACCAGGCTGACGGCAAAGAAGCTCTTTGCCGTCCGCCTGATCTTTGTCGTCCGCCAGCAGACGGCAAAGAATCTTTGGCGTCAGCTGGCAGACGGCAAAGAGAGAGGTGGCCCCCACCCCCCGCCCGTTTGGGAAAAACTTAACGGCCCACCTCTTTGCCGTCTGCCAGCAGATGGCAAAGAGGCAAAAGGGCGGACGGCAAAGAGGGGCGGACGGCAAAGAGGGCAGTA
>NC_041389.1:564634410-564661517 GCF_002162155.2 Triticum dicoccoides | reverse complement strand
ACCAAGCCGGCGTGCCGCGATAAGTTCCTGAGTAAGGAGTAGTACATGAAGGTAATTCTTAAGGCCTTCTCTACTTAAGTTCCTTCATTTAGTAATTCTTAGCCGTAGCGCTCAAGTTTCTATTTGCTAACTTAGGCGCCTCCGAGATGGTGTGCGGATCGGATGGATTGTTGGGAGGTGTTGGTCGATGAGTGGTGCTCACAATGATGGCAAGCCCTCCACAACGATGCCAAGGACAAACGTGCCCAAATGGAAGGTGTGCCACACCATCAAGGCAGCTCCAACTTATATCAGTTCGGGCGCAACTGGGTATGTGGTTTGCTTCACGATTCATGCAACTCATTCATCATGCTAGCTTGAGCCCTTTAATTACTAATTTTCATTGTTTCTCTCTTTCAGGCACGCTACAATAAGGCGGATAAGGTGCCAGAGGTGTACGACCTGTATGCCATGGCCCACACTGCCTCTTTCAAGAAAGTCAAGGCTTTCTCTCAGTCTACCCTCGATGATGCAAACAACTTCACCAACATCTCCTCCCACAACAAGCTCGTGAGATATAGAGATGAGGGGAAGGCGAGGAAAGGGGCGGACTTTAACCCGAGCCAGGGTCCCATTGATCTAGAGTTGTTGATGATATCTGGTGGCGGGAGGTCCCATGGCTCCATAGCCATTGGAGATGGACTTATCCGTTGTCCTAGCACTCTCCCAGAGATCAAGGCGCGCCAGTCGAGCTCCGCTCCTGAGATAAGGCCTCGTGAACGGCCAGTGCAACTCGCCATCAAGGTTAGTGATACGTACTCAGTTATCTTTCTCCATTACATTGTGTGCGCTTCCATCAATGATTACAAATGGTCATGTGAGTGGTGTTGCAGGTTGCTATACAGAGTGAGAGAGATAGAACAGAGAAACTTCTGGCGGAGGCGGCGGAGAGGCAGCGGGAGTTGGAGGAGAGGACGACAAAGATGATGGAGGAGGAGAGGGCACGGAATGACATGCGGGCAAGGGCCATGTACGAGCTCCTTGTGGTAAGTTTCTTCTGCAGATTAGCCAAAACATTCATGTAGTGTTTGTCTCATTACTAACTAGTATGACTGAGTCATCAAAACCAAATGTCGAGTCTGTGTGCGAGAAGACAGGTCAGACCGCTCCGCCGATGCCAGTGATTGCTCCTGGGATCACGGTGAGTTTTATTTGAATGGACATTACTTGCTAGTCTTAACATTTGAGTGTCATCATGCTAACAAGACATTGGAAATGATCTTTGGTGCAGCGTGACTCCAGACAAGCATCGCATGATCCTTCTCCAGCTACCGACACGAGCCACCCCGCTCCTACACCTCCTACATCTTGGTAAGTTTATCTAGTGTTTTGCTTAACACATGCATAAAGACCTAGACTTAGCTTTACTTCCTCCAATGCTTACCATAATGACCTAGACTTAGCTTTATTTCCTCCAATGCTTACCATAATGACCTAGACTTAGCTTACTGACCTCCAAAACCATCCATTTTACCTAAGTTAGCTCTAAAACGATCTGTACTTAGCTTACTTATGTCAAAAATTGCATAATTAGCTTAGTTAGCTTATAGACGATCCATTTTACCTAAGTTAGCTCTAAAATGACCCATTTTACCTAGGTTAGCTTATAAATGATCCAGTTCATCCAAGTTAGCTCAAAAATGACCCATTTTACCTAGATTAGCTCCTAAATGATCCATTTTACCTACGTTAGCTTTAAAATGACCCCTTTCACCTAGGTTAACTCCAAAATGACCAATCTTACCTAGGTTATCTCATAAACGATCCATTTCAACTAATTTAGCTCATAAACGATCCATTTCACCTAGGTTACCTAAAAAACAATCCATTTCACCTAAATTAGCTCTTAAATGATCCATTTCACCTAAGTTAGCTCAAAAAGATCCATTTCAACTAAATTAGCTCATAAATGATCCATTTCACCTAAGTTAGCTCAAAAACGATCCATTTCAACTAAGTTAGCTCATAAATGATCCATTTCATCTAAGTTAGCTAAAAAAGATCCATTTCACCTTAGTTACCTGAAAAACGATCCATTTGACCTTAGTTAGCTCATAAATGACCCATTTCAACTAAGTTAGCTCATAAATGATCCATTTCACCTTAGCTAGCTCACAAACGACCCATTTCAACTTAGTTAGCTCATATATGATCCCTTTCACGTAAGTTAGCTCATAAATGACATACTCTTCTTGTTCTAGTCTTCTTCTTGTTCTACTCTTCTTGTTCTAGTCTTCTTCTTGTTCTACTCTTCTTCTTGTTCTACTCTTCTTGTTCTAACTTTCTTATTTTTCATTTTGCAGAGTTCATTCACTTGACGAAAGCTTGCATAGATGGAGTGCTCCTTATCCCTTTCTCTGTTTCTTTTGTATCGTTGAACTATGCATGTATCGTTGGATGAAACTATTGTAATATATATGGTTGGATGCCTCTATGTTGAACTTGTTATGTATGATGGAACTATGCATGTAATATATATGGTTGGATGATGAAGTTATGTGTTGGATATCTTATATGTTTGCTCTGTAATGGCCTTTTGAAATATATCTATATATGTCATCTATATTTGTGATGAAAATTGTTGGATTTAATAAAAAACTAATAAAAGAGCCAATATGCAGGCTCTTTGCCGTCTGCCACCGACGGCAATGGGCTCTTTGCCGTCTGCCGCGGACGGCAAAGAAGGCACGTGGCATCCAGCTGTGCTTCCTGGGAGCTGACCCGTTTGGTCAGTTTGCCTACAGTGGCAGACGGCAAAGACTTTGCCATCAGTGGCAGACGGCAAAGAACCTGCCATGTAGTGACGTGTAAATGACATCATACGGCGGACGGCAAAGGCCTGCCGTTAGCCACTTAACGGACTGACAGCGCAATTATTGCCATCCGCCTTCTTTGCCATCTGCCGCGCTCTCTTTGCCGTCTGCGGCGGACGACAAAGACTTTGCCATCAGTAGCAGACGGCAAAGTAGCTGTTTACCATAGCCTACTTTGCCGAAGCCTTTTGCCGTCCGCGGCTGACGGCAAAGACCTTTGCCGTCCGCCGTTCATGCCTTTGCCGTCCGCCGTGGCCGACGGCAAAGTAGCTGATTCCTGTAGTGGTACGATAGCACCACCTATCGGAACCACGCCAAAAACATCCGTGTCTCCAATTGCGTTTGAATCCTCCAAACCCTTCCCTTTACTTTCTTGCAAGTTGCATGCTTTAATTTCCGCTGCCTATATACTCTTTGCATGCTTGCTTGATTTGTGTGATGATTGCTTGACTTGTCCTAAGAAAGCTAAAATCTGCCAAACTCTAAAATTGGGAAAAGGTTAAGTTTTTAATTGGTCAAGTAGCCTAACCACCCCCCCTATAGACATACTTCAAGGTCCTATAGATTCCTTCGGCGTAGCTTGAAATCGGGCACACATGCAAACACTAAGCATTATATCTAGCCTAGACGCACATAAGTACAATAAAGAACCAATCATGGAGCGGTATACCTTGTGATTGAAGTCAATACCATTTTCATCAGTGCATTGATGGCCATTTGTGGGCATAGGAATTTTGACTCCTTTGCAATCTTGCATGCCGAATTTCCTCAGAACATCCTTGAGGTATTTCTCCTGAGATATGAATATGCCATTGTGCTGTTGACGAATTTGAAGACCTAAGAAGAATTTCAACTCTCCCATCATAGACATTTGATATTCTTCACTCATCATATAGGCAAATTCATCACTATAACGTTGGTCAGTACAGCCAAAGATAATATCATCAACGTATATTTGGCACACAAACAGTTCACCATCATAAGATGTCACATCCCTAGTTCTGGTATGCACTAGACTAGCCCTTCATTTGTGCATCACGTTTAAATTTTATTTAAGTTGAAATGGGGATTGCTCAAACCCTAGCACCAGATCAAATCAACTAGGTTCAAATAAAAATATTCTCAATGAACCCAAAATGCTCTTCGGAAAAGTTCATTATTTTTGGATTGGTCTAGAACCTCTCCCAAAAATGGTGCACATTTTTCTAGGCCATTCTGGATTTTTGAATTAAATTTTACGGTATTTGCATTTGGGCATTTAATTGCTAAATAATATTTAAATGCTCAAATAATCACAAACTGAAATGTTTGCTGTTGGAAATATTCCAAACAGTGACATTGAGCAGTTTCATGATTTTTAGAAATGCCCTGGCATTTTTAATAAAGCCAAACACAACTACAGAAAATAGAAAATGAAAATAAAAGGGAGAGAAAGTTACCTGGACCTACCTGCTGTGCAGCCCACCTGGCCAGGCCACCTGGCGGCCTAGTTGGCTGGCCCAGCCCAGCCAGTGCTGCCTGCTTCTTCAACCTTCTGCTAGAAGGAGAAGCAAGTGCGTGGCGAGCGCGCAACCGAACGCATCCACCTCCTGCTTGCCGCCGAGGCCCTGGACGCGTGGATGAACGCCCCGGTATCGTCCCGATCCGCCCGACCTCTCTCACTCTTCCCCTGCTCCCTCTCTCGCCGTTCCCCACCTCACCGAACGCGCTTGCGCCACCGACGAGCACCACCGCGGCCATCGTGCACCCCTGACCCTTCCGCCGACTCCAGAAGCACCGCCGAAACCTCCCCGTCCTCCCAATCGAGCTACGAGACGCTAGGAGGCCCTGCTTCATCGCCATCACAGTCATCTTCAACCTCGGGCACCCGAGCCCCTCGCCGTCAATTCGCGCCGTCAAGGACGTCCCCGAGCCCACTGACCTACTGCGCCGACTCGCCGTGAGCCCCTGCCTCCTCTCCCCTTGCTCCTGTACTCTTTTTCTCGCCATGGCCACCGTTCCGCTGGTGACCGATTCGCGCTGCCGCCTAAGCTTCTCGCCGCCGTGGCCAGAGGCCGTTCTCATCGCCCCTAGGCACGTGGACATGCTCTAGACCTCACCAGGAGCACGCCAAACACACCAACGCCTCCCCTAGTGCACTGCAACGTCGAAACGCTCGACGCCCGAACTCCGGCCGCCGCCGTCGTCGTAGCTGCTGTCGCCTCCGGCCACCCCAGCTCTTCCCGCTTGCCCTACTGGATGCGCGCGAGCCCCAGCTACGCATAGGACCAAACCACGGTCGATTGGGTCGACCGTGGGCAAAACCCGAGCCACTCCAGTGCGCCTCCGCCGCGGCTTGAGGTCGCCGCCGGCCAAACTCCAGCGTGCCGACGTGGCAGCGTACTTAGCGCTAATCACCGTCAGCTAAACCACCCACAGACACTGACAGTAGACCCCACCACAATAATTAAGTATAAGAATTACTTCTGTTTAGCATTATTAAGTAAAGTGGGCCCCGACTGTCAGGGTTAACCTCCCAGTCAGCGTTGACCTGGTCCCACCTGTCATCCACCCAAACTAGCCCTATTACACTGACTCGTGGGTCCCAGCCGTCAGGTTTGACCTAGCTGGCGCTGTTGACCGCTGACGTCATAGTGACGTAGTGCTGAAGCAGTTAATCATTTTATGGATTTATTCTTTTTAGGAAATTCTAGAAAATGGTCAAAACTTCTAAAAATCATATAAATTCAACCGTAACTCAGAATGAAATAATTTATATATGAAAAATGATCAAAAAATCCAATCTATCCATCTGTACCATTTTCATGCATGATAGAACAACTTATGACTACTGTTTAGGACAATTCAATTAAATGTCATTTAAATAACCACATGTGGAGTTTGAATTTCAATCTTGGATTCAAACCAACTTAATTTAATCTGATTTTAGTTGCATTAGCACAAACCACAGCATATTGCCATGTCACATTCATGCATCATATTGTTGCATTGCATTGATTGTGTTTCTTCTTTGTTTGTCGGTGCTTGTCCCCTCTCGATAGACGTGGTTCCGACGATGAGTTCGATGACACCGATGAAGAGCTATATCTTCTTCAGAAGTGCCAGGCAAGCTAAACCCCCTTGTTCATACCGATACAATCCCACTCTCTCGCTCCTGCTCTCTTTTACTGCATTAGGACAACAACCACATATCTGTTACTTGCTGCGGTAGTTGAACCCCTTTCCTCTGCATGACCTGTCATTGCCACAGTAAATAGATGAAACCCACTAGCATGAGTAGGAGTTGTTTGAGCCCTGATGTGCCTACTCATTCATGCTTGTTTGTCATGCCTGCTACTGCTTAGAGTTGAGTCAGGTCTGATTCATCGGGGATGAATCAGAGGTGTGTGAACATGTCCTATTGTATGTGAGCTAAGTGTGTGAACATAACTTGGTAAAGGTAGCGGTGAGAGGCCATGTAGGAGTACATGGTGGGTTGTCTCATTGAAACCGTCCTCAGGAACTGAGTTCTGTGTCTGTGATCCATGAACAGTTACGACCACACATTGGGCTCCGGGCGCTCCAAGCTCTCTCGACTTATTAATCAACCTGATCTCTGTCCAAGAGTTGCAACTAGTTTCTGGTGTTTGTAGGTAGTGTTAGTAGTCTACCAAGTGGCACCCGGTACAGGTGGGCTTGGGACAGACTAGGCACAGTGGCCCAGTGTACCAAGTGGCACCCGGATGGTGGGCTTGGGAACCCTGCACACATCGTTTAGGGCCGTGTGCGACACCCCGGCCGGATTTCCTTGCGGATGGAACCCGAATAGGCGATAAACCTGGACGAGAGACTTGTGTGGTTAGTCAGGTCGTGGACGACACCCTCGCTGGGCTTCCGCTTGAAGGTTGCCGAGTACATGTCGTGTAAACGGCGGTAAGTGGTGAGAGCGTGTGTGAAGAAGTACACCCCTGCAGGGTTAATATGATCTATTCGAATAGCCGTGTCTGCGGTAAAGGACTTCTGGGTTGCTTGTACAGTTCATAGACAAGTGAAAGTGGATACTCTAAAATACGCAAGATAACCGTGAGTGCTATGGATGGCGTTCTCGTAGGGAGAAGGGAGCGGATCCATAGTGGTGTATTGATATGGTGAATATGTGGACTCGTGTGCGCCACCTCAAAAGAGTTACTTGCAGTCGTAGTTCAGGTTAGCCACTGAGTCAAAGCTGGCTTGCTGCAGTTAAACCCCACCATCCCCTTTGTTGATACTGGTGCATATGTAGTTAGTTCTGATGTAAGTCTTGTTGGGTACATTTGTACTCACGTTGCTTAATTTATGTTTTTGGAGAGAGACTTCAGTCTAGCTAGTAGTTCCATGTGGACTTCGATGTTTAGCTTGTTACCTCAGCTACGATCTTGTGCCCTCGGCAGGATCTGGTAGATAGACATGCATCTCAGCCTTTTTCATTTGTAGATGTCTGTACTCAGACATGTTAAGCTTCCGCTTGTGCTTGACTTGTGTGCTGTGAATGCTGGGTCATGAGACCCATGTTTGTAATATCTCGCTCCTCGGAGCCTATTGAATAAATACTTTGAGTCATAGAGTTATGTTGTGATGCCATGTTGTATTTGCACATATCGAGCATATTGTGTGTATGTTATTGAAATGCTTGGTATGTGTGGGATCTGACTATCTAGTTGTTTATCCTTGGTAGCCTCTCTTACCGGGAAATGTCTCCTAGTGCTTCCACTGAGCCCTGGTAGCTTGCTACTACTCCGGAACACTTAGGCTGGCCGGCATGTGTCCTTCTTCGTTCCTGTGTCTGTCCCTTCGAGGAAATGTCACGCGGTGTCTACCGGAGTCCTGCTAGCCCGGTTGCTACAGCCCGGATTCACTCGCTGATGACCGACACGTTCGTTGCTGGGTCATGTATGCCTGTCCCTGTAAGTTAGTGCCACTTTGGGTTTACGACTAGCCATGTCAGCCCGGGTTCTTTGTCATATGGATGCTAGCGACACTATCATATACGTGAGCCAAAAGGCGCAAACGGTCCCGGGCCTGGTAAGGCGACACCCATGGGAATACCGTGCGTGAGGCCGCAAAGTGATATGAGGTGTTACATGCTAGATCGGTGTGGCATAGGATCGGGGTCCTGACATAAGATTTAGTAAAGAGAGTAGGGTCGAGTGAACCGGGTGTGAAGCCATTCTTCATGAAGAATTTCTTCAAAGTACCATACCACGCCCGAGGGGCCTGCTTGAGGCCATAGAGGGCCTTGTTGAGTCTGAAGACTTTGTTAGGATTCTTTGGATCTTCAAAACCTGGGGGTTGAGCAACATATACTTCTTCCTCAAGCTTACCATTGAGGAATGCACTTTTCACATCCATTTGATATAAAGTGATATTATGATGGTTAGCATAAGCAAGTAATATGCGAATAGCCTCAAGTCTAGCAACAGGTGTGAAAGTTTCATCGAAATCAATTCCTTCAACCTGTGTGTAGCCTTGAGCTACAAGTCGTGCCTTATTCCTCACCAAAAGGCCATTTTCATCTTGCTTGTTGCGGTAGATCCACTTTGTGCCAATGATATTATGCTTGCGAGGATCTGGACGTTTGACTAGTTCCTAGATATTGTTGAGCTCGAACTGATGTAATTCTTCTTGCATGGCCTGAATCCACTCAGGCTCTAGAAATGCTTCATCTACCTTAGTGGGCTCTGTGATGGAGACAAAAGCATAGTGCCCACAAAACTTAGATAAATGTGAAGCTTTTGAGCGAGTGAGAGGACCTGGTGCTTCAATGTCATCGATGATCTTTTCAACTTGCACTTCTTTTACAACGCGAGGATGAGCTGGTTGTCGTCGAGGAACTTGATCAGCATTTTCTTTAGCACCATTTTCTTCAGCATTTTTCTCAGGTGCATTAGCTCGACGATCTTCACGTTCTGGAATGAATTCTTCAGTAGATTCTTTGGTAGGAATGACATCCTCAGTAGCCTTGAACTTGATAGAATCCTCAGGTGCTGGTTCATCTATCACAGAAGGTAGGTGCTCTCTTTGCGAGCCATTAGTTTCATCGAACCGCACATCTACAGTTTCAACAACCTTGTGAAGAGCGTTGTTGAAGACTCTGTAGGTGTGCGAGTCCTTTCCGTAACCAAGCATAAAACCTTCATGTGCTTTCGGTGCGAATTTAGCATTGTGATGAGGATCTCTAATCCAACATTTAGCACAGAAGACTTTGAAATAACTCACATTGGGTTTCTTGTCAGTGAGGAGTTCATAGGCAGTCTTCTTGAAGAATTTGTGAAGATATACCTGATTGATGACGTGGCACGCAGTATCAATTGCCTCAATCCAGAAACAACGAGGCGTCTTGTATTCATCAAGCATAGTGCGAGCCATGTCAGCGAGGGTTCTATTCTTGCGCTCCACGACGCCATTCTGCTGAGGAGTATAAGGAGCAGATAACTCATGAGTAATACCAAGTTCATCAAGATAGCCATCAAGACCGGAATTCTTGAACTCAGTCCCATTGTCAGTTCTGATGTGCTTGATCTTAACACCAAAGTTGGTTGAAGCCCTCGAGGAAAATCGTTTGAAGATTTCCTGCACTTCATGTTTGTAAGTGACAATGTGTACCCATGTGTAACGAGAATAGTCATCAACAATAACAAAGCCATATAGAGATGGATCATTTGAAACAGCACAATAATGATTAGGACCAAAGAGATCCATGTGAAGCATTTCGAATGGATGAGTAGTGGTCATGATAGTCTTCGTTGGATGCTTGGCCTTGGTCATTTTTCCAACTTCACAGGCCCCACACAAGTGATCCTTGAGGAATTTGACATTCTCAATGCCAATGACATGCTTCTTCTTCGCAAGCGTGTGCAAATTCCTCATGCCTACATGACCAAGTCGTCGATGCCATAGCTAGCCTTCTGAAGCTTTTGCCAGTAAGCACACGGCTGGTTGTGGTCCTGTAGAGAAATCAACAATATACATATCTCCTCTCCTAAAGCCTTCGAAGACTTTGGAATGGTCAGCTTCCATGATCACAACACAATGATATCTTCCAAAGACAACAACCATATCGAGATCACAAAGCATTGAGACAGACATGAGGTTGTATCCTAAGGACCTGAGAAATTTGTCTATTAATCATCTACAAAAAGAATCAACCTAAAAGCACTCTCCAGTAAAAATGGCAGCTATTCTCGTGAGCGCTAAAGTTTCTGTTTTTCACAGCAAGATCATATAAACTTCACCCAAGTCTTCCCAAAGGTTCTACTTGGCACATTATTGAAACAAAAGCTACAAAACATGATTACTACAATAGCATAATCATGTGGACACACAAAAAATGGTAAGGATAAATATTGGGCTGTCTCCCAACAAGCGCTTTTCTTTAATGCCTTTTTAGCTAGGCATGATGATGACAATGATGCTCACATAAAAGATAAGAATTGAAACATAAAGAGAGCATAATGAAGCATATGACTAGAACATTTAAGTCTAACCCACTTCCTATGCATAGGGATTTTGTGAGCAAACAACTTATGGGAACAATAATCAACAAGCATAGGAAGGTAAAACAAGCATAACTTCAAAACTTTAAGCACATAGAGAGGAAACTTGACATTATTGCAATTCCTACAAGCATATGTTCCTCTCTCATAATAATTTCCAGTAGCATCATGAATGAATTCAACAATATAACCAGCACCTAAAGCATTCTTTTCATGATCTACAAGCATAGAAAATTTTCTATTCTCCACATAAGCAAACTTTTTCTTTATAGCATACGTATCATCATAATAATCATCATAGATAGGAGGCATGCTTTCATCATAGTAAATTTGCTCATCAAAGCTTGGGGGACAAAAAATATCATCTTCATCAAACATAGCTTTCCCAAGCTTGTGGCTTTGCATATCATTAGCATCATGGATATTCAAGGAATTCATACTAACGACATTGCAATCATGCTCACCATTCAAAGATTTAGTACCAAACATTCTATAGATTTCTTCTTCTGGTACTTGAGCACAATTATCCTTTCCATCATACTCACGAAAGATATCAAAAAGCTGAAGCGTATGAGACAAACTCAACTCCTCTTTTTGTAGTTTTCCTTTATAAACTAGACTAGTGCTAAAACAAGAAACAAAAAGATTCAATTGCAAGATCTAAAGATATACCTTCACTTACCTAGCCTCCCCGGCAACGGTGCCAGAAAAGAACTTGATGTCTACTACACAACCTTATTCTTGTAGACGTTGTTGGGCCTGCAAGTGCACAGGTTTGTAGGACAGTAGCAAATTTCCCTCAAGTAGATGACCTAAGGTTTATCAATCCGTAGGAGGCGTAGGATGAAGATGGTCTCTCTCAAACAACCCTGCAACCAAATAACTCTTGTGTCCCCAACACACCCAATACAATGGTAAATTGTATAGGTGCACTATTTCGGCGAAGAGATGGTGATACAAGTGCAAAATAGATAGTAGATAAAGGTTTTTGTAATCTGAAATAATAAAAACAGCAAGGCAGCGAGTGGTAAAAGTGAGCGTAAACTGTATTGCAATGGTAGGAAACAAGGCCTAGGGTTCATACTTTCACTAGTGTAAGTTCTCTCAACAATAATAACATAGATAGAACATATCACAAGCCCTCAACATGCAACAAAGAGTCACTCCAAAGACACTAATAGCGGAGAACAAACGTAGAGATTATGGTCGGGTACGAAACCACCACAAAGCTATTCTTTCGGATCGATCTATAAAAGAGTTCGTACTAGAATAACACCTTAAGATAAAAATCAACCAAAACCCTAATGTCACCTAGATACTCCATTGTCACCTCAAGTATCCGTGGGCATGATTATACGATATGCATCACACAATCTCAGATTCATCCAACCAACATAAAAGTACTTCAAAGAGTGCCCCAAAGCTACTACCGGAGAGTCAAGAACGTGTGCCAACCCCTATGCATAGGTTCCCAAGTGTCACGAAACCCGCAAGTTGGTCACCAAAACATACATCAAGTGGATCAATAGAATAACCCATTGTCACCACGGTTATCCCACGCAAGACATACATCAAGTGTTCATAAAAGACTCAATCCGATAAGATAACTTCAAAGGGGAAACTCAATTCATCACAAGAGAGTAGAGGGGGAGAAACATCATAAGATCCAACTACAATAGCAAAGCTCGGGATACATCAAGATCATGCCATAGATGGAACATGAGAGAGAACACGAGAAGAGAGATCAAACACATAGCTACTGGTACATACCCTCAGCCCCGAGGGTGAACTACTCCCTCCTCATCATGGATAGCGCCGGGATGATGAAGATGGCCTCCGGTGATGGGATCCCCCTCCGGCAGGGTGCCGGAACAGGGTCCAAATTGGTTTTTGGTGGCTACAGAGGCTTGCGGCGGCGGAACTCCCGATCTATCTTCTGTTCTGGAAGTTTTAGGGTACGTACGTATATATGGGTGCAGGGGGTACGTCCGTGGACCTCCGGGCTGCTCACGAGGTAGGGGGGCGCGCCCTCCACCCTCGTGGACAGTCCGGGGCTCCCCTGGCGTGCACTCCAAGCCCATCACGTTGGTTTCCTTTCAAAATTAACTTCTCCAGTTGATTTCGTTCCGTTTTGACTCTGTCTGATATTCCTTTTCCTCGAAACACTGAAATAGGCATAAAACAGCAAATCTGGGCTGGGCCTCCGGTTAATAGGTTAGTCCCAAAAATAATAAAAAGTGGATAATAAAGCCCAATATTGCCTAAAATAGTAGATAAAGTAGCATGGAGCAATCAAAAATTATAGATACGTTGGAGACGTATCAAGCATCCCCAAGCTTAATTCCTGCTCGTCCTCGAGTAGGTAAATGATAAAAAAGAATTTTTGATGCGGAGTGATACTTTGGCATAATTTCAATGTAAATCTTCTTAATTGTGATATGAATATTCAGATCCGAAAGATTCAAGACAAAAGTTCATATTGACACAAAAATAATAATACTTCAAGCATACTAATCAAAGCAATCATGTCTTCTCAAAATAACATGGCAAAAGAAAGTTCATCCCTACAAAATCATATAGTTAGGATATGCTTCATTTTCGTCACACAAAGATGTTCCCAACTTCTATACCCCCGATGACAAGCCAAGCAATTGTTTCATACTTAAATAATCTCAAACTTTTTCAACCTTGACGCAATACATGAGCGTGAGCCATGGATATAGCACTATGGGTGGAATAGAATATGATGATGGGGATTGTGTGGAGAAGACAAAAAAGGAGAAAGTCTCACATTGACGAGGATAATCAATGGGCTATGGAGATGCCCATCAATTGATGTCAACATGAGGAGTAGGGATTGCCATGCAACGGATGCACTAGAGCTATGAATGCTCAACAAAATGAAACTAGTGGGTGTGCATCCAACTTGCTTGCTCACAAAGACCTAGGGCATTTGAGGAAGCCCATCGTAGGAATATACAAGCCAAGTTCTATAATGAAAATTCCCACTAGTATAAAAAGACAACTTATGAGACTCACTACATGAGGAACAAGGTGCTACTTTGAAGCACAATATATGAGACTCACTATTTGAAGAACAAGGTGCTACTTTGAAGCACAATATATGAGACTACATGAAGATCAAGGTGCTACTTTGAAGCACAAGTGTGGAAAAAGATATAGTAGCATTGCCCCCTTTTTTGGGGGGCCTTTCTTTTTTTCTTTTTGGCCTTTCTCTTTTTTTGGGCAATGCTCTAATAATGATGATCATCACACTTCTATTGATTACAACACAAGGATTACAACTCAAAACTTAGAACAAGATATGACTCTATATGAATGCCTCCGGCGGTGTACCGGGATGGTGCAATGAATCAAGAGTGACATGTATGAAAAATAATGCATGGTGGCTTTGCCACAAATACGATGTCAACTACAAGATCATGCAATGGCAATATGACAAAAGTAATGCATGTCATGATGATGATGGTGGAAGTTGCATGGCAATATATCTCGGAATGGCTATGGAAATGCCATAATAGGTAGGTATGGTGGCTGTTGTGAGGAGGATATAAGGAGGTTTATGTGTGATAGAGCATATCATATCACGGGGTTTGGATGCACCGGCGAAGTTTGCACCAACTCTCAAGGTCAGAAAGGGCAATGCATGGCACCGAAGAGGCTAGCAATGGCGGAAAGGTGAGAGTGCGTATAATCCATGGACTCAACATTAATCAAAAGAACTCATATACTTATTGCAAAAATTTAGAAGTCATCAAAAATTCAAGTACTACGTGCATGCTCCTAGGGGGGTAGATTGGTAGGAAAAGACCATCGCTCGTCACCGACCGCCATTCATAAGGATGCACAAGCCAGGTACACTTCATGTTTCAAATTTGTTACATAACTTTAACCATACATGCATGCTACGGGATTTGCAAACTTCACCACAAGTATTTCTCAAATTCATAATCACCCAACTAGCACGACTATGATATTATCACCTCCATATCTCAAAACAATTATCAAGCATCAAACTTATCTTAGTATTCAATTACTCAAAAGAAAGTTTCACATATCTTGAACACCAAGTATATTAACATTAAGCAAATTACCATGCTATTAAAGACTCTCAAAATAATCTAAGTGAAGCATGAGAGATCAAATAGTTTCTTTAAAACAAATCCACCACCGTGCTCTAAAAGATATAAGTGAAGCACTAGAGCAAAAATTATCACGCTCAAAAGATATAAGTGAAGCACTATGAGCAAAACTATCAAGCTCAAAAGATATAAGTGAAGCACATAGAGTATTATAGGAAATTACAATGTGTGTAAGGCTTTCTCTCCTTAAAGAATTTCATATCTTGATACTTTATTCAAACAGCAAGCAAAGCTAAAGGAAACTACAATGCAAGGATAGCACAACTCACGTGAAGAAGCAAAAACTTAGGCTCAACCGATACTAACCAATAGTTGTTGAAGAAGAAAGGTGGGATGCCTACCGGGGCATCCCCAAGCTTAGATGCTTGAGACTTATTGAAATATTATCTTGGGGTGCCTTGGGCATCCCCAAGCTTGAGCTTTCATCTCTCCTTAATTCCTCTCATATCATGGTTTCTCTTTTTATCGAAAGCTTCATTCACAACAAACTCAACAAGAACTCGTGAGATAGGTTAGTATAAACCAATGCAAAACCTTATCATTTTATACTGTAAAAAATCATTTAAATTATTATTCAACATTGAATACTAAATGCTTCTGCATATTTAATACTCCTATCATCAAATAGAATCATTAAACAAGCAAACATATGCAAACAACGCAAACATAACAGCAATCTATCAAAAAAGTATAGTCTGTAAAGAATGCAAGAGTATCAATACTTCCCTGACTCTAAAAATTATGAACTAAACTTCCCACTGTAATAAATTTGTCATAGCTCAATATTCAAAAAGATTCAACGTTAGACCAAGCTCTGACTTTTCTAGGGAATTTTTGCAACAGCGGTAAACTTTCTGTTTTCAAACAGCAACATGTAAACTAGCAAAATAAGCATGGCAAAGGCTATCGTTGACTTTTTTATTGAAACTAAAGATGCAAAACACTATTCTAACTAACAATAAGCAAAAACTAACAAAAGAAAATGATGTTCCAAGCAAAACACATATCATGTGGTGAATAAAAATATAGCTCCAAGTAAAGTTACCGATGAACGAAGACAAAAGAGGGGATGCCTTCCGGGGCATCCCCAAGCTTAGGCTCTTGTTTGTCCTTGAATATTACCTTGGGGTTCCTTGGTCATCCCTAAGCTTAGGCTCTTGCCACTCCTTATTCCATATTCCATCGAATCCTTACCCAAAACTTGAAAACTTCAACCACGCAAAACTCAAAACAGAACTCGTAAGCTCCGTTAGTATAAGAAAATGAAACCACCACTTAGGTACTGTAATGAACTTATTATAAATTCATATTGGTGTAATATCTACTGTACTCCAACTTATCTATGGTTCATACCCTCCGATACTACTCATAGATTCATCAAAATAAGCAAACAACACATAGAAAACAGAATCTGTCAAAAACAGAAAAGTCTGTAGTAATCTGTATCGAACGTATACTTCTGGAACCCCAAAAATTCTGAAATAAATTAATGGACCTGAGAAATTTGTCTATTAATCATCTGCAAAAAGAATCAACCTAAAGTCACTCTCCAGGAAAAAATATCAGCTATTCTCGTGAGCGCTAAAGTTTCTATTTTTCACAGCAAGATCATATAAACTTCACCCAAGTCTTCCCAAAGGTTCTACTTGGCACATTATTGAAACAAAAGCTACAAAGCATGATTACTACAGTAGAATAATCATGTGGACACACAAAAAACAGTAAGGATAAATATTGGGCTGTCTCCCAACAAGCGCTTTTCTTTAATGCCTTTTTAGCTAGGCATGATGATGACAATGATGCTCACATAAAAGATAAGAATTGAAATATAAAGAGAGCATCATGAAGCATATGACTAGCACATTTAAGACTAACCCACTTCCTATGCATAGGGATTTTGTGAGCAAACAACTTATGGGAACAATAATCAACAAGCATAGGAAGGTAAAACAAGCATAACTTCAAAACTTTAAGCACATAGAGAGGAAACTTGACATTATTGCAATTCCTACAAGCATATGTTCCTCTCTCATAAAAATTTTCAGTAGCATCATGAATGAATTCAACAATATAACCAGCACCTAAAGCATTCTTTTCATGATCTACAAGCATAGAAAATTTTCTACTCTCCACATAAGCAAACTTTTTCTTTATAGCATACGTATCATCACAATAATCATCATAGATAGGAGGCATGCTTTCATCATAGTAAATTTGCTCATCAAAGCTTGGGGGACAAAAAATATCATCTTCATCAAACATAGCTTCCCCAAGCTTGTGGCTTTGCATATCATTAGCATCATGGATATTCAAGGAATTCATACTAACGACATTCCAATCATGCTCATCATTCAAAGATTTAGTACCAAACATTCTATAGATTTCTTCTTCTAGTACTTGAGCACAATTATCCTTTCCATCATACTCACGAAATATATTAAAATGCTGAAGCGTATGAGACAAACTCAACTCCATTTTTTTGTAGTTTTCTTTTATAAACTAGACTAGTGCTAAAACAAGAAACAAAAAGATTCAATTGCAAGATCTAAAGATATACCTTCACTTACCTAGCCTCCCCGGCAACGGTGCCAGAAAAGAGCTTGATGTCTACTACACAACCTTCTTCTTGTAGACGTTGTTGGGCCTGCAAGTGCACAGGTTTGTAGGACAGTAGCAAATTTCCCTCAAGTAGATGACCAAAGGTTTATCAATCCGTAGGAGGCGTAGGATGAAGATAGTCTCTCTCAAACAACCCTGCAACCAAATAACAAAAAGTCTCTTGTGTCCCCAACACACCCAATACAATGGTAAATGGTATAGGTGCACTAGTTCGGCAAAGAGATGGTGATACAAGTGCAAAATAGATAGTAGATAAAGGTTTTTGTAATCTAAAATAATAAAAACAGCAAGGTAGCGAGTGGTAAAAGTGAGTGTAAACGGTATTGCAATGGTAGGAAACAAGGCCTAGGGTTCATACTTTCACTAGTGTAAGTTCTCTCAACAATAATAACATAGATAGAACATATGACAAGCCCTCAACATGCAACAAAGAGTCACTCCAAAGACACTAATAGCGGAGAACAAACGTAGAGATTATGGTCGGGTACGAAACCACCACAAAGCTATTCTTTCGGATCGATCTATAAAAGACTTCGTACTAGAATAACACCTTAAGATACAAATCAACCAAAACCCTAATGTCACCTAGATACTCCATTGTCACCTCAAGTATCCGTGGGCATGATTATATGATATGCATCACACAATCTCATATTCATCCAACCAACATAAAAGTACATCAAAGAGTGCCCCAAAGCTACTACCGGAGGGTCAAGAACGTGTGCCAACCCCTATGCATAGGTTCCCAAGTGTCACGAAACCCGCAAGTTGGTCACCAAAACATACATCAAGTGGATCAATAGAATAACCCATTGTCACCATGGTTATCCCACGCAAGACATACATCAAGTATTCATAAAAGACTCAATCCGATAAGATAACTTCAAAGGGGAAACTCAATTCATCACAAGAGAGTAGAGGGGGAGAAACATCATAAGATCCAACTACAATAGCAAAGCTCGGGATACATCAAGATCTTGCCATAGATGGAACACGAGAGAGAGAGAGAGATCAAGCACATAACTACTGGTACATACGCTCGGCCCCGAGGGTGAACTACTCCCTCCTCGTCATGGATAGTGTCGGGATGATGAAGATAGCCTCCAGTGATGGGATCCCCCTCCGGCAGGGTGCCGGAACAGGGCCCCGATTGGTTTTTGGTGGCTACAGAGGCTTGCGGCGGCGGAACTCCCGATCTATCTTCTGTTCTGGAAGTTTTAGGGTACGTAGGTATATATGGGTGCAGGGGGTACGTCGGTGGACCTCCGGGCTGCTCACGAGGTAGGGGGGCGCGCCCAGGGGGCGCCCTCCACCCTCATGGACAGCCCGGGGCTCCCCTGGCTTGCACTGCAAGCCCATCAGGTTGGTTTCCTTCCAAAATTAACTTCTCCAGTTGATTTCGTTCCATTTTGACTCCGTCTGATATTCCTTTTCCTCGAAACACTGAAATAGGCATAAAACAGCAAATCTGGGCTGGGCCTCCGGTTAATAGGTTAGTCCCAAAAATAATATAAAAGTGGATAATAAAGCCCAATATTGCCTAAAACAGTAGATAAAGTAGCATGGAGCAATCAAAAATTATAGATATGTTGGAGACGTATCAGCTGATCATCCTGCAGATGAATTAGTGCATCTTACGAACTCATATACTTCATCAGTGAAGAATATGACGTCAAATTCATCAGTTCAATTTCATCAAGCAATAGCACAGATAAGCAGTGTGAGGATGTGTGAAATGAAAGTTCATTTCATCATGATTCGCCTGCGTCCTTTCAGGCACTTTGTCAGGCCCCCAACAAATTCTTCAGACATTAAAGCACGTCTGGAGACCTGACCCTGCGGAAGAAGTTAGTTCTTTTTCTTCACCACCCACATCTGAAGGGGTGGCAAAGAATTCATCACTCTGCGAGCACCATATGAGAAAGGTGGCATAGAAGCTAGTCCACTTCGCTTCACATAAGACGGGTTAGGGTAAGCATATGAATAAGCAGAGAAATTCTTCGAGGACTTATGAACATAATGATTTGAAGAATAATGCGCATATTCATAGCCCTTAGCTCTACCCTGTGAAACAGAAGGGTTAGCCCGATGATGTTCATATGAGGACTTTGATCCATTTGAGGAATTTGATCTACGTGAGGAATTTTGTCCGTATGAGGACTTGGATCCATATGAAGAATTTGGTCCATATGAAGAGTTTGATCTGGGGTTCCTATTCTTCACTGGTGGTGTCGTGAGGACATTCACCTGAAGACTTTCAACATAACTTTTGGGAACCCAGATTTTCTTCACAGGGGAACCGTTCCTGCAGTTAGTGCCAACATATCTAGCAAATACTTCACCATTCTGATTTTTTAACAGTTTATAGTTGGAGTCAAATGACTCATCAGAAGAATGAGGAGATTCACATGTAAAGCCAATATGTTCCATCAGCATTGAGTTTCCTCTCAAAGGCAATACCCTCTTTCCTAGGGTTCCTGTTGAGGATCTGCTTCTTAAGCACATCACAAAGAGTCTGATGCTCTTTGAGGCTTTTGTACATTCCTGTCATATACAATTCCTTCAGCCCTGCATCGTCAATGATACTAGCAATGTCCTCAGATGAGGAATTAGTGATAGCAGAGGCAGGTGAAGAATTTGTAACATTTGAAGCATTTGAACATTCAGGTGAAGAATTAGCAGATTCACGTTCAATGCACTTTAAGCATGGAGGGTCAAATTCTTCCTGAGTAGCGCTGATTTGTTGAGCAAGTAATGAATCGCGCTCCTTCTGAAGATCTTCATAACTCACTCTTAGCTTCTCAAGATCTTGCTTTCTTTGAAGAAATTCATAAGAAAGCTTCTCGTGATCAGATAAGAGAGTTTTATGATGACTTTGAAGGTTGTCAAACTTAGACTGAAGTCTCTGAAGATTTTTAGTTCAGTCTTTAGTGCGGTCCATTTCATCACCCAACATATCATCACTTTTGTCTAGCATGTTTTGAAGTTTTTCAATAGCCTTTTGTTGTTTCACAACAATATTAGCAAGTTAAGAGTAGATAGGCTTAAGATTTTCATTAGATTCATCCTCACTTGATTCAGAGGAGGGGTATTTAGTTACCTTAGCAGCCTTTGCCATGAAGCAATAGGTGGGAGCGTAGTCGTCATTGCCTTCATCAGCATTGTTGTTGTTGCCATTTTCTTTAGAGTTGAAGATAGACTTGCTGACAAATGCGGTAGCAAGAGCTAGACTTGCCACACCTGACTCAGACTCCTCGGATGCCTCCTCTTCCTCATGATCCTCAGATTCAGCCTCAGAATCCAATTCCTTGCCAATGAATGTCCGAGCCTTCTTGGAGCTGCTCTTCTTGTGGGATGAAGACTTTGAGGATTTTTATGATGAAGACTTTGAAGATTTCTTCTTCTTCTTGGTATCATCAGAACTATAATCCTTGTATTTCTTCTTCTTTAATTCCTTGTCCCACTGAGGACAATCTTGAACGTAGTGACCAGGCTTCTTGCATTTGTGGCATAGCCTTCTCTTATAGTCACTTGATGAGGAATCACTGCTCCTTGAAGATTTTCCAAAGCGACCACGTCTTGAGAATTTCTGAAACTTCTTCACGAGCAGTGCTAGCTCCTGGCTCAATTCTTCAGGATCACCAAGGCTACTACCAGAATCTTCACATTCAGATTCAGACACTGCCTTGGCCTTCAGGGCACGTGTTTTGCCATAGCTTGAACCATAGAGATCTCTCTTTTCAGCAAGCTGGAACTCATGAGTATTTAGCCTCTCGAGGATATCAGTGGGATCTAGTGACTTGTAATCAGCACGCTCTTGAATCATCAGTGCCAGAGTGTCAAATGAAGAATCGAGTGATCTCAGCAATTTCTTCACCACCTCATGGTCGGTGATGTCAGTGGCACTGAGCGCTTGAAGCTCATTTGAGATATCAGTGAGGCGATCAAAGGTTTGCTAAACATTTTCATTGTCGAGTCTTTTGAAGCGGTTGAAGAGATTGCGAAGAACGTCAACACGAGAGTCACATTGAGTTGAGACTCCTTCGTTTACTTTGGAGAGCCTATCCCAGATAAGCTTAGCAGTTTCCAAAGCACTCACTCTACCATACTGCCCTTTACTCAGATGACCACATATGATATTCTTCGCTTGAGACTCGAGTTGCTTGAATCTCTTCACATCAGCAGCATTCAGGGAAGGTGTGACTGAGGGAACACCATTTTCCACGACGTACCAGAGATCGTTGTCAATTGCTTCAAGATGCATTCGTATCTTATTCTTCCAGTAGGGGTAGTCCGTGCCATCGAAGGTAGGACACCCAGCAGAGACCTTGATCATACCTGCGGTCGACATAACTAGAACTCCAGGTGGTTAAACCAAAATCACACAGAACAAGGGAGTACCTTGCTCTGATACCAATTGAAAGTGCGTTATATCGACTAGAGGAGGGTGAATAGGCGATTTTTATGAATTCTTCACTGAGGAATTTGCCGGTGAGGAAATTCCTTAGTGAAGAACTACTTGCAGCGGAATAAGTACTCAGAAGTAAGCATGAAAAAATACATACATAGTCATCATGATGAAATGAAGACAAGAACATAGTACAGAAAGTGTAAACACAGGATAACACAAGATGAAGACAAACAAACTGAAGAAATTGAACTGAGGAAATTGAGAAAGTCTTCAGTCAAAGTCTTCAAACACAGATATGAACAATCACTCAACACAGTAATGAAGAAATGAAAGAGTTGAGGAAATAGAACTAGTAAGGTTGGTGAAGACAATGATTTGGTAGATCAGTTCCAACTGCTATCTCAGTTGTACGTCTGGTTGGAGCGGCTGAGTATTTAAACTCGAGGACACATAGTCCCGGACACACAGTAGCTGACCACGCAGCTCAGGACACCAAGTACTCACCGTATTCTCCTTGAACTAAGGTCACATAGACCTCGTCCAATCACTCGTGGTAAGTCTTCAGGCGACTTCCAAACCTTCACAGACTTCGGTCACTTGGCGATCCACAATTCCTCTTCGATGCTCTAGACCATGACGCCTAACTGTCTGGAAGAAGTACAGTCTTCAAAGGTAACAAGCGTCGGATCCACGCAGGATCAATCTCTTCAGTGATGCTCAATCACTTGGGGTTTGTAGGTGTTTGGGTTTGGGTTTTTCCTCACTCGATGATTTCCTCAGAGGATGGGTTGCTCTCAAATGACAAGTGTCAGTTTCTCTCGGAGCAGCCAACCAGCTTGTGGTTGTAGGGGGCGTCTATTTATAGCCTAGGGAGCAGCCTGACATGATAAGACATAAATGCCCTTCGATGATATGACCGTTAGGTGGATAAGATACTTTGGGACAGCTGGCGCGCAGCACAGCAACGGTCGGAATTTTGACTCTCAAATTCCTCAGGGCTATCATATTCCTCACTGTGTAGGCAATCCGCACTGGCGAATTCCTAACTCCTCAGTCAGAACAAATTCCTCAGCGACCAGAAGAACTTCGTCTCTGTCACTGAAGAAATTGACTGAACTGTATGAGATTTTCCATGGCTTCACTGGAAGGGATTGGTAGGTGTAGGATTTTGAGTTGAGCATCACATGGAAATTTTTCCTTAATATTTCCTCGACCCCCTCTAACAGTACGGTGTTTCCTATGACTCAAGAAAGAGAAAAACAAAACTATGAAAACGAAAGTCTTCAAGCTTCATATTCCTTGCATGAATATCAAGTCTTCACGGACACACCAATTTCTTCACTTTTAAAGTCTTCATGAAAGTCTTCAGGAATACCAAAATCTTCAGTCGAAGATATTCATTTTTAGGGGTCGACTTTCTCTGTAAATATCAAACTCCACATAGACTTATAAACCTGTGTACACTCATAAACACATTAGTCCCTTAACCTATAAGTCTTCAATACACCAAAATCACTAAGGGGCACAAGATGCACTTACACTTGTGAACAAAAAATGACCTCGAATGAACAAAGTTTTCATTAATTGGTACCAACTTTCCAATGATGGATTTTGTTAAATTGTTAACATATTTTAGCAAAATTGCTCTTAACTTTATACGAATTAATATTTTTCATTTTGGTGAATTTGTGGTGTACTTCTAACATGCATTAGTATGTGTGGTATTTGGAGTTTTTTTATAGCCACTTAGTTTTAGCCCTAGGCTTTGAGAAATCCCGGCTCAGCCTCTGCAACCAATGGCGCATGTACGCAAATTTGTGTATGGTTTGTTAATTTGGAGGAGACGAGGAACTGAGAACGGAGTGGTTGTTGGATAGTTAGATTTCTATTATCTTACCCCGTCAAATTCAAGTGTTAACGTGTTAATTACCACTCCATTACACAAAATATTGCCTAAAAGGCATTTGTCGTATTCTTGAGAAAAAGAAAGGAGGAAACTAGTACTATGCACAAATTGGTTTCTATAAAATGTCACTTCTGATAATTGTAAGGAATTATATATCCATAGTGATGGAGAATAACTTGCTGGAACTTTATATGCTGAAAATTGGCCTAGTCATGGTACTGAAAATTTTCCTATTTTTTCTCTTGTTCTTTAATTGTGCCTTGAGCCTTTCTTTGATTTCCTTTTTCGGAGTAATGGTAGATGGTGCTGAACACACACACGTCCCATCGATGCTCCATCCAGGGTGTGGCGCTCCATGATCTTGGCCTCGCCATCAACCAGGCTGTACATATATGAACACAATATGTCCAAAGCTGAAGCAGACACATGCACCGCATCAGCAACACGTGCTTTGGAAAAGCCAGGCCAATGAAAGGCCGAGCTTATCATTTGTATCGCTTCTTTTAGCTTGAGGACAATGAAAGGCCGAGCTTATTCACTGCTTTTCAGATTGTTAATTCTAGAATTCATTGATTTTGCTTCAGTTTCCCCCCGGTATATGTTTTGGTTCTGCTTGGTTCGAACCTTTTCGAGAAATTTTGTTCAAATTTTGGTCGTTTCTCATTCTAAGTTTCAACTTTTAGTTTATGCATTTTGTCCGAGTTTTTCCGAAAAATTACCGAAATACCGGATTTCGCCCATTTCGTTCGGGCCCGGTAAAAGACCAAAAACGAAATCCAAAACCTTGTCGCTGATGCCCAGATGTGCGTCATCCATGGGGATGTCTGGTGATGAACACGTTTTGTATACATGTTTTTGCACCCAATAGGGCTGAGTCCCCAGGAAGCATTCACATAGCATGTTGAAACAAGCGATGTGTGGTGTTCAGGTATTTGCTAACATCGAGCCCCTTCAAGTCACTTGGGCCCTATGCCATCTACAAAACTACAGCACTGTAACAACATCTCACTAAAACTCTAGATATTACAATTTTATCTAGAGCCATGTGAAGTGTATGCGTCTTCAATAATGCAGGAGAGTTTCGGGTCTAATCCTCTCATAAGTCATGACTTCTTCTTTCCAGCAATGGTGGAGGGCGGCTTGTTCAGTGGAGGAGGCCTCCCGTTGGTATGCGTTCATGGCGTTGATCTTCTTGTGGCAGCCGGCATGTCACCGGTAGGAGTGGGCTTGTCTTTTCAAGTTACAATGTTCAGGCTTGAGTTTGGCCATGTTGTTTTGGCTTTCCCTGGTTTTTCGTAATTAACCTGACAACAAACTTCTTAATTAATGAAACAGGCAAAGCTTTTGCCTCATGTTTCATAAAAAAATATCTGTCTAGCAATGTATAATTTCAATTGATTAAGATTTTAAAAAATGGACACTAAGAATTAGCAAAGTGCTCGCATATAAACCAACACAAATGGGTAGTAAAAGTTGCAGATTTATGGCCATGTACGTAGGAGTTCAATTAAAACACCTGATTTCAGAAAGAATATGTGCCCAAGAAAAAGCTTACTAATTTTAAAATTCATTCTAGTAAGACTTGCAATGCTAAATAAGAGTAGTGCATGGTAAACCCATTCCAACAAGAACCGGGGTCTGGAGTCTGAACACCTCGCTACATTTGTACAACTAGTCTTTAGGCACGCACTGTTTCAAAATAAAGTAGACAAAAAAATGCATTGACATTCGCCAGTGCATTCATGTTTGGATCGCACCTCAAGACTTTCTTGGAATTTCAGGACAGCGCAATTGGGGCTGGAGCCACACACACACCCTCTTGGCCGCCAATCTAGGACGGAGCATCTTCACGAATTCACACTCTGCATCGACGCTGAGGCTACACCTGAACACACGGCCCCATAAGACGAAGTAGGCACACCCGCCACCGACACCCAATTGTGCGGCATCAGCGGCATAGCTCGACGGGGACCCAAGGAACAGGACGCAGTCGCTCAAGCTCGAGCCGTCCCTCATCACCCAAGTCGTCTCTCCACCCGCTCCTTCTTCCAGTCCGTGCACCACCAGTGATAGTGCCGGCGACGGGTCGTCATCGCCTTCATCGTATCCATTATATTCGATCCAATCACGCTTGATGAGGACTGACACCCGCAATAGTTCACCGCAAAACTCCAGGATGTAGCTGTGATCACACATGCATTGTTCGTCCAACAACATCTCAGGCTCGCAGCAGGACTCCTCCACAAACCTGATATCATGCGTGTATGGATCCCACCACTCGTCACCGTCGTGGACACCATTGGCTAGGATGTCCGGTCTTAGGATGCACCATGAGTACACGCTTGTCCACACCAGGACCTTACCGTCGCGATACGCGGCGCCGGAACAATGGCCTGTAGATTCATCCAGCTTCTTTTCCACGACCAACCATGTCGCATCGCCGGGACGTAGGATAGCCGCTGTGAAAAAGGAAATGTTGTGTGCATAGTCTTCAATGAAAAGGGCGTAAAGAAAGAGGGTGCCGTCACAGTAGATGATGCCGCCACTACCAGAAAAACTGGGGTTGCCGACGGCCAAATCTATGCCGACGGCACCCGTCGGCATCTATGGACCTATGCCGACGGCCAAGGAAAGGCCGTAGGCGCAGAAAAGCCGTCGGCATATATTCATCTATGCCGACGGGGTCGTCGGCATAGACAAGGCCGTCGGGACCGCCCGAGGTACGCCTACGGGGCCCGTCGGCATAGGACAGGCCGTCGGCATAGCCAGGGCCCACCTGCCCGGTCAGCGCTGACCATTTGACGGCGTTGATCCTACGCCGACGGGCGGTAACGGCGACCGTCGGCATATCTGTGGCAGAGGTATGCCTACGGCAAAGCCGTCGGCATAGGCCCCTCTGCCACGTCAGCGATCCGTGTGCCACGCCACGTCATCGATCCGTGGGACAACCTCCGTGTGTGCACAGATATGCCGTCGGCATACGTTTATTTTAATTAATTTTTTTATTTTTACTCTATTTTGTGGCCGTCGGCATACGTTTATTTTAATTAATTTTTTTATTTTTACTCTATTTTGTTATTTTTACTTTATTTTAGTTTTTGTTTTTGTGTAAGGTAATTATGCCTTATCTAAAAAAACATACCCGATGGTATATCGATTGCCCCCCGTTACGAACGTCGCTATCGCCGTGTCACGAAAGGGGGAAATGGTCGACACGGAAGGAATTCTGGTTGGTGGGGGGATTCGGGGTGTAGCTATGTCACCGAAACATCACACGGGTCCCGATGCATATGTGAAAGTGTTCATGCATGCGTAGACGCCCGTCTTGGGGCTCCGGGGTGTGCCCCCCCTCACGGACGGCGCCGCCGCTGGCACCTGGAGGGGGGAAACGGACGCGTCGGGTCTACACGGAGGGGATTTTGCTGTGGGTCTGGCCCTGATGTTGCTCCAGAGTGTTCCTATGGGCTGACCTAACACAACCGGGTGGGGAGGTCCACTGGTCAAAGCCCGTCCGTGCAAAGTCAAAGGGCTAGATCGCGTGGTCAAACGCTACAGGGTTAGGCGGGACGGCGGCACTGGGGGTAGCAATGCCACCGGAGCGTCGCATCGGGCCCTCATACATGCGGGGTGGTGTGGTGGCATGTT